>NC_092155.1:16967501-17300001 GCF_045791955.1 Oncorhynchus clarkii lewisi
TTCCGTTCCCATTTAATAATTAGATCGAATTTTAACATAATAATAATTTAATAGAAATGTACATTCCAAGTCGAGTTCAATTACTCTGAATGATTTGGAACTGAAATTAAATGTACCTATTTGTTATTTTAAAGTTGGCTTTAATATTTATCTCTACCAGACTGTTAAAAATTATGCAATTAAATTTGATTTATTTGAGCAAAACATTTCAGGTAAGTGAAAAGGTGACAAACATTAATGATTAGAAGTGTGTGTGTGTGTGTGTGTGTGTGTGTGTGTGTGTGTGTGTGTGTGTGTGTGTGTGTGTGTGTGTGTGTGTGTGTGTGTGTGTGTGTGTGTGTGTGTGTGTGTGTGTGTGAATTGAGAATGAAAACGATGCTGCTGCTGTGTGTGTGCACATGACTATCTCAAAGAAACGAATAGCAGCACAAAGAGGTCATCTGTAGTCTAGAAAACTCCATCAGAATCCGCTGACAGACAAACAATGCCAGTCAGCCAGTGAGAGCCTTACTGGCCAAGACTAGGTGACATCACACACGGCGGTACATCATCATCATCATTACCATTCTCACCACTGTCTCATGATGATGAGGTCACAGAAGATACTGTCTGTCTGCTGGAGCCGACTGGCACACTGTGGCACAGACCCGTAATGGATGGTCACTGTCTCATCGTGGAGCCAGAATGGTGGCAGAGGAAGCAGTCGTCTGGGCAGGCACAAAGTGACATAGTTAGCAACCGCCAACCAGACATCCCTGGCACAACTGTGGACAAAGAGAACAGACTGGGAAGTCGGGAGACTGGTTGAATAAAGGCAACCTGGTCCCAGATGTGTTAGAGGTGCGTCTTGGTCAATCCTATGGTCACTGTTTGGCATGGTAGTTTTCCTTCCTGAATGTATTGAAATGAATTGAGCCGAACCTTGATATAGAAACAGACTGGGATGGACCTGAAAGAGACTGGTTGGGCAATATGAGAGGACTATTAGTTTATTTTACAGTAATGAAACATTTGTATTTACCTGGTAAATTATGAGGCATCAATTATCAGTTTTTCATCCAACCTTTTTATGTAAAGTACATGTCGAAAAAAAAATGTAATGACAGGCCCGATGGAAACAGGCCCGATGGAAACTGGCCAGATGGAAACAGGCCCGATGGAAACAGGCCCGATGGAAACAGGAGTGATGGAAACTGGTCCGATGGAAACAGGCCCGATGGAAACAGGTCCGATGGAAACTGGCCCGATGGAAACTGACAATTTGTCAGTAAATTTTCCAAATGTCGACAAAACAAAATATGCTCGACAAGGTGGGATCTTTTTGTGTCTGTAAAATTAATTATGCAAGAAATGTCAGTGGAAATGCTTTTATGCGCAATTTAATAACGATTTAATAACCGCGATTTAATAACCATCATATCAAGTAAACCTGGAGTCACGCGATGACATGTTGTGTGGTCCTCCCACTACAACTCGCCGGGAAAACATGCAGTTAGTGAGGCTACTGATGAAATAAGTAACTTCACAGTGCACTGTAATGAGCTCGATGCTCCTTTCCAATAAATATCGAATGGTCCTATTCTGGTGACATGATCATCGATGCTTGGCTGCCGTTTCACAAATAAAAATAATCTCACTCTTTTGTCCATAATAATCTCATCATGTAGGCTCTACCAGCACTGTATCTGCCAGCTGTTTGCTAGAGCTCAAGTGCCAATACCAAGGTGGGTGCCAAAACCAAGGTGGGTGCCAAAACCACACTCACTCTATAACGCAACATGTTTTTGGAGAAAACCATCAGCACAGTTGAAAATGCGATAGAACTCTTATTTGTTATTCGGTAGATGGTAATTTAAACACTAAATGTATTTTATGTGCACTAGGGTTGTCCTGATACATGATTAAATCGAATATCGTGACATTTGACATTGACAATATATTGTGAAGTGCAAGACTGTACTCTATTTACCCCCAAGCCATAAGACTCCTGAACTTCTAGTCAAATGGCTACCCAGACTATTTGCAGTGCCCCCCAACCCTCATCCCTCTCACCCCCTCTTTACACCACTGCTACTCACTGTTGTCATCTATTCATAGTCACTTGAATAACTCTACCTACATGTACATACTACCGCAATTAACCGGTGCCCCCGCACATTGACTCTGTATCGGTACCCCCCTGTATATAGTCTCACTATTTTTATTTCACTGCTGCTCTTTAATTACTTGTTACTTTTATCTCTTATTCTTATCTGTATTTTTTTGAAACTGCATTGTTGTTTAGGGGCTCGTAAGTAAGCATTTCACTGTAACACACTGTTGACACACCTTGGGTCAAATATTCAATTCTGTAGCTGTGTATTTTATTGACCAGTTATATTCAGCGCATTTGAATGTATTTTTATTTCACCTTTATTTAACCAGGTAGGCCAGTTCACCTTTATTTAACCAGGTAGGCCAGTTCACCTTTATTTAACCAGGTAGGCCAGTTCACCTTTATTTAACCAGGTAGGCCAGTTCACCTTTATTTAACCAGGTAGGCCAGTTCACCTTTATTTGACCAGGTAGGCCAGTTCACCTTTATTTAACCAGGTAGGCCAGTTCACCTTTATTTAACCAGGTAGGCCAGTTCACCTTTATTTAACCAGGTAGGCCAGTTCACCTTTATTTAACCAGGTAGGCCAGTTCACCTTTATTTGACCAGGTAGGCCAGTTCACCTTTATTTAACCAGGTAGGCCAGTTGAGAACAAGTTCTCATTTCCAATGTGACTAATTCAATTTGCCCTTTATTTAACCAGGTAGGCCAGTTGAGAGCAAGTTCTCATTTACAATGTGACTAATACAGTTTGATTTGATTTGAGGTATTTGAACTTTACCAATCAAAACTGTGCAGCGTCATCAGATAGACTGTATCAAGATGTTGAAAATGAAGTCTAAATGAATTAACTAAGCCTTATTTTTTTTGCCATAATACGATTATTTAATGAGAATGTGACCATAAATAAGCACAACAATTGCAGTCTGGAATAATCTAGTCATTAAAGGCACAAAACGATTATATCTGGTATTGTAATGTTCTGAGTAGCATATTGTCGAAGAGATCTCCCCTAATAGCTCCCAGCCATAATGAGCACCACGTCATCACGCACAGCCTTTAATCTGCAACGCGTACATCTGATGGAAACATCTCTGGTGGGAAAATGTGCATCTTGTTTTTATATGGCTTTCAGAATATTTGCATGGAAATCTGTTGCCAATTGGATGGAAACCGAGCTAGTGAGGACTTTCTTATACTTACTTCAAATAATTGTAACAATAACCGCCTGGAACCAAATGGTGCTTGTTGCAAAGAGTCCCAAAAGCACAATGAAGTAATTCATAGGTTATTACTTTGTAATTACCATGTTACCATGTAGGTTCCAAGGAAATATTAAGTCATTTCCGCAAAATAAAGTGGTACCATGACTGGGTGTGCCATGGTGTACGCAACATGCGTTCTCAGCTCAGGCTTAGGCAATGCCTGCCAGCAACTGATCCCATAGGTCAGATAAATGGTATTATGTACGCGCACGTACACACACACACACACACACAGACGTAGGAGGATGATGGGTGGGTGACATGGTCAAAAGTTCAACTGAGAGAGGCAGAGATCTTAATCAAGCGCATGTCTCTCTAAAGCTGGATCCCACCACGCGTAATACTATAATGCTATCTGTCTTTCTCTATTTCTCTGTCTTTCTTTCTCTCTCTCTGTTTTTATCTCACTATCTCTTTCTCTAAGTCATTCTCTCTCTCTCTCTCTCTCTCTCTCTCTCTCTTCCTCTCTGTCTCTCTGTTTTTCTCTCTCTTCCTCTCCGTATTTCTCTCTCTCTCTCTCTCTCTCTCTCTCTCTCTCTCTCTTCCTCTCTGTCTTTCTCTCTCTCTTCCTCTCTGTCTTTCTCTCTCTCTCTGTGTTTCTCTCTCTTTCTCTCTCTGTCTTTCTCTCTCTATGCCTCTCTCTGTCTTTATTTCTCTCTCTCCCTCTATCTTGCCCTTTCTCTAACTCTCTTGCCCTGTCTAACCTTCACCCACTCCTGCCTCTCCCTCCATCTCTTACTTGTTAGATCACAAACCCCAAGAGAACCAAACGTTAGCTAGCAATGATGTAATAGCAACATGTCCCCTTGCGTCACTGTCTATCACATCACTAGATAAATTCCCATCTACTGAAATCACAGAAGTTTCGCATAAATCCACCATACAGTTAAACTGATTCCACACCAATCAATTCCCTCACCAGATGAACAGTGGTTTGCCCCCCCCCCCCCCCCCCACACACTCGTTAATCACACACAATCACACATAGACAAAGAGGATAAGAATCGACCAGAGAGGTGGTGATGGTAATGATGACGGAGCTCTAAAGGTTATACTCTACTCACCCCATGTGCTCTGCACCAGCACCTGTGGCTGGTAGCTCCCCCTCTCAACTCTGTAGTGTCCTCTGAGCTGCTGAGAGGAGCCCATCTTTACTCTCTACCTCCCCTGTCCTGGACTGGACAGCTGTGAACCCACCCTCCCTATTGCCTCCCTGTCTACTCTCTTTCTGTCCCCCTCTTTCCTTCTCTCTCTCTTTCTCTTTCTCTCTCCCTCTCTCTCCCCCTCTCTCTCTCTCTCTCTCTCTCTCTCTCTCCACCTCTCCACCTGTCTCCCCCTCTGTTTCCCCCTCCCTCCCTCCCTCCCTCCCTCCCTCCCTCCCTCCCTCCCTCCCTCCCTCCCTCCCTCCCTCCCTCCCTCCCACTCCTTCCCTCCCTAACTCTCTCCCCCTCCCTCCCTCCCTGTTTCCCACTCCCTCTCTCCCTAACTCTCTCCCCCTCCCTCCCTCTCTCTCTCCCTCTCGCTCTCTCTCTCTCTCCCTCCATGCAGCTGGTGTTGGTGGGACCTTGACCTTCATTAGTACTGACAAGCAGGAGCACTGATTCTGTAAAGGTTGTGACCCTCACAGCAGATCTTGGCAGGACTTAGTCTAGAGACTCACACATCTGCGTGCCCTAGTCCTGTTCCGCTGCCCCACTGCGCATACACATCCCTTCACACACACACACCCCAACGGCCCTGTGGGGTGTGTGCTGACAACACTCTTCTTCCCCTCCTCCTCTTCTCAAACTGCACCAACTGACCGCACGGCTTCAAGGGCCTCAGATGTGCAGTGGGAGAAATTGCCTTTAATTGGACTGCTGCTGCAATGCTTGGGAAAAAAATTGACCCCAACCCGGGAGAATACTGTTTCCTCTCCTCATTCAAGCTCTCCAGGGCCCATATTCCCAAAGTATCAATATGGGCCCAGCTCTCTTCCTCTCCGTCTTTATCTTTATCTTTATTTTTCTCTCTCTCTCTCTCTCTCTCTCTCTCTCTCTCTCTCTCTCTCTCTCTCTCTCTCTCTCTCTCTCTCCCTCTCTCTCTCTCTCATTCGGCTCTGCCACCAGTGGATGATTATGTCTTACTTAACACCCCCCACAGTGACCCTTAGGGTGACCATTGACCGGGTCAGGGTGTGACCTCCACTGTCTTAGAGTGGCACACACACACTCTGGACTAAAGACCCTACCAAGCCCTGTCTGACACCTCCATCAGGCCCCGTTGACCCCTACACCCCTAGGGTCAGAGTGTCCAGCGGGTTGCCCTCATTAGTGCCAGGGGGTCCTCACCTCGGCCTGGCTGCCCCGCTGTACCCCCCTGTCCCCACAGTCTCCCATGGAGAAATACGACCACACAGGAGCAGTGTCTCCTTATTCTACACCATCTCACCTCTCACCCTAAACACCTTGCCTTGTAAGTCTACCCTGGTCCTTCACCTGTTCAATCAATCAGAAAATGATTGATCATTAATCAATAATCATATTCAGGTCCACCTTCAAATAAACACTCCTCTCTCCCTGCTCCACCAGCTCTCTTTTCCTGGCAAAAGAAACACAGAGAGAGAGAGAGATGAGGTGAGAAAGAGGGAGAGTGAAAGAGGGTAAGGAGGGAGGGAGGGCCCTCATTCCCTTTTCAATAGACGTGTGAACAAAAGCCTGTTCAAACTGTCGGGCGCGGAGCCTTGGGTGTTTACTGCTCTTGTATCTATAACCAACAACTCAAGGCTTTGGCCTCTCATCCACTTCCCCTCCATGGCCTCCTCCATCACTGTATTGGGAACAGCAAATTAAGGACTGGCCCATCTGGGTGTTATGACCAATTACGGGGGAAGCTGTCAGCCCAGATTAAAGCCTGTTGGGGAAGGAGGGCGTATGAGGGGGTCTTTTATTAGAGATCTGGAGGGAGGAGGGAGAGAGGGATGGGATGAGAGAGGGATGGGGCGAGAGAGAGAGAGAGAGAGAGAGAGAGAGAGAATGATGGATGGATGGATGAGTATGGGAGAGTATGGGGGAGAGAGAGAAGGGCAGAAAAGGAAAGAGAGATTGTGAAGAAAGAGAGAGAGAAGGGGACTATGGTGGACCATCATTTTTCCTATTTCCTATAAGGCTGTTAATTGAAACATTATGTTACACTTTCAGATTTCTGTGAGTTAGCACACTTATGATCCTATGGGTTCTTGGGGAAGTTCCATTATCTGGCTGTAGCTACAGGTCTGGATCTGTGTAGTTCGATGTGTTCTAGATTATGAGGTCAATTCAATTCAGTGTCACTGATTTGGAACGGTAAACAACAGAGATATGACTTCACACTAACGAGTCAGGATGAGTGCACTTTCTCAGCTAAACATAAAGGGATCATGTAAGCGATATAAACACAGGGGAAAATCCCCACGGTCCATGTACTTGGTGGAGTACCTTATTATCTCTGCTCACTGGCATAAGCAGTGATTTTCTGTAGCATTTTCTCCGGCCAGCTTTTCTCTCTTTGGGGGACTCAAACAAAAGACCCATCATTAACTTTTTGCTCCATCGGAATGCTGAAAGACCTGTCAACCACAACGCCCCTCCCTTCCTCCCCCTCTTCCTCCCCCCATCCTGCCTTTCTCTTGCTGCTTTTTGAGGGCTCCCAATTTGCAAAGGCCAGGTGTGCCTGGGCCCAGAGTTAGCCAGGGAGGGGGTGGGTGAAGGGGTAAGGGGGTGAGGGGGTGGTGGGCACACAAAGGGGGTTCCACAAGCGTTCCTGAGAGCACTGGTGCGGACCGTTCTCTGGTCCAGGCGGTGATGGAGGGTGGTGGGGCAGCGACTAGCTAGTGACGATGGTACAATATCAGAAGCTGGGGGACTGGAGGATAGAAGTGGGTGGGTGGGTGGACGAGGGGTGGACGAGCTAGAGGGGAGCGGGGAGAGGGGAGAGCAGAGCAGGGACTGACTAATTGGCACTAATTGAATTGGATGTGCAGATCAGATAGGGAAGCCGTGGAAATAATCTGAAGTGTCACAGCAGATAACGCCGGGCCGGCCCAGAGTGTCCACCTCATACGGCCGTCTGTAACATAGCCTGCGAGAGGGCACCGGCCCCCTTTGTCAGCGCCACAATAGGGAGGCAAGCGGGACCCGGCAGTTACAGAGAGGAGCGGCGAGCCCAACAAGGGGAGGGCGGCAGGAGGAGGGGGGAGAAGACGGAGAGTTTGCATTGTGCAGGATCACTTGGCTGAGTTTGGACTATAACTTGTGGGACATTTTAAACTTGAGTTAACTCAGTTTGTTAAGGTAAACTTGGGTTTAGCTTACATTAACTTATTTTAAGTCATATGCTCAGTATTGTTGATGGTGTAGTGGAGTAGTCCTGTGAGAAACTATTTGCACGTACTGTTGGGTAGTAGACTACTATGACCATGTTTTGTTATAATCTCCACCCGGCACAGCCAGAAGAGGACTGGCCACCCCACATAGCCTGGTTCCTCTCTAGGTTTCTTCCTAGGTTTTGGCCTTTCTAGGGAGTTTTTCCTAGCCACCGTGCTTCTACACCTGCATTGCTTGCTGTTTGGGGTTTTAGGCTGGGTTTCTGTACAGCACTTTGAGATATCAGCTGATGTGAGAAGGGCTATATAAATAAATTTGATTTGATTTGAGGTAGTCATTAAAACAGACAGGGCGAGGGAGGTTTAGATACCACAAGATTAATCTTCTGTGTGTGATGGCTGAGAGAGAGAGAGAGAGAGAGAGAGAGAGGGGTTATGAGGTGAGCTGTAAGAACAGTGCTTAAAGAGAAAATAAACATTTCCTTGTCGTGATTAACCTTGTTTGTTGGTGGGAGAGGGGACAATGTCTGTCTCCTTCAGATGTGACATGTGCTGTGTAGATGTCACATTCTCTCTGTATACTAATGTACCAGACTGTTCAAAAGGGAATAGTCAAGGGGTCAAACCATTTGATTCTTGTGATGGAGAAAAGCAAAGGCACTAAACCTCCCAGAGTTAGGTGGAGAGCATGGAGTCAAGGCCAACTCACAGAGAGAGAGAGAGGAGAGAGAGGAGAGAGGGGTCATTTTTTGAGGTGAAAGAGGTTTGTTTTACAGTGTTTTTGATGTTCTTGTCATGTCGCCTACCAATGCATTAAATTGTGTGACATTGCAGTCTGTCCCAAAGAAAAAAAACAAATTCATTGTCAAGCAATGAAGGAAAAGAAGAGGTGATACTGACGTACAGTATATACAGGCCTTTACAAAAACATAACTGTACAAACCTAAAATGAGAGTTGTCAAATTGTCCTTGGTTTGGGGGGAATTAGTCTGTGAGGTGAACATGTTATTTTATGGCAATGCTATTTTTCCATCATTTTTTTTTGCCTTGATCACATTGATGCCTGCACAGGAAGAAGAACAATATGTAATCTTAATTTTTAGTCCTTGCTTCAATCCCTTTTATACTGGGATTCTATCATTTGGAAGGCAGGTAGCCTAGTGGTTAGAGCGCTGGACGAGTAACCAAAAGGTTGATGGATCAAATCCCTGAGCTGACAAGGTAGAACTCTGTTGTTCTTCCCCTGAACAAGGTGAACAAGGCAGTGTTCCCTGGTAGGCTTTCATTGTATATAAGAAATTGTTCTTAACTGACTTGCCTAGTTAAATAAAGGTTAAGTTAAAATACTAACTGACACTCATTTTGAAAGGATTTTGAGATTGAAAATAGTGGGAGAGGAAGAGGGGAGTTACTGTGGACACTGGTACAGTAGGTGACCTGTACGCTTCCATGATTTCTCTGTACGCTTTTGATTAATAAGCAAAGAAGAAGTCACGAAAGTGTTGGAGTGACACAACATCTACGCTGTAGTTATCGGAATAATTACAGAGAAACAACAACACCACAATGTAAAGTGTGGCCCAACACCATGAACATTTTGTAATGTATATACTGTATAAGGACTCTAGGAGAGACGGAGACCCGAAAACTCGATAAAGCGGACAAATCCACCACTGAGGCTTGAATTCAAAAATAGACTGGATTTATTGGGGCATCATGATGCCCAAAAAGTGCATTGTGCAAAAAAGTGAATAAATCAAAAGGTGGAAATAAACAAAAGACAATGTTTATACAGAAACGTAACACATGAATGACACAATTAGCTTCCATATATACATTGTGAGTCTACATATCATTATGTATCATATGTTATATATACCATGATACCTCTGGATGGGTTGCCCCAACACAGTTCTAAATAAGATGTCCAACAGATTGTGCGTTGGATTAGGGTCAGATGAAACACATCAAATAAACATCACCGAGCAAAGAGGCACGAGCCTGTACAACATGTGAGTCAGCTCAGTGGACTGGGTTAGCCAATGAGCAGACCTGTACAACATGTGAGTCAGCTCAGTGGACTGGGTTAACCAATGAGCAGACCTGTACAACATGTGAGTCAGCTCAGTGGACTGGGTTAGCCAATGAGCAGACCTGTACAACATGTGAGTCAGCTCAGTGGACTGGGTTAGTCAATGAGCAGACCTGTACAACATGTGAGTCAGCTCAGTGGACTGGGTTAGTCAATGAGCAGACCTGTACAACATGTGAGTCAGCTCAGTGGACTGGGTTAGCCAATGAGCAGACCTGTACAACATGTGAGTCAGCTCAGTGGACTGGGTTAGTCAATGAGCAGACCTGTACAACATGTGAGTCAGCTCAGTGGACTGGGTTAGTCAATGAGCAGACCTGTACAACATGTGAGTCAGCTCAGTGGACTGGGTTAGCCAATGAGCAGACCTGTACAACATGTGAGTCAGCTCAGTGGACTGGGTTAGCCAATGAGCAGACCTGCACAACATGTGAGTCAGCTCAGTGGACTGGGTTAGCCAATGAGCAGACCTGTACAACATGTGAGTCAGCTCAGTGGACTGGGTTAGCCAATGAGCAGACCTGTACAACATGTGAGTCAGCTCAGTGGACTGGGTTAGCCAATGAGCAGACCTGTACAACATGTGAGTCAGCTTAGTGGACTGGGTTAGCCAATGAGCAGACCTGTACAACATGTGAGTCAGCTCAGTGGACTGGGTTAGCAAATGAGCAGACCAAAGCAACATGTGAGTCAGCTCAGTGGACTGGGTTAGCCAATGAGCAGACCTGCACAACATGTGAGTCAGCTCAGTGGACTGGGTTAGCCAATGAGCAGACCTGTACAACATGTGAGTCAGCTCAGTGGACTGGGTTAGCCAATGAGCAGACCTGTACAACATGTGAGTCAGCTCAGTGGACTGGGTTAGCCAATGAGCAGACCTGTACAACATGTGAGTCAGCTCAGTGGACTGGGTTAGCCAATGAGCAGACCTGTACAACATGTGAGTCAGCTCAGTGGACTGGGTTAGTCAATGAGCAGACCTGTACAACATGTGAGTCAGCTCAGTGGACTGGGTTAGCCAATGAGCAGACCTGTACAACATGTGAGTCAGCTCAGTGGACTGGGTTAGCCAATGAGCAGACCTGCACAACATGTGAGTCAGCTCAGTGGACTGGGTTAGCCAATGAGCAGACCTGTACAACATGTGAGTCAGCTCAGTGGACTGGGTTAGCCAATGAGCAGACCTGTACAACATGTGAGTCAGCTCAGTGGACTGGGTTAGCCAATGAGCAGACCTGTACAACATGTGAGTCAGCTTAGTGGACTGGGTTAGCCAATGAGCAGACCTGTACAACATGTGAGTCAGCTCAGTGGACTGGGTTAGCAAATGAGCAGACCAAAGCAACATGTGAGTCAGCTCAGTGGACTGGGTTAGCCAATGAGCAGACCTGCACAACATGTGAGTCAGCTCAGTGGACTGGGTTAGCCAATGAGCAGACCTGTACAACATGTGAGTCAGCTCAGTGGACTGGGTTAGCCAATGAGCAGACCTGTACAACATGTGAGTCAGCTCAGTGGACTGGGTTAGCCAATGAGCAGACCTGTACAACATGTGAGTCAGCTCAGTGGACTGGGTTAGCCAATGAGCAGACCAAAGCAACATGTGAGTCAGCTCAGTGGACTGGGTTAGCCAATGAGCAGACCTGTACAACATGTGAGTCAGCTCAGTGGACTGGGTTAGTCAATGAGCAGACCTGTACAACATGTGAGTCAGCTCAGTGGACTGGGTTAGCCAATGAGCAGACCTGTACAACATGTGAGTCAGCTCAGTGGACTGGGTTAGCCAATGAGCAGACCTGCACAACATGTGAGTCAGCTCAGTGGACTGGGTTAGCCAATGAGCAGACCTGTACAACATGTGAGTCAGCTCAGTGGACTGGGTTAGCCAATGAGCAGACCTGTACAACATGTGAGTCAGCTCAGTGGACTGGGTTAGCCAATGAGCAGACCTGTACAACATGTGAGTCAGCTCAGTGGACTGGGTTAGCCAATGAGCAGACCTGTACAACATGTGAGTCAGCTCAGTGGACTGGGTTAGCCAATGAGCAGACCTGTACAACATGTGAGTCAGCTCAGTGGACTGGGTTAGTCAATGAGCAGACCTGTACAACATGTGAGTCAGCTCAGTGGACTGGGTTAGCCAATGAGCAGACCTGTACAACATGTGAGTCAGCTCAGTGGACTGGGTTAGCCAAT
This sequence comes from Oncorhynchus clarkii lewisi, assembly GCF_045791955.1. Taxonomy (NCBI): domain Eukaryota; kingdom Metazoa; phylum Chordata; class Actinopteri; order Salmoniformes; family Salmonidae; genus Oncorhynchus; species Oncorhynchus clarkii. Next base: position 16,979,493 of record NC_092155.1, read on the forward strand.
GAGCAGACCTGTACAACATGTGAGTCAGCTCAGTGGACTGGGTTAGCCAATGAGCAGACCTGTACAACATGTGAGTCAGCACAGTGGACTGGGTTAGCCAACGAGCAGACCAAAGCAACATGTGAGTCAGCTCAGTGGACTGGGTTAGCCAATGAGCAGACCTGCACAACATGTGAGTCAGCTCAGTGGACTGGGTTAGCCAATGAGCAGACCTGTACAACATGTGAGTCAGCTCAGTGGACTGGGTTAGCCAATGAGCAGACCTGTACAACATGTGAGTCAGCTCAGTGGACTGGGTTAGCCAATGAGCAGACCTGTACAACATGTGAGTCAGCTCAGTGGACTGGGTTAGCCAATGAGCAGACCTGTACAACATGTGAGTCAGCTCAGTGGACTGGGTTAGCCAATGAGCAGACCTGTACAACATGTGAGTCAGCTCAGTGGACTGGGTTAGCCAATGAGCAGACCTGTACAACATGTGAGTCAGCTCAGTGGACTGGGTTAGCCAATGAGCAGACCTGTACAACATGTGAGTCAGCTCAGTGGACTGGGTTAGTCAATGAGCAGACCTGTACAACATGTGAGTCAGCTCAGTGGACTGGGTTAGCCAATGAGCAGACCTGTACAACATGTGAGTCAGCTCAGTGGACTGGGTTAGCCAATGAGCAGACCTGTACAACATGTGAGTCAGCTCAGTGGACTGGGTTAGCCAATGAGCAGACCTGTACAACATGTGAGTCAGCTCAGTGGACTGGGTTAGCCAATGAGCAGACCTGTACAACATGTGAGTCAGCTCAGTGGACTGGGTTAGCCAACGAGCAGACCAAAGCAACATGTGAGTCAGCTCAGTGGACTGTGTTAATCAATGAGCAGACCTGCACAACATGTGAGTCAGCTCAGTGGACTGGGTTAACCAATGAGCAGACCTGCACAACATGTGAGTCAGCTCAGTGGACTGGGTTAGCCAATGAGCAGACCTGTACAACATGTGAGTCAGCTCAGTGGACTGGGTTAGCCAATGAGCAGACCTGTACAACATGTGAGTCAGCTCAGTGGACTGGGTTAGCCAATGAGCAGACCTGCACAACATGTGAGTCAGCTCAGTGGACTGGGTTAACCAATGAGCAGACCTGCACGACATGTGAGTCAGCTCAGTGGACTCGGTCAACCAATGAGAAGACCTGTACGACATGTGAGTCAGCTCAGTGGACTGGGTCAGTCAATGAGCAGACCTGCACAACATGTGAGTCAGCTCAGTGGACTGGGTTAGCCAATGAGCAGACCTGCACAACATGTGAGTCAGCTCAGTGGACTGGGTTAGCCAACGAGCAGACCTGCACAACATGTGAGTCAGCTCAGTGGACAGGGTTAGCCAATGAGCAGACCTGCACAACATGTGAGTCAGCTCAGTGGACTGGGTTAGCCAATGAGCAGACCAAAGCAACATGTGAGTCAGCTCAGTGGACTGGGTTAGCCAATGAGCAGACCTGCACAACATGTGAGTCAGCTCAGTGGACTGGGTTAGCCAATGAGCAGACCAAAGCAACATGTGAGTCAGCTCAGTGGACTGGGTTAGCCAATGAGCAGACCTGCACAACATGTGAGTCAGCTCAGTGGACTGGGTTAGCCAATGAGCAGACCAAAGCAACATGTGAGTCAGCTCAGTGGACTGGGTTAGCCAATGAGCAGACCTGCACAACATGTGAGTCAGCTCAGTGGACTTGGTTAGCCAATGAGCAGACCTGTACAACATGTGAGTCAGCTCAGTGGACTGGGTTAGCCAATGAGCAGACCTGTACAACATGTGAGTCAGCTCAGTGGACTGGGTTAGTCAATGAGCAGACCTGTACAACATGTGAGTCAGCTCAGTGGACTGGGTTAGCCAATGAGCAGACCTGTACAACATGTGAGTCAGCTCAGTGGACTGGGTTAGCCAATGAGCAGACCTGTACAACATGTGAGTCAGCTCAGTGGACTGGGTTAGCCAATGAGCAGACCTGCACAACATGTGAGTCAGCTCAGTGGACTGGGTTAGCCAATGAGTAGACCTGTACAACATGTGAGTCAGCTCAGTGGACTGGGTTAGCCAATGAGCAGACCTGTACAACATGTGAGGAGTCAGCTCAGTGGACTGGGTTAGCCAATGAGCAGACCAAAGCAACATGTGATAACTGATAAAACTACATGTGAAAACATGATCTCGTGTTAAATAAATGTGACATGGGGATGCAACATTTCAACATCTGATACAATGAAACTACGTGTGACAACATTTGAACATTTTTAACATGTGGAAAGGAACATTTGATTGTCACATGCAAAAGTTTTTCAAACGTGAAAATGCAATTCCACCTGTGAGAGTTCGAATGAGATTGTATTCTTCTCACATGTGTAAACATGTGTGTGTTAACATGTCAACTCTATATTGAATACATGTGGAAAAACTGACATCACGTCTCTTTTGTTTTCACATGTGAACAATTCAGCTCAACATGTGAAAACAGTTATTTCACATGATTATTTTTGTTGTAATGGAAGTAATGAAATGAAATGGGGTTTTAAGGTAAGTGGTACAATGTTCAGCTAAAATAGTGTCAAAGTTGAACATATACATTTGACATTGTCACTGACTTTTCAATATATCTGGGAATAGAACTCACAGCCTCAGGATTTGAGATACCCTGACTGATATACATTCAATACCTATAAAACATCTCTGCATGTAGCAAAATAATGCCATCTACAATGCTATTTTAGTTATCAGTTAATCTCACTATTCTGTCATCATTGATTTAATTTACTGGATTCAGCTATTTTAGTGTTTTCTGTATAGTTGTCTAATGTTGTTGGGGCATATTATTCTGTTTTGATGTTACTCCTGAATAACTATGATAAATATAATAGGTTTTAATGTTACTCCTGAATATAATATTTTTTCTTGAGCGTATACAAAGTTTACTTTGAAGTCAAAAGTGTAGGAATACAGATGAAATCCGTTATTGACACAGACATGGTGGCATTGCAGGAAGTTTGGTATGCTGTGAACTAAGAGGTTGTGAGTTCAAATCCCAGGAGAGGATGTGTTGAATAATGACTGTGTAAATCCTGTGTCAAATATATAAGTTGAAAACATTGCGGGTACTTCGTAATGTTCTGTAATGTTCTGGGGACATCCTAACAACTAATTTTTGTTTGCAGGACATTAATGTGTAACTTCATGTGAAATATAATCTCATATGAAGTGTTCCAAAACCACATGCTTTGACAGGATTTTATATGAGTAAGGTTCTGATCATGTGAAAATCCACGTGACGATATTTCACATGAAGTATTCCAAAACCACATTGTTTCACATGATTTCACATGGGAAATATAATGTGCAAAATGTGACAATTTTACTTGAAATCATGTGTTTTTTCCCAATAAGTACGCTTTCAACAATCTGATTTATAATATGAAACACATTGACATAAATAAATGCTATGCAACCATGGAAGACGGTCAGTGTTGTATCTCAAAACATATTTAGTTATTCTTTCTTCTAAATGTTTCCATAACAACTGAAATTGAATGCAACTGTTCTGAATGACATACTAAAGCCCATTGACCACTTCGCCCCATCAAACCATTATCAAGCACGATGCTGTCGTCTTTTCTCGCCCTTTGACCATGTCCCTCTATTGCTTCCCTATGCACTTCCTTGTTTACGCATCATCAAAAGGCGCCGAAGAAAGACAAGGGGCAAAGACTGTGCACTGCACACCAATGGGGACTAAAAACTAAACCTACACGCCTTTCACACTTTTCCTTCCAACCCTTTTGTAGCAGTGTTAGCTTGTTTGAACAGGAAGAATAGAACACAGGGTGGGAGGTGTGTGTATGTGTGTGTATGCGAGAGAGAGAGAGAGAGAGAGAGAGAGATAGATAGAGAGAGAGAGAATCACTAATGGTCCCCCCATCCCCTCCCGCCCCGTCCTGTCTGCCTGTTGAGGACCCTGGTCGGTCGACTGGTCTCAGGAATGCAGCCGGGCTCTTTCTTTCCTAGGGCTAAGTCAGTCAGCCTCTTGTGTGAAGCATGTCAAAACAAGCAGCCATCATTCCACCCTAGGCTGAGAAAAGCAGGCAGGCTAAGGAAGAGGTGAGGAGGGGTGAGGAGAGGTGAGGGCCTTCCAGTCCACTAAGGTCACCCAGCAATTAACCCCAAGAGGTGCCCCACCCCACCCAATGTCTCTCTCTCTCTCGCTGTCCTTACACACACACACACACACACACACACACACACACACACACACACACACACACACACACACACACACACACACACACACACACACACACACACACACACACACACACACACACACACACACACACACACACTCATTTCCCCAAGTCTCTCTCTCTAATCCAGAGGACCTCCACAGCTGATCGCCTCTCTCCCCCTCATCTGACCTCTGACCTTGCGCACCTCTTTGAATTTCACATGACTGTGCAGGTGTGGAGAAGTCCCTGGCACTGGATGGGCCCCAATTAGTGACCCTAATTAGTGCAGGGGCCCCCTGATGAGTTAAGGGAGGGGTGAGAGAAGGGGAGCAGGCAGGACGGTGATGCGTGGCTAAAGGCCTGGGAGGCCAGGGTTCTACGCACACACTAATTCTACACACACTAATTCTACACACACTCAATTCCACACACACTAAATTCCACACACACTAATTCTACACACACTAATTTCACACACACACGTAGCACTAAGATGTGGCACAGGACTAGGTGATGGCTCCGGAGGGGATGGCTACCATCTTATCGGCTCTTAACCAACCATACTCTTATATAAAAAAAAATCACATTGTTCGTAACTTTTTTTGTACATAATGTTGCTGCTATCGTATCTTATGACCGAAAAGAGCTTCTGGACATCAGAACAGAGTTTTTCTTCAATGAGTCGGGTGGAAAGGATATACTACAGACACCCATGACGGGCCCAGATCCCCGTCATTCGCTGGAGAAGGAAACCAAAACTTTCCAGAAAAAGATCAGGGTGCCTTGTGAGGATCCGGCAACGAGTGGCTAATCTGCCTTTGCCTTCCGTCCAGCAAGTTAAAGTTCAATTGCAGGAAAGTAAATGGGACAAACTGAAAGCATGTATATCGTACCAACGGGACATTAAAAACTGTAATATCTTATGTTTCACTGAGTCGTGGCTGAACGACGACATTAAGAACATACAGCTGGCGGGTTATACACTCTATCGGCAGGATAGACCAGCAGCCTCTGGTAAGACACTGGGCGGGGGCCTATGCATATATGTAAACAACAGCTGGTGCACGATATCTAAGGAAGTCTCAAGGTTTTGCTCGCCTGAGGTAGAGTATCTCATGATAAGTTGTAGACCACACTATCTACCTAGAGAGTTTTCATCTGTATATTTTGTAGCTGTCTACATACCACCACAGACCGATTCTGGCACTAAAACCGCACTCAATGAGCTGTATTCCGCCATAATCAAACAGGAAAACGCTCATCCAGAGGCATTGCTCCTAGTGGCCGGAGACTTTAATGCAGGGAAACTTAAATCTGTTTAACCTAATTTCTATCACCATGTTAAATGTGCAACCAGAGGGAAAGAAATTCAAGACCACCTTTACTCCACACACAGAGATGCATACAAAGGTCTCCCTCGCCCTCCATTTGTCAAATCTGACCATAATTCTATCCTCCTGATTCCTGCTTACAAGCAAAAATTAAAGCAGGAAGCACCAGTGACTCGGTCTATAAAAAAGTGGTCAGATGAAGCAGATGCTAAACTACAGGACTGTTTTGCTAGCACAGACTGGAACATGTTCCGGGATTCTTCCGATGGCATTGAGGAGTATACCACATCAGTCACTAGCTTTATCAATAAGTGCATCGAGGACATCATTGCCACAGTGACTGTACGTACATACCCCAACCAGAAGCCAAGGATTATAGGCAACATTTGCACTGAGCTAAAGGGTAGAACTGCCACTAACCCAGAAGCTTATAAGAAATCCCGCTATGCCCTCTGACGAACCATCAAACAGGCAAAGCATCAAAACAGGACTAAGTGTCACGCCCTGACCTGAGTATTCTTTGTTTTCTTTATATATTTTGGTTAGGTCAGGGTGTGACATGGGTGATGTACAGTATGTGTTTTTGTACTGTCTATGGTTTTTTGTAGGTTTATGGGGTTGTTTACCATCTAGGTGTTTATGTATGTCTATGGTTGCCTAGATTGGTTCTCAATTAGAGGCAGCTGTTTATCGTTGTCTCTGATTGGGAACCATATTTAGGCAGCCATCTCCTTTGGGTATTTGGTGGGTTATCGTACTACACCGGATTCGACGCTCGTCAGATGTTGCAGGGCTTGCAAACCATTACAGACTACAAAGTGAAGCACAGCCAAGAGCTGCCCAGTGACACGAGCCTACCAGACAAGTTACATAACTGCTATGCTCGCTCCGAGGCAAGTAACACTGAAACATGCATGAGAGCATCAGCTGTTCCGGAAGACTGTGTGATCACGCTCTCCACAGCCGATGTGAGCAAGATCTTTAAACAGGTCAACATTCACAAGGACGCAGGGCCAGACGGTTACCAGGACGTGTACTCAAAGCATGTGTGGACCAACTGGCAAGTGTCTTCACTGACATTTTCAACCTTTCCCTGACCGAGTCTGTAATACCTACATGTTTCAAACAGATCACCATAGTCCCTGTGCCCAAGAAAGTGAAGGTAACCTGCCTAAATGACTACCGCCCCGTAGCACTCACGTCGGTAGCTTTGAAGTGCTTTGAAAGGTTGGTCATGGCTAACATCAACACAGTCATCCTGGGAAACCCTAGACTCACTTCAATTTGCATACCGCCCCAACAGATCCACAGAAGACGTAATCTCAATCGCACTCCACACTGCCCTTCCCCACCTGGACAAAAGGAACACCTATTTGAGAATGCTGTTCATTGACTACAGCTCAGCCTTCAACACCATAGTACCCACAAAGCTCATCACTAAACTAAGCCCTGGGACTAAACACCACCCTCTGCAACTGGATCCTGGACTTTCAGACTGGCCGGGCAACAACACATCTGCCACGCTGATCCTCAACATTGGGGCTCCTCAGGGGTGAGTGCTTCGTCCCCTCCTGTACTCCCCGTTCACCCACAACTGCGTGGCCAAACATGACTCCAACACCTTCATTAAGTTTGCTGAAGACACAACAGTGGAAGGCCTGATCACAGACAATGATGAGACAGCCTATAGGGAGGAAGTCAGAGACCTGGCTCATCAGGGTTTACCTTCTCTACTTCTGTCCACTAGCACTACAACTCATCAGGGTTTACCTTCTCTACTTCTGTCCACTGGCCCTACAACTCATCAGGGTTTACCTTCTCTACTCCTGTTACACTGGCCCTACAACTCATGAGAGTTTACCTTCTCTACTTCTGTCAACTGGCCCTATAACTCATCAGGGTTTACCTTCTCTACTTCTGTCCACTGGCCCTACAACTCATCAGGGTTTACCTTCTCTACTTCTGTCCACTGGCCCTATAACTCATCAGGGTTTACCTTCTCTACTTCTGTCCACTGGCCCTACAACTCATCAGGGTTCACCCTCTCTACTTCTGTCCACTGGCCCTACAACTCATCAGGGTTTACCTTCTCTACTTCTGTCCACTGGCCCTACAACTCATCAGGGTTTACCTTCTCTACTTCTGTCCACTGGCCCTACAACTCATCAGGGTTTACCTTCTCTACTTCTGTCCACTGGCCCTACAACTCATCAGGGTTTACCTTCTCTACTTCTGTCCACTGACCCCACAACTCATCAGGGTTTACTTTCTCTACTTCTGTCCACTGGCCCTACAACTCATCAGGGTTTACCTTCTCTACTTCTGTCCACTGACCCCACAACTCATCAGGGTTTACTTTCTCTACTTCTGTCCACTGGCCCTACAACTCATCAGAGTTTACCTTCTCTACTTCTGTCCACTGGCCCTACAACTCATCAGGGTTTACCTTCTCTACTTCTGTCCACTGCTACAGGGAGTGCTACCCGGCTCCCCACCTCCACCCCTCCCCACCTTCCCTGACTCCCTTTCTACCTTTCCTCCTTCCATAATAAAGGGGGGCTCCCTTCCTTCCTACCTCCCCACCTTCCCTGCCTCTCTTTCTATCTTCCGGCCTTCCTTCCATCCCTCCTTCCTTCCGTCACTGTGAAACGGGCCACCCATCTTGTCTCCTGTCTCCGGGCCCTCTTACGCTCTCAAATAAAGGTGCCAATCATTTTAATTGGCACCCTGGAGTCAATTGTCCTTGTGTTGTTGGAAAAGGAGGAGAGGAGAGGAGAGGAGAGGAGAGATGAGGAGAGGAGAGGAGAGGAGAGGAGGAGGTATATAATTGTTTGTCATCCAGAGAGGGTATAGTTAGTGGCTAACTTGTGAATCAGCATAAGATTAAATATATTTCCCCTAGAGCAAATGCTACAGTTCACGTGCAGCCATTATTGGATCATAGTCTTGGTTTTGAACAGGATGTTGTCTATAAGAATGAAGTAAAGTCAGTTACGTGAAGTGTTGTGGTGAATAGAAGAGACAGACAGACCAAGTTACATAGACATATATTTATATGCATAAAAATACATATTATACAATATTTTGTCCTTTCGAGCCAGAGAGCTTGAAAACCACTTTTTCAAACCAGAACACAAAGAAAGTCTCTTTAAATAAGTGCAATTTGTTAATGAGACAAAGAATTGTAAAGCATATATCACGTTTTTAATGTTTTCTGTCTTTTTTTGTTGTTTTTTTGTTGTTGCTGTTTCTTGATGTTGTTGTTTTTTGTTGTTGTAAACATCACATGGTACTGAGATGGAGATACTTGTGCTAATATCCATATATTTACATTGTAGTTGTTCTTCACTGTGAGTAGTAGAACGGTGCCGATTAACTTGACATGGTCAACTTTTACTTAGCCTGATCACAGATCAGTTTGTACTTTTATCCAACAGCATGACAAATTATAGTTGGCTTAAGCACATACAGATTGGGAATCAGGCTTCAACTTTACTGCCAAAAGGAAACAATGTACTGTATGGCCTTATATACTGTACCCTCACATAACCTTACTGTGCATAAGAACAAAACACTGCCTCTGTACTTTATTATTATTATTTATTTTTTAAATAAACAAACATTGCCACACAATCGCATAAAACCATCAAACTCATGATACAGTAGCACCACGTATAGAGAGAGAGAGAGAGGAACTGGGCCCACATTTACAACGTGTTTCAGATACTTTGGGAATATGGGCCCTGGAGAGCCTGAAGGAGGAGAGGAAACAGTGTTCTCCAGGTTTGGGGTCAATTCAATTTCAATTCCATTCAATTCATAAAGTAAACCAAATTCCAAATCCAATCCCAAATGTTCCTTATTAAAAAGCATTGAATAGAATCAGAATTGAAATGTCAGTGTACTGCCTGAATTGCCTGGAACTTAAATGGTATTGACCCCAACCCTGGTATGTTCTACCCCCCAGTCACATCTCTCTGACATGGGTTTATTTGTATATGAAGGTGAATTTTCAGTGTTGCACGGTGTCAGGAGAAAACGCGTAACAAAAGTCAGCGAGAGCAGAGAGAGAGAGAAAAAGAGAGAGAAAGAGAGAGAGAGATAAAGAGAGAAACTGTTTGATGCTGAGCTATTTGCTATGAAAGCACTATCATCTTCAACCCAGGAAGGGCAAAGGTTAGATTTCCTTCTGTGGTGCCTTTGAATGTTATTTTTTGAAAATGAGAACGGCCTCTCCTTAAATGAAACACACGTACTAGCTTTTTAGCGCTGCTTTTCCATGTGGTTCCAACACCGTGCACAAGAACAGAGTCGGCTGGACGTACAACACAAACACAGGACTGTACAGCTGCAAGAAAAGGAGTTGTTATTGAAAGAGATGGTCAGACGAGAGAGAGAGAGGGATCACATGACCGTTACTTCTCTACTCGTCTAGTTGTTTACTGGTCGAAGTCTTGAAGGGATTGAAGCTGGGTGAATATCTGAGTTTGACACAGATACTGAGAACTTCCCAAAAAATACCACTGACTTTACAGGAGGAAAGAATTGTTTTCTAGGAATACTGTTAAAAATGTCAAAATAAATACAGTGTGAGAAGAGAATGCCTTTGACAAAGGGGCAGGGGAAAAGCAAAGAGTTCTGGACCAAAATAAAAGAAAGATGAAAGAAGACAAAAAAGGACGTGAAGTAGAAGTGGGAAGCTAGGTAAGTTGCTTCCTGCCTACCTGCTTTTCTGCCTCCCTCCCTGTCTATCTCCCTCCCTCCCTGTCTATCTCCCTCCCTCCCTCCCTGTCTATCTCCCTCCCTCCCTGTCTATCTCCCTCCCTCCCTCCCTGTCTATCTCCCTCCCTCCCTGCCTCTCTGCCTCCCTCCCTGCCTCTCTGCCTCCCTCCCTGCCTCTCTGCCTCCCTCCCTGTCTATCTCCCTCCCTCCCTGTCTATCTCCCTCCCTCCCTGTCTATCTCCCTCCCTCCCTGTCTATCTCCCTCCCTCCCTGTCTATCTCCCTCCCTCCCTGCCTCTCTGCCTCCCTCCCTGCCTCTCTGCCTCCCTCCCCGTCTATCTCCCTCCCTCCCTGCCTCTCTGCCTCACTCCCTGCCTCTCTGCCTCCCTCCCTGTCTATCTCCCTCCCTCCCTGCCTCTCTGCCTCCCTCCCTGCCTCTCTGCCTCCCTCCCTGTCTATCTCCCTCCCTCCCTGTCTATCTCCCTCCCTCCCTGCCTCTCTGCCTCCCTCCCTGCCTCTCTGCCTCCCTCCCTGCCTCTCTGCCTCCCTCCCTGTCTATCTCCCTCCCTCCCTGCCTCTCTGCCTCCCTCCCTGCCTCTCTGCCTCCCTCCCTGTCTATCTCCCTCCCTCCCTGCCTCTCTGCCTCCCTCCCTGTCTATCTCCCTCCCTCCCTCCCTCCCTCCCTGCCTCTCTGCCTCCCTCCCTGTCTATCTCCCTCCCTCCCTGCCTCTCTGCCTCCCTCCCTGCCTCTCTGCCTCCCTCCCTGCCTCTCTGCCTCCCTCCCTGTCTCTCTCCCTCCCTCCCTGCCTCTCTGCCTCCCTCCCTGTCTATCTCCCTCCCTCCCTGCCTCTCTGCCTCCCTCCCTGTCTATCTCCCTCCCTCCCTGCCTCTCTGCCTCCCTCCCTGTCTATCTCCCTCCCTCCCTGCCTCTCTGCCTCCCTCCCTGTCTATCTCCCTCCCTCCCTGCCTCTCTGCCTCCCTCCCTGTCTATCTCCCTCCCTCCCTGCCTCTCTGCCTCCCTCCCTGTCTATCTCCCTCCTTCCCTGCCTCTCTGCCTCCCTCCCTGTCTATCTCCCTCCCTCCCTGCCTCTCTGCCTCCCTCCCTGTCTATCTCCCTACCTCTCTGCCTCTCAGGTCTGCCTCTCCCTTCAATATTTGATGGAGGACGGCGTGAATTATGGATGCTGCTTATTGAAAATAACATGATGTTCAACAACAGCCCCGGTAGAACCACAGCAACAACACACAAACAGAGAGGATTCCATGACTACAAGACCCACAGCGGTGCTTCACTATGACAACGTGAAGGTGAGACTGGCAGACAAAGGTCAGAAGGTCAGAGAGACACCGTAATAGAGCAAATCTGTTGTTTTACTATCAGAATCTTTTTTTCCACACACTTTTCTCACAGAAGGGGATTTTTTCAGGCTTTGGAACAATTTAGGTAGATTACCTTGGCAATTATTTGTGAAGGTCGGCGATAAGGTCGGCCCTTTTTTATTGATGTCATCACATAGCAAACCAGGACCTTCACGAGAGCAAGAAATAGGGGGCCCAAAATGTGATCCATATACACTGAGTGTACAAAACATTAAGAACACCTGCTCTTTCCATGACATAAACTGACCAGGTGAATCCAGGTGAAAGCTATGATCCCTTATTGATGTCACTAGTTAAATCCACTTCAATCAGTGTAGATGAAGGGGAGGAGACAAGTTAAAGAAGGATTTTTAAGCCATGAGACAATTGAGGCATGGATTGTGTATGTGTTCCTTTCAGAGGGTGAATGGGCAAGACAAAATATATGACTGCCCTTTGAACGGGGTATGGTAGTAGGCGCCAGGTGCACCGGTTTGTGTCAAGAACTGCAACGCTGCTGGGTTTTTCATGTTCAACAGTTTCCCATGTGTATCAAGAATGGTCTACCACCCAAAGGACATCCAGCCAACTTGACACAACTGTGGGAAGCATTGGAGTCAACATGGGCCAGAATTCCTGTGGAATGCTTTTGACACCTTGTGGAGTCCATGCCCCGATGAATAGTAAAACCACCAAGCTAGAGGTGAGAAATAGAAAGTTGTGAAAAAACCCAGTGGAGATAACTCTAGTTAACATTGACAAACTGAGGTCGAACTACAGTGACCAGGGCTTGGAGTTTCGAGTCTCTTTGAGAAAATAATCGAAACGTGTCTGAACTGAATCCAGAATCTCTGACTAACCCTTAACCTGTCTTCTTAATAGATAGTCTGCGTACACTGCGTTTGGAACTGCACCTATAGGTGATACAACCTGTGAATATCTGATACCTCAAGATCTCAAATAACTTTCACGGTCTAGCACATGACAACAAACTATATTAAAAAAGAGGGAGATGGGAGATCATGTAAAAATCTTCAAGGAAAATAAAGTGCTTTAGATCAAAGTAAATTAGCGAGTCTTGAGCGCGGGAGAGGGTCTAAGGAAGGAATAGCCAAATATAATTGTTAGATAATAAAAAGGGAAAGGGGAAAAAGAAGCCATTGAACGTACCAATCTGAGAAAACACATACATAAAAAAAAGCTTATTATGACTTGAGAGAAGAAACCAGTTTAAAAGAGACGATGCCTACTGCATCCTACAGTATCTGTCGACCCATCAGAACATCACACACAGACTTCCATGAGATAAGGAGAAGGATGGATATGAACCGGTTAGAAATTCTGTCTGTGTGTGTGTGTGTTTGTGTATGTGTGTGTGTGTGTGCGTGTGCGTGTGTGTGTGTGTATGTGTGTGCACCAAACCTACGTGAACAACATTCAAACACAAGATTTGGGATAAGGAGTGTTTGGCCAGACCAAGCACAGGGGGCGGTGGTGGGATATGTACGGGACAGATGGGTCGCTTTTTATGTACACTAAAACAAATTCACCCCCCACCCCGCCCCCCAACGATGATGAGCCCTTTTTGTTTGCAAACATTCAGAGATTATCTAAACCGGGGGTTGTTGTGGCAACCTGCGGGTGGGTGGCTTTAAACCAGAGAGTAGTCTCTGTAGCCAATGGTAAAGCATACGGAGTGATACTGTCAACGGTGAATTACACATCAAGAGTTAATCTCATGGGAGTGGATAAAAGGTCAGGGGGTTAGAGGTCAGAGGTCAAGCTCCTCAGGTTGACCTGGATTTACTCCAGTTGATTGGACGACACAACGACGTGAGGACGTAGCGCAGAGCAGGGGCCAGGATAACGGCGCTATTGCTAACCCGTTACTTTGGCAAGGCCATACTGTAACCCCCAGTACCTTTTCTCAACTGCTTTTTCTTCTTCATAGCATGGATTTGACCTAGGACTAGCTTTAGTTCACATATTACTTGTCCACATTTTTTTGAAATACACACACAACCAACAAAATACAGAATTTACAGGAATCAGTGTTGGACACTATACAGTGCAAATTAACATTAGAAACTGCTAACGAGTATGATTATTTTACTTGGAACGCTCTGGCAGAAAACTGCCACATGATGGGAAACCTGGTAATTTTGCTGGAAGGTATGTAATATGTTAAAGGGGTAACTGGTTGCACTCCTTTGTATTGTAATGTAATCTACAGGCGACATCACGCTTATTCACTTACACTGACTCAGTCAGGGCCTTTTCTACAATGTCAGGCTTTTAAAAAAACATACTATGGGAAAGAAAGAAAGAAAAAGAAAGAAAGAAAGAAAGAAAGAAAGAAAGAAAGAAAGAAAGAAAGAAAGAAAGAACGATCACACAAACACACTGACTGGACAAAGTGAACAAAGGAGGAGAAGCGTTAAGAAAAAAAGGTCTGTTCTCCGTATGAATCGCACACACATTTCATTTCTCCCAAATAATTCACAAGCAACGTTTTTGTGTGTGACGGGCTTCATCATCACCCCTGTCTGTCACACCACGAGGTCCTGTTCCGTAAACCCCCCCCCCCCCCCCCCACCGTGGCAGGCAGTAGCTGAGCAATGATGTTGATGAGCCAACTAATGATGGACAGCAATGTTGGTGGGTGGATAGGTGGGAGACCAGAGGCAGGGGGGGGGGGGTCATCCCAACCCCTTAATGGCCGCTTTTTAGGAAACTCTCTTCTTCCCACTTAGATCTCCATCCTTGGAGATCCTGTCCAGCCGCATGTATGGCTCAAACGCCGAGGACCCGCACCCGTACCCAGACGCCAGTTCATGATGAGCGCCCCCTAGCAGCGGCATTGAGAAGCACAGTGAGTGCGGTGGCGGCATGCCCAGACGTGGCGAAGTTCCTCCCAGGGAGGGCAGTGACAGCCCGAAAGTTCCACCCATGCCAAGAATGCCATTTCCTGGTGGCGTGCTCCTACTCACGCCTGGCGAGGAGGAGCCCCCTCCGGAGCTGACCAATAGGGAGCCATTTCCTGGGTGGTGGCCCAATGGGGGATTGGGGGGCGGGGCGGAGAGGAGGCGGCCCTGTTCGAGGAGACGCAAAATGTTACAGGTGGCCAGTGACTCCGAGGTGGAGGAGGAGTGCTTGTCAGAGTCCTTGGTCGTGTCCTTCTTCTGCTTGGTGCGGCGGTTCTGGAACCACACTTTAACCTATAAAGACAGAAGAAGTGAGACAGACTAAAGAGTTAAAACATGGCTTTATTCATTGAACGGTTCACTAAATCAGCAGACAATAGGTGAAATAATAACTCTTACTTATGTCTAGTTCAAACCACACAAACACAGATTCTGTCTCAACAATCATCTTAGCCATCATTGGATTCCGGTTAATTCTGTTGCATGAAACTTTTATGGAAATGAAACCTTTATTTAATTCAGCAAGTCATTGTCAAGAAGGCATCTCCAAGTTGAGAGTTACAATACATAACTATATTCTTTCAGTGGAGGCTACAGTAAAGTATATGATATTATATGATATTTCCACAAGTTGGTGACACGTGATACCAAGCTAAGTGCCTGGCCATCCATGCACGCACAGACACAAGCAGTATACATACAGAGACAGCCCCCAGTACACCTCATTGGATCAACACTGTTGTATTTCCCACTGGGTTCAACCATGATTGGTTGTTTTTTACCCTCATCTCTCTACACTCAAATCAAATCAACGTTTAGCAGATGTTAAAGCAAAATGCTTGTGTTTCCAGCTCCAGCAGTCCAGTAAATGTCTAACAGTACAATACTAATACACAAATAATTCCTGGAGAAAAAATACTTCGAAAAAAAAAAGAAATAAAAAAATATCAGAATGAGTAATGTCAGAGTATAGAATATAAATATGTGGTGCGCACAGACAGTATGGACAATATATAAGTAGGAAAAAAGCATGTACAGCAGTCGTTATATAGGATGAGCTATGTGGAGAATACAGTATGTGCAGCAGTAGTTATATAGGATGAGCTATGTGGAGAATACAGTATGTACAGCAGTCGTTATATAGGATGAGCTATGTGGAGAATACAGTATGTACAGCAGTCGTTATATAGGATGAGCTATGTGGAGAATACAGTATGTGCAGCAGTCGTTATATAGGATGAGCTATGTGGAGAATACAGTATGTGCAGCAGTCGTTATATAGGATGAGCTATGTGGAGAATACAGTATGTGCAGCAGTCGTTATATAGGATGAGCTATGTGGAGAATACAGTATGTGCAGCAGTAGTTATATAGGATGAGCTATGTGGAGAATACAGTATGTACAGCAGTCGTTATATAGGATGAGCTATGTGGAGAATACAGTATGTGCAGCAGTCGTTATATAGGATGAGCTATGTGGAGAATACAGTATGTACAGCAGTCGTTATATAGGATGAGCTATGTGGAGAATACAGTATGTACAGCAGTAGTTATATAGGATGAGCTATGTGGAGAATACAGTATGTACGGCAGTAGTTATAAAGCATAAGCTACAGTGGGGAGAACAAGTATTTGGATACACTGCCGGTTTTGCAGGTTTTCCTACTTACAAAGCATGTAGAGGTCTGTAATTTTTTATCATAGGTACACTTCAACTGTGAGAGATGGAATCTAAAACAAAAATCCAGATAATCACATTGTATGATTTTTAAGTAATTAATATGCATTTTATTGCATGACATAAGTATTTGATCACCTACCAACCAGTAAGAATTCCGGCTCTCACAGACATGTTAGTTTTTCTTTAAGAATCCCTCCTGTTCTCCACTCATTACCTGTATTAACTGCACCTGTTTGAACTCGTTACCTGTATAAAAGACACCTGTCCACACACTCAATCAAACAGACTCCAACCTCTCCACAATGGCCAAGACCAGAGAGCTGTGTAAGGACATCAGGGATAAAATTGTAGACCTGCACAGGGCTGGGATGGGCTACAGGACAATAGGCAAGCAGCTTTGTGAGAAGGCAGCAACTGTTGGTGCAATTATTAGAAATTGGAAGAAGTTCAAGATGACGGTCAATCACCCTCGATCTGGGGCTCCATGCAAGATCCCCACCTCGTGGGGCATCAATGATCATGAGGAAGGTGAGGGATTAGCCCAGAACTACACGGCAGGACCTGGTCAATGACCTGAAGAGAGCTGGGACCACAGTCTCAAAGAAAACCATTAGTAACACACTACGCCGTCATGGATTAAAATCCTGCAGCGCACGCAAGGTCCCCCTGCTCAAGCCATCGCATGTCCAGGCCTGTCTGAAGTTTGCCAATGACCATGTGGATGATCCAGAGGGGGAATGGGAGGTCATGTGATCTGATGAGACAAAAATAGAGCTTTTTGGTCTAAACTCCACTCGCTGTGTTTGGAGGAAGAAGAAGGATGAGTACAACCCCAAGAACACCATCCCAACCGTGAAGCATGGGGGTGGAAACATCATTCTTTGGGGATGCTTTTCTGCAAAGGGGACAGGACGACTGCACTGTATTGAGGGGAGGATGGATGGGGCCACGTATCGCGAGATCTTGGCCAACAACCTCCTTCCCTCAGTAAGAGCATTGAAGATGGGTCGTGGCTGGGTCTTCCAGCATGACAACGACCTGAAACCCACAGCCAGGGCAGCCAGGGCTCCGTAAGAAGCATCTCAAGGTCCTGGAGTGGCCTAGCCAGTCTCCAGACCTGAACCCAATAGAAAATCTTTGGAGGGAGCTGAAAGTCCGTATTGCCCAGCGACAGCCCCGAAACCTGAAGGATCTGGAGAAGGTCTGTATGGAGGAGTGGGCCAAAATCCCTGCTGCAGTGTGTGCAAACCTGGTCAAGAACTACAGGAAACGTATGATCTCTGTAATTGCAAACAAAGGTTTCTGTACCAAATATTAAGTTCTGCTTTTCTGATGTATCAAATACTTATGTCATGCAATAAAATGCTAATTAATTACTTAAAAATCATACAATGTGATTTTCTAGATTTTTGTTTTAGATTCCGTCTCTCACAGTTGAAGTGTACCTATGATAACAATTACAGACTTCTACATGCTTTGTAAATAGGAAACCTGCAAAATCGTCAGTGTATCAAATACTTGTTCTCCCCACTGTATGTGGAGAATACAGTATGTACGGCAGTAGTTATATAGGATGGGCTATGTGGAGAATACAGTATGTACGGCAGTAGTTATATAGGATGGGCTATGTGGAGAATACAGAATGTACGGCAGTAGTTATATAGGATGGGCTATGTGGAGATTACAGTATGTACGGCAGTAGTTATATAGGATGGGCTATGTGGAGAATACAGTATGTACAGCAGTAGTTATATAGGATGGGCTATGTGGAGAATACAGTATGTACGGCAGTAGTTATATAGGATGGGCTATGTGGAGAATACAGAATGTACGGCAGTAGTTATATAGGATGGGCTATGTGGAGAATACAGTATGTACGGCAGTAGTTATATAGGATGGGCTATGTGGAGAATACAGAATGTACGGCAGTAGTTATATAGGATGGGCTATGTGGAGAATACAGTATGTACGGCAGTAGTTATATAGGATGGGCTATGTGGAGAATACAGTATGTACGGCAGTAGTTATATAGGATGGGCTATGTGGAGAATACAGTATGCACATGTAAAGTGAATAATAAATTAACTTTTCAGAGATGAAATTATATTTGATTGCCCCTATAGGTTGACGCAGACAAGGGGGAGGGATTAGAATGAGATGGGAGTGGAATGGGGACCTCGTCAGTCAGTGGGTGTGAGAGTGGAATCGATTCTGGTGCCACCAATGACAACAGAGACTAAAGTATCTAATACGCTGGCCCAAGTAAGTAAAAGCTTTAACCACAGGGATAGGTTTCAATGGTATCTAGGATGCTGGTGTTGCCTAAACCGGTTTCAACTGAGAGACAAAGAAAGGGCAAAGCAAAGTTCTCATCTCTCACTGCACTATTATGCACTGTATTGCACAGTACTGTACTGTTCTGCAGTGTACTGCACTGCACTGCACTGTACGGCACTGCACTGTTCTGCTGTCACTGTACTTTACTGTACTGCACTGGACTTTACTGCACTGTACTGTACTGCACTGCATGGTATTCTACTGTACTGCAGTGTACCACAGTGTACTGCACTTCACTGCTCTGTACTGCAGTGTACTGTAGTGTACTAGCCTGCACTGTACTGTTCTGCACTTTACTGCACTGTTCTGCTCTGTACTGCACTGCACTGTACTGTAGTATACTGCATGGTACTGTAGTGTACTGCACTGTTCTGCACTGTACTGTAGTGTACTACACTGTACTGCACTGCACTGTACTGTACAGCACTGTAGTGTACTGTACTGCACTGTAGTGTAGTGTTATGCACTGTACTGAACTGCACTGTTCTGCACTGTACTGTAGTGTACTGCACTGTACTATAGTGTACTGTACTGTACTGTTCTGCATTGTACTATACTGCACTGTTCTGCACTGTACTGCATTGTACTATACTGCACTGTTCTGCACTGCACTGTACTGTACTGTAGTATACTGTACTGCACTGTTCTGCACTGTACTGCATTATTCTGCACTGTACTGTACTGTAGTGTACTGCACTATACTGCACCGTACTGCACTGCACTGTGCTGCACTGTATTGTACTGTAGTGTACTGCACTGTACTGAACTGTAGGCCTGCACAGTGAGCTTCTCTACACAGCACACAGCAGCACACAACAGCACACAATGTGAAAAGCTCACTGAATTCTGACTGTGCTTGTTTCTGGATGTTTAATTGATGCACAGGTGCTTTAATGTATAGCGTGTGGTTTGAGGAGGACTACACGCACACACAGGGTAATGGGGGTCAGGGGAGATCAGATGTCTTTGCTCACACACACACAGGGTACTGGGGGTCAGGGGGGATCAGATGTCTTTGCTCACACACACCCAGGGTAATGGGGGTCAGGAAGGATCAGATGTCTTTGCTCACACACACACAGGGTAATGGGGGTCAGGGGAGATCAGATCCGTTTGCTCACACACACACAGGCTAATGGGGGTCAGGGGAGATCAGATGCGTTTGCTCACACACACACAGGGTGATGGGGGTCAGGGAAGATCAGATGCGTTTGCTCACACACACACAGGGTAATGGGTGTCAGGGGAGATCAGATGTGTTTGCTCACACACACACAGGGTAATGGGGGTCAGGGGAGATCAGATGCGTTTGCACACACAGAGAAATCATACTCATGAAAAATGTATACAATCTTCACTGACTTACTGCTCTTTTCCTCACCTCTCGGGTGTGAGTGTGTGCATTCGTACGTTTGTGTGTGTGTCATGGCATTCGATCCGGGCAAGGCGATCACCACACATGACCCATTGATGTGAGCTGATTGGAAGAATGCGATCGCTGCATTTTCATATCGAGAATAAACCCTCTGTCAGATTCTCCTTCGTATTCTTCTCTCTCCACCACTCTATACATTCACCATGAGACAAACACATCTCTTGGCACAGATCATGTAGTGTAGTGTTCACACTAACACGCAGCCTACACGTCCACACTCACATGCTCATAATGTACACATACATGTATAGGACCGTCACAGACCATACAGTACACGCTACCAGCGTCAACTCATCCACTCTTTATCTGGAGAACACAGCCATCTAATTAAGCTAAAGAGGGGATTGGTGGATTGGTAGAGTGAAGCATAGTGAGTTCCAGTTACATTGATGGCCTACACCGGCCAAACGACGCTGGGCCAACTGTCCACCGGCCAAACCCAGACGACGCTGGGCCAACTGTCCACCACCCTATGGTTGTGATACAGCCTGGATTTGAACCAGGGTGTCTGTAGTGACACCTCTAGCACTGAGATGCAGTGCCTTAGACCACTGCACCACATGGGAGCCCAGGGTAGGGCTGGGCAGGGATGGGAAGAGCATGGCTGGGCTGGGCAGGGCAGGGCTGGGCAGGCAGGGTACTCTTGACCCAGGCCCATGCACTATAGAGTGAATATTGTGCCATTTGAAACACATCCATGATGAGTAGGGCCTACCTAACCTATATGACTAGCAGCAGTGTGGCAAGGACAGGGCACACACAATGCTGCCGTGAGCTGCTGCATTCACATCACACACAGCAGTCATAGAGAGCTCATATGTCTGTAAAGCACGCGACCGCCGCTCAACCACAGAACAGAAACCAATGCTTTTCAATGTAGAACATTTGGAATTGGAAGTGGAATTTGGTTTACATTCTAAATGGACTGAAATTGACAGGGAATTGTCCCCAACCCTGGATAGAACTGTTGGTTAGTTGAGTCCCTTTCAGGGCACCATGGTCTCAGCAGACCATTAGTATGTGTATAATAAGATTGGGGAGGGATCCTCCCCAGCTGAGAAGGATACTGACGCCACATCTTAGACTTAGAGTAGTAAAGACCTGGGCCCCTATCCACAGTCTCAGTCTTGTCTTAATCCTCTTTATGTATACAGTATATACTATACGAGCCTCAGTTAAAAATACCACTTCCCAAATCAGGGTTTTTCAAGCAAAGCCTCTGACTGATTCCTGTGTGTTTCTAATTCCTCCCAATTGGGTGAAAACCCACACACCTTCAGGTAATCACCTCTCTGCGCTTCCTCGATGGGGCACGGCTTAGCCAGGGGCTGAGGTGAGAGGGAGCTGGAGGAGGTGGGCCGTTCATTTCACAGTCGTCCGCTTGAGGAAAAACCCTAAGGTTTACAGGGGACTTTACTATGGGGGAAATTATAAAAAGAGAAAGAGAGCAAATCTCTACCCTCTCCATACATCTACACTATTGGAAATAAATCCGTCCTAATGGGATCCAGGGTTCAGAGATGGGGCAGAGATTATGAGAGAGAGCTGGGCAGGCATGACCAGGATTTGCCCTCAAGCCATCACCCTCCCCACCGCTTCTGCTAGGGCATGGCCGGGTCAGAGCAGGGCTGGGCAGGGCATGGCCGTGTCAGAGCTGGGTAGGGAAGGGATGGGCAGGGCTGGGCAAGACTGGACACAGCAGAGTATTGGTATGTTGTTATTTTATTAGGGTCCCCATTAGCTGTTGCAAAAGCAGCCTACATATCAATGCATACACACAAACGATCTAGGTTAAATAGGGGAGAGGCATTGTGCCTCGAGGTGTTGGTTTATCTGTTTTTATAAACCAGGGTTGCTGTTTATTTGAGCAATATGAGATGGAAGTTCCATGCAATAAGGGCTCTATATAATACTGTATGTTTTCTTGAATTTGTTCTGGATTTGGGGACTATGAAAAGACCCCTAGTGGCATGTCTGGTGGGATAAGTGTGTGTCAGAGCTGTGTGTAACAATTTGGGATTTTCAACACATGAATGTTTCTTATAAAAAGAAGAAGTGATGCAGTCAGTCTCTCCTCAACTCATAGCCAAGAGAGACTGGCATGTGTAGTATATATATTAGCCCTCTGATTACAATTAAGAGCAAAATGTCCCGCTCTGTTCCGGGCCAGCTACAGGTTAACTAGGTCTTTCCTTGCAGCACTGGACCACACAACTGAACAATAATCAAGATTAAACAAAACAGAACTTGCTTTTTGGAGTGTGGTGTCAAAAAAGCAGAGCATCACTATTACTGCTAGACCTCTCCCCATCTTTGCAACCATTGAATCTATATGTTTTGACCATGACAGTTTACAATCGAATGTGTAACGCCAAGTAATTTAGTCTCCTCAACTTGTTCAACAGCCACACCATTCATTGCCAGATTCAGCTGAGGTCTAGCACTTAAGGAATGATTTGCACCAAATACAATGCTCTTAGTTTTAGAGATGTTCAGGACCAGTTTATTACTGGCCACCCATTCCAAAAGAGACTGCAACTCTCTTTGTTAAGGGTTTCACTGACTTCATTAGCTGTGGTTGCTGATGCGTATATGGTTGAATCATCAGCATACATGGACACACATACTTTGTTTAATGCCAGTGACAGGTCATTGGTAAAAATAGAAAAGAGTAGAGGGCCTAGAGAGCTGCCCTGCGGTACACCACACTTTACATGTTTGACATTAGAGACACTTCCATTAAAGGAAACCCTTTGAGTTCTATTAGATAGATAGCTCTGAATCCACGATATGGCAGAGGTTGAAAAGCCATAGCACTTAAGTTTTTTCAACAACAGGTTATGGTCACTAATATCAAAGGCTGCACTGAAAGTTAACAGTACAGCTCCCACAATCTTCTTATTATCAATTTATTTCAACCAATCATCACGTGTACATGTTGAGTGCCCTTCTCTATAAGCAAAGAAATAGCATTGTAATTGGTCAAACACAATTTTTTCCAACAGTTTGCTAAGAGTTGGCAGCAAGCTTATTTATAGGTATCTTGTTAGAACCAGTAAAGGCCGCTTTATCACTCTTGGGTAGGGGAATTCCCTCCAGGCCTGAGGACAAAGACTTTCCTCTAGGCTCAGGTTAAAAAATATGACAGATAGGAGTGGCTATAGAGTCAGCTATCATCCTCATTAGCTTTCCATCTAAGTTGTCAATGCCAGGAGGTTTGTCATTATTGATAGTTAACAATCATTTTCCACCTCTCCCACACTAAGTTTACAAAATTCAAAATTGCCCTGCTTTTCTTTCATTATTCATTTTTTTATACATTAATATAATTGCTCAATGTTTGTCGTGGGCATTTCTTTGCCAATTTTGCCAATGAAATAATCATTAAAATAATTGGCAACATCAAATGGTTTTGTGATGAATAAGATGGAGTTAAATTGGTCATTCTGCCCATAATTGAATTTAAAGTACTCCAAACTTGTTTTCCATCATTCCTTGTCATTGATTTTGGCTTCATATTAAAGTTTCTTCTTCTTTTTGTTGAGTTTAGTCACATCATTTCTCAATTTGCAGTAAGTCAGCCAGTCAGATGTACAGTAAGTCAGCCAGTCAGATGTACAGTAAGTCAGCCAGTCAGATGTACAGTAAGTCAGCCAGTCAGATGTACAGTAAGTCAGCCAGTCAGATGTGCAGTAAGTCAGCCAGTCAGATGTACAGTAAGTCAGCCAGTCAGATGTACAGTAAGTCAGCCAGTCAGATGTGCAGTAAGTCAGCCAGTCAGATGTACAGTAAGTCAGCCAGTCAGATGTACAGTAAGTCAGCCAGTCAGATGTACAGTAAGTCAGCCAGTCAGATGTACAGTAAGTCAGCCAGTCAGATGTGCAGTAAGTCAGCCAGTCAGATGTACAGTAAGTCAGCCAGTCAGATGTGCAGTAAGTCAGCCAGTCAGATGTGCAGTAAGTCAGCCAGTCAGATGTGCAGTAAGTCAGCCAGTCAGATGTACAGTAAGTCAGCCAGTCAGATGTGCAGTAAGTCAGCCAGTCAGATGTGCAGTAAGTCAGCCAGTCAGATGTACAGTAAGTCAGCCAGTCAGATGTGCAGTAAGTCAGCCAGTCAGATGTACAGTAAGTCAGCCAGTCAGATGTGCAGTAAGTCAGCCAGTCAGATGTACAGTAAGTCAGCCAGTCAGATGTACAGTAAGTCAGCCAGTCAGATGTGCAGTAAGTCAGCCAGTCAGATGTGCAGTAAGTCAGCCAGTCAGATGTACAGTAAGTCAGCCAGTCAGATGTGCAGTAAGTCAGCCAGTCAGATGTACAGTAAGTCAGCCAGTCAGATGTGCAGTAAGTCAGCCAGTCAGATGTACAGTAAGTCAGCCAGTCAGATGTGCAGTAAGTCAGCCAGTCAGATGTGCAGTAAGTCAGCCAGTCAGATGTGCAGTAAGTCAGCCAGTCAGATGTGCAGCAAGTCAGCCAGTCAGATGTGCAGTAAGTCAGCCAGTCAGATGTACAGTAAGTCAGCCAGTCAGATGTGCAGTAAGTCAGCCAGTCAGATGTACAGTAAGTCAGCCAGTCAGATGTACAGTAAGTCAGCCAGTCAGATGTACAGTAAGTCAGCCAGTCAGATGTACAGTAAGTCAGCCAGTCAGATGTGCAATAAGTCAGCCAGTCAGATGTACAGTAAGTCAGCCAGTCAGATGTACAGTAAGTCAGCCAGTCAGATGTACAGTAAGTCAGCCAGTCAGATGTACAGTAAGTCAGCCAGTCAGATGTGCAGTAAGTCAGCCAGTCAGATGTACAGTAAGTCAGCCAGTCAGATGTGCAGTAAGTCAGCCAGTCAGATGTACAGTAAGTCAGCCAGTCAGATGTACAGTAAGTCAGCCAGTCAGATGTGCAGTAAGTCAGCCAGTCAGATGTGCAGTAAGTCAGCCAGTCAGATGTACAGTAAGTCAGCCAGTCAGATGTGCAGTAAGTCAGCCAGTCAGATGTACAGTAAGTCAGCCAGTCAGATGTGCAGTAAGTCAGCCAGTCAGATGTACAGTAAGTCAGCCAGTCAGATGTGCAGTAAGTCAGCCAGTCAGATGTGCAGTAAGTCAGCCAGTCAGATGTGCAGTAAGTCAGCCAGTCAGATGTGCAGCAAGTCAGCCAGTCAGATGTGCAGTAAGTCAGCCAGTCAGATGTACAGTAAGTCAGCCAGTCAGATGTGCAGTAAGTCAGCCAGTCAGATGTACAGTAAGTCAGCCAGTCAGATGTACAGTAAGTCAGCCAGTCAGATGTACAGTAAGTCAGCCAGTCAGATGTACAGTAAGTCAGCCAGTCAGATGTGCAATAAGTCAGCCAGTCAGATGTACAGTAAGTCAGCCAGTCAGATGTACAGTAAGTCAGCCAGTCAGATGTACAGTAAGTCAGCCAGTCAGATGTACAGTAAGTCAGCCAGTCAGATGTGCAGCCAGACTTATTAGCCACTCCTTTTGCCCCATCTCTTTCAACCATAGAGTTTTTCAATTCCTCATCAATCCATGGCGCCGTAACAGGTCTAACAGTCTGTTTCTTAACAGGTGCATGTTTATCAATAATTGGAAGAAGCAATTTCATAAATTCATCAAGTGCAGCGTCTGGATGCTCCTTACTAATCACATCAGACCAACAAATATTTTTCCCATCATCCACATAAGAGTCACAGCATAGTCTTTTGTATGATCTCTTATACACTATTTTAGGCCCAGCTGTTGGAACTTTGTCTTTCCTGGATATAGCCACTATACTGTGATCACTACATCCAATGGATAGGGATACAGCTTTAGAACAAAGTTCTACAGTATTAGTAAAGATGTGATCGATACATGTGGATGATCTTGTTCCTGTAGTGTTTGTAAACACCCTGGTAGGTTGATTAATAACCTGAACCAGATTACAGGCACTGGTTACAGTAAGAAGCTTCCTCTTGAGCGAACAGCTTGATGAAAACCAGTCAATATTCAGGTCCCCAAGAAAGTAGACCTCTCTGTTTACATCACATACACTTTCAAGCATTTCACACATATTATTTAGATACTGACTGTTAGCACATTAAGGCCTATAGCAACACCCCAAAAGAATAGGCTATAGATGTGCCAAGAGGGCGGGGCAGGGCTAGGCAGAGCAGGGCTGGGCAGGGCAGGGCTAGGCAGAGCAGGGCTGGGCAGGGCTAGGCAGAGCAGGGCGGGGCAGGGCTAGGCAGAGCAGGGCTGGGCAGGGCTAGGCAGAGCAGGGCTGGGCAGGGCTAGGCAGAGCAGGGCGGGGCAGGGCTAGGCAGAGCAGGGCGGGGCAGGGCTAGGCAGAGCAGGGCTGGGCAGGGCTAGGCAGAGCAGGGCTAGGCAGAGCAGGGCTGGGCAGAGCAGGGCTAGGCAGAGCAGGGCTGGGCAGAGCAGGGCTAGGCAGAGCAGGGCTGGGCAGGGCTAGGCAGAGCAGGGCTGGGCAGGGCTAGGCAGAGCAGGGCTGGGCAGGGCTAGGCAGAGCAGGGCTGGGCAGGGCAAAACAGATGTAGGATAGCAGAGTCAATTAAATGTATTGGTCACATACACATGGTTAGCAGATGTTAATGCGAGTGTAGTGAAATGCTTGTGCTTCTAGTTCCGACAATGCAGTAATAACCAACGAGTAATCTAACCTAACAATTCCAAAACTACTACCTTATACCTGGGGTACCAATGTAAGAAATAACACGTAAAAAAACAAAATACTGCATAGTTTCCTAGGAACACGAAGCGAGGCGGTCATCTCTGTCGGCGTTCGGAAGTATCGAGGATAGACCAAGAGGGCAACATGCAGGATAGCTGGACTGCTACAGAGTAGGCCTGTGTCCACTACTACACAAGCTGAAGACAGGACAGGTCTGGGCCGGGTTGGATTAGGTGTTAAGACAACTGTTTGGGCTAACTCAGGGCATTGCTCATCTGGGGCTGTGTATACAGTGCCTTAGGAAAGTATTCAGACCTCTTGACTTTTTCCCCAAAAAATGTACGTTACATACTTTTGTTTTTTCATCAATCTACACACAATACCCCATAATGACAAAGCAAAACCAGGTTTTTAGAAATGTTTGCTAATTGATTAAAAATAAATAACCAAAATATTACATTTACATAAGTATTCAGACCCTTTACTCAGTACTTTGTTGTAAGCTGTAGTTGTACAAGTGAGAGCTAGTTAATCTCTCTAAGAGAAGCCTAGCTCTATTACGCAGGGCACCTGCTGACAATCTTTCTAACACTTTCTGTGACCCTTTGAAAGGCTCAGCGGTCCCCTCCGCGACTTCCCCGTGACTCCTCCCATGACCCCACTGATCCTACACGTGATGAACATCAGATTGCCTCACTTCGGTCTAAGAGAACAATGAATTACTTTTCTAAAGGGAAACTGTATGGTAACAATGACTTAGTTTTATATAGGGCAACTGTATGGTAACAATGACTTAGTTTTCCATAGGGAAACTGTATGGTAACAATGACTTCAATTTTTATAGGGAAACTGTATGGTAACAATGACTTAGTTTTCCATAGGGAAACTGTATGGTAACAATGACTTCATTTTCTATAGGGAAACTGTATGGTAACAATGACTTAGTTTTCTATAGGGAAACTGTATGGTAACAATGACTTAGTTTTCCATAGGGAAACTGTATGGTAACAATGACTTCATTTTCTATAGGGAAACTGTATGGTAACAATTACTTAGTTTTATATAGGGAAACTGTATGGTAACAATGACTTAGTTTTCCATAGGGAAACTGTATGGTAACAATGACTTCAATTTCTATAGGGAAACTGTATGGTAACAATGACTTAGTTTTCCATAGGGAAACTATATGGTAACAATGACTTAATTTTCTATAGGGAAACTGTATGGTAACAATGACTTAGTTTTCTATAGGGAAACTGTATGGTAACAATGACTTAGTTTTCCATAGGGAAACTGTATGGTAACAATGTCTTCATTTTCTATAGGGAAACTGTATGGTAACAATGACTTAGTTTTCAGTACAGAAACTGTATGGTAACAATAACCTAGTTTTCTGTATGGAAACTGTATGGTAACATTGTACATTTATGAATTTGACTACTTTTCTATATGGCGAGTGTATGTACAGAGCTCCACGCTGTCCTGTTCCTCCACAGCCTTTCTCTCTCTCTCCAATAGCCACATGCTGTATTAACACCAGGCCCCTCTGACTGTCCCCATCCGAATCCCTACCTCCTACCTCCTAGCTTCTACCACTCCCTGCCTCCTAGACCTCTTACATCCTGCCTTTCTCCTATATCTGTTCTGATACCTCTTGCCCTCGTGCCCAAGCTCATCCCTCCTTCCCTCTCTCCTGCCATCCCTCCCTTGCATTACTGAAACGCATGTCCAAGCAGGTTCAGCCAAGGGTCAACCCAGTCTTAGCAAATCGCTGATAGATGTGGCTCCCTAATCCTTCTTAGTGCAAAAGCACTTGGGACTATTATTAGGCCCTCCCTGTCCCGCCCCCTGCCCCGCCCCGAAGTGGACCAGGACCATCTTCCTATGGTTCTATGATGTCGAGGTTTAGATTTTCCTACGAAAATGTAATGCTATATTAAAATGATTAGGTGAGCCAAAATGTAATGCTATATTAAAATGATTAGGTGAGCCAAAATGTAATGCTATATTAAAATGATTAGGTGAGCCAAAATGTAATGCTATATTAAAATGATTAGGTGAGCCAAAATGTAATGCTATATTAAAATGATTAGGTGAGCCAAAATGTTGTAGCATTTTTATCAGCCTTTACATTGGTTGACTTTGTTAATAAATTACTTGTTATTAAGCCTCTATGTATAGTGCTTATGATGGCTTTTGATGGCCCTATAAAGCCTTATGAATGCCCTATAAGGCCTTGTGAATGACCTTTATAAGCTGTAGTTGTACTAGTGAGAGCGAGTTAATCTCTCTAAGAGAGGCTATGTGGGAGAAATGCCTAGCTCCATTACGCAGGGCACCTGCTGACAATCTTTCTAACACTTTCTGTGACCCTGTGAAAGGCTCAGCGGTCCCCTCCGCGACTTCCCCGTGACTCCTCCCATGACCCCACTGATCCTACACGTGATGAACATCATATTGCCTCAGTTCGGTCTAAGAGAACAATGAATTACTTTTCTAAAGGGAAACTGTATGGTAACAATGACTTAGTTTTCTAAAGGGAAACTGTATGGTAACAATGACTTACTTTTCTAAAGGGAAACTGTATGGTAACAATGAATTACTTTTCTAAAGGGAAACTGTATGGTAACAATGACTTAGTTTTCTATAGGGAAACTGTATGGTAACAATGACTTAGTATTCTATAGTGAAACTGTATTGTAACAATGACTTTGTTTTCTGTATGGAAACTGTATGGTAACAATGACTTAGTTTTCTGTACAGAAACTGTATGGTAACAATGACTTAGTTTTCTGTACGGAAACTGTATGGTAACAATGACTTAGTTTTCAGTACAGAAACTGTATGGTAAGGAAACTGTATGGTAACAATAACCTAGTTTTCTGTATGGAAACTGTATGGTAACATTGTACATGGATGAATATAACTACTTTTCTATACGGCGAGTGTATGTACAGAGCTCCACACTGTCCTTTTCCTCCACAGCCCCTCTCTCTCTCCAATAGCCACATGCTGTATTAACACCAGGCCCCTCTGACTGTCCCCATCCGAATCCCTACCTCCTACCTCCTAGCTTCTACCACTCCCTGCCTCCTAGACCTCTTACATCCTGCCTTTCTCCTATATCTGTTCTGATACCTCTTGCCCTCGTGCCCAAGCTCATCCCTCCTTCCCTCCTTCCCTCTCTCCTGCCATCCCTCCCTTGCATTACTGAAACACATGTCCAAGCAGGTTCAGCCAAGGGTCAACCCAGTCTTAGCGAATCGCTGATAGATGTGGCTCCCTAATCCTTCTTAGTGCAAAAGCACTTGGGACTATTATTAGGCCCTCTGCTTCGCGCTCCGTCACCCTCCCTGTCCCACCCCCTGCCCCGCCCCGAGGTGGACCAGGCCCTTCTTCCGACAGTTCTGTGACGTCGAGGTTTGGATAAGGGAATTAGGCTCACAGTGTGTGTGTGTGTGTGTGTGTGTGTGTGTGTGTGTGTGTGTGTGTGTGTGTGTGTGTGTGTGTGTGTGTGTTGCGTTTACAGGGACAGCACAATTAATTAGTATTTTGACCAATCAGATCAGCTCTGAAAAATATCTGATGTTATTGGTCAAAGGACCAATTAGTGAGAAAAAAAATATCAGATTTGGTCTGCCTGTGTAAACACAGCCTAAGAGGATACCCCTAACTTCTTCACCACTCCCTTGTTCCTTCCTACGGCGCCACAGCACTCTGTGTGGTGGAGTCCAAGCACTGCAGCCTGACATAGTTAATCTACAGAGCCGCTGTGGCTACAGATGGTGGAATATACCACACATCTTAATGTGCTACAGACAACTACTCAATAAAATGGACTCTTGAACAGGGCTTAACACTAGGGATATGCAGTTCATGAGACAACCCTCGATAATTACCACTCGGCTACAAATGTGTGTGGGTGTGTCAGACGCATTTGCGTGTGTATAAGTGTGTGTCTGTATAGCCTACGTGTGTGGGTGTGTTATCTGGACACGGGGGCAGGGATTCCAGGCAGTGTTCTAAGGAATACTCTATCCATATGGATGTTGCAGGTTTCTGTTCTTGCTAATCCAATGAGATAACAGCATTACGGCATTGCCTGGCGAATAACAGGAAGGCCTTAAACGCATGCACACACACACACATCCTTCAGCGTGTCATCGCTGGGTCCAATAGTGTATCGTCGTTAGCAATGAATTGTCATGCACCTGTATGTATTGACAAGTGCCCTAATTTACTTAATTGCCTTATCAAGTCCCCTACCACATCCCTCTCAGATCAATAAAGAAATATAATTTTATTGATTCATATGAGCAGACAGATGAATAGAATGTTATTGATTAGCTAAGCTTATGAGGGGCAATGAGCTCCTCCTGAGCCAGCGTCTTAACTTTGTACTGTTTACACTGGCATACTACACACCCGCCTGGCCCCTGCAAGGACCTGGAGGTCACCCCTATGGAATTAGGAATTATAATACCAGAATGGACATGATCCTTCTTATGATGGTCCAAAGGTCAGCCATTTTTGTCAGAGAGTTGGTCAACCGTGGTTTGCAAATGCCATGATAAGATATTGTGTAAAATAATTAATTTTAAGAATTTATCTGTACTCAGTGTTTGTTAGCTAGCTAGTCAGTTTTAGAGGAATGATTCCATTATTTTTTCAAATTAACTGTCAATATGTCAACATTCCATTCAAACAACAAAGTCAATCCACCCACTGGCTGAAATGAGTAGCTGACAGGACTTAGACAAGTTGTGAGAGGGCCTTTTCTGTTAAACCTTACTAATGCTTGTGTACTCAAATATCCTTCTTTAAGCCTCGGCATTGGGCTAGAGAAATCAAATAAGACAGAAACGTGTGTGTGTATTAAGATAGGCCTGTTCTAACTGTTCTGTGTGTAGAATGACCCCATGATGTCTGGGCACTCAGCCAAGACCTGACAGAAACTGGTTCCTCAGAGCAGAGTGTTATATCCTGAACACCAGGGATAAGGCTGTGGTTCTGTTAGGAGCCTGTTTCTGGGTGAAAAGGTTCCTGCTTGTGTGTATGTGTGTAGGGGTAGGACCATACATCCTCTGGGCTGACAGTCAAAGGCGCTTGCTCGCCCAACTTGGGGGAACCGTTGAGCTACTGTTAGAGGAAGTATGTCTGGAGTGACTTCCTGTCACATTGGCACCAATTGTCCTCACTCAGTTGCGACAGAATGAGACAACCTTTTCATTATAGCCTGTAACCCAGTTTCGTCTCTCTCCACACACACACACATAAGATCATGTGTTTTGCAGATGCTTGCATAAGATAGCGTGACTATATAACGCTTCCGGACTCTTTGTGCAGGGGACTCTCACTTCATTCACTGTGTGTGTGTGGGTGTGACCAGCTCCCATACTGCAATAATTGTATTAATAAAAGTAGTCCCTTGACTGATTATTGACTTTGCCTCTCCTCATTATTAGTTAAAGGTAGAATTTCCACCACAGTAGGAAATGCAACCAGTACTGATGTTGTATCATATAATAGCACTCAGCTTTCCAAGAAAACAACAATTAAGACATTTATGGTCTGTTCACGTTTATTTTGGAGGCTGTTTATACAGAAAAATTGGTTTTAAAAAAACAAACATGTAAATTGTATTTATGATTATATTACAATACTTTAGGTTGACAATAATTCTATAACACAATGTCTGATACATCACATGCCTTAGTTTTATTTTCCTGCATAAGTAAAATCAGGATTATGCCTCTTCTGCCATTCATCCCAATTAGACTGATTTGGATTTCTTCCTGACCAATATGACCAATATGTAACCATTCTGGAACTTTGAGGGTTCATGACACAGCCCCTCTTGGAATTTAATAGGATCTCTATGGTCGCCCCCTCCTCCGTTCCCCAGATGGGATATGAACATTTCATGAAATTTGAATTACAGGAAATTAGCTGTAAAACTGCAACATTTTCTCTCTGACCCATGGCAATGTGTAGAATTGCAGGACATTTTCTTTAAAAAGGCTAAATACTAAATGTGTAGAATTGTATGAAGTTAGTTGCTTCCCTCCCTATACGTTTCGGCTTTTACATGATCTCTGTCTTTGTCTCTGTCTCTCTCTCTCTCAGACATCTGTGGGACTATGTAATGTTCCAGACGACTGGCCAGACACTGTATGTCTAGGAGTTACTGGGAACAATGCACAGTGAAATACATTCACACACACAGAAACAGAGAGAGAAAAACACACACACACCTACACACACACACACTCAGACCCCTGCTATCTGCAACCTTGGTGAAAGGCATTAACAAAGACCAAGAGAACAAATTCAATTGCACGCTGTAGTCAGTGCAAGACCACACAGCAAAGCAATTACTGAGTGACAACAGATAAGTAGATGGGAGATGCTCAGGTGTTAAATCACCTGGGAGGAACACAAGAGAACAACATCCAAACACACTCAGATACAGAATGAGGAAAATGTAGTATTAATTATGGCAGGCCTAGCAACCGTCTACACCAGCAATCTGTTAGGAAACCAGCTGGGAAGTTGTACAATAGCACCTCTGACTGAAGTTTCCTGCGGGGAAACACAAAGCTATTTTATTTTTATGTTATTCTATTCTTGTGCTGTTCTGAACAGCGTGGTATTTCCTGGTCCGGTCATTAAATGTGGCCAGGAAAAACTCCTGGCCCCTACATACAAATTCCGTGGAGCACTAAGACCGTTAATGTCAGTCTAGAGAGAGGAGCTCGCCAGAAGGAGAGGGATAGAGGGATGTCACATACACACAGAGGGATGTCACACACACACAGGGACAGAGGGATGTCACATACACACAGGGATAGAGGGATGTCACATGGACAGAGGGATGTCACACACACACAGGGGGATGTCACATACACACAGGGACAGAGGGATGTCACATGGACACAGAGGGATGTCACATACACACACAGGGGGATGTCACATACACACAGGGACAGAGGGATGTCACATACACACAGAGGGATGTCACATACACACAGGGATATAGGGATGTCACATACACACAGGGGGATGTCACATACACACAGGGGGATGTCACATACACACATGGGGATGTCACATACACACAGGGGGATGTCACATACACACAGGGGGATGTCACATACACACAGAGGGATGTCACATACACAGAGGGGGATGTCACATACACACATGGGGATGTCACATACGCACAGGGGGATGTCACATACACACAGGGGGATGTCACATACACAACGGGGGATGTCACACACACACAGAGGGATGTCACATACACACAGGGATAGAGGGATGTCACACACACACAGGGGGATGTCACATACACACAGGGACAGAGGGATGTCACATACACACAGGGACAGAGGGATGTCACATACACACAGAGGGATGTCACACACACACAGAGGGATGTCACATACACACAGGGATAGAGGGATGTCACACACACACAGGGGGATGTCACATGCACACAGGGAAAGAGGGATGTCACACACACACAGGGGGATGTCACATACACACAGGGACAGGGAGATGTCACATACACACAGGGACAGAGGGATGTCACACACACACAGAGGGATGTCACATACACACAGGGATAGAGGGATGTCACATACACACAGAGGGATGTCACATACACACAGGGGATGTCACACACACACAGAGGGATGTCACATACACACAGAGGGATGTCACATACACACAGAGGGATGTCACATACACACAGGGATAGAGGGATGTCACACACACACAGAGGGATGTCACATACACACAGGGATAGAGGGATGTCACATACACACAGAGGGATGTCACATACACACAGGGGATGTCACACACACACAGAGGGATGTCACATACACACAGAGGGATGTCACATACACACAGGGATAGAGGGATGTCACATACACACAGAGGGATGTCACATACACACAGGGATAGAGAGATGTCACACACACACAGAGGGATGTCACATACACACAGGGACAGAGGGATGTCACATACACACAGAGGGATGTCACATACACACAGAGGGATGTCACACACACACACAGGGATAGAGGGATGTCACACACACACAGGGATAGAGGGATGTCACACACACACAGAGGGATAGAGGGATGTCACACACACACAGAGGGATGTCACACACACACAGGGACAGAGAGATGTCACACACACACAGAGGGATGTCACACACACACAGGGACAGAGGGATGTCACACACACAGAGGGATGTCACATACACACAGGGATAGAGGGATGTCACACACACACAGGGATAGAGGGATTTCACACACACAGAGGGATGTCACACACACACAGGGACAGAGGGATGTCACACACACACAGGGATAGAGGGATGTCACACATACACAGGGATAGAGGGATGTCACACACACACAGGGATAGAGGGATGTCACACACACACAGGGATAGAGGGATGTCACACACACACAGAGGGATGTCACAAACACACAAGGACAGAGGGATGTCACACACACAGAGGGATGTCACATACACACAGGGGTAGAGGGATGTCACACACACACAGGGATAGAGGGATGTCACATACACACAGAGGGATGTCACACACACACAGAGGGATGTCACACACACACAGGGATAGAGGGATGTCACACACACACAGGGATAGAGGGATGTCACATACACACAGAGGGATGTCACACACACACAGGGATAGAGGGATGTCACACACACACAGAGGGATGTCACATACACACGGGGATAGAGGGATGTCACATAGACACAGAGGGATGTCACACACACACAGGGATAGAGGGATGTCACATACACACAGAGGGATGTCACACACACACAGGGATAGAGGGATGTCACATACACACAGAGGGATGTCACACACACACACAGGGATAGAGGGATGCCACATACACACAGAGGGATGTCACACACACACAGGGATAGAGGGATGTCACACACACAGGAATAGAGGGATGTCACACACACACAGAGGGATGTCACACACACAGGGATAGAGGGATGTCACATGCACACAGGGACAGAGGGATGTCACATACACACAGGGACAGAGGGATGTCATACACAGAGAGGGATGTCACATAAACACAGAGGGATGTCACACACACAGGGATAGAGGGATGTCACACACACACAGGGATAGAGGGATGTCACACACACAGAGGGATGTCACACACACAGAGGGATGTCACACACACAGGGATAGAAGGATGCCACACACACAGAGATAGAGGGATGTCACATACACAGGGATATAGGGATGTCACATACACACAGGGGGATGTCACATACACACAGGGGGATGTCACACACACACAGGGGGATGTCACATACACACAGGGGGATGTCACATACACACAGGGGGATGTCACATACACACAGGGGGATGTCACATACACACAGGGGGATGTCACATACACACAGGGGGATGTCACATACACACATGGGGATGTCACATACACACAGGGGGATGTCACAAACACACAGGGGGATGTCACATACACACCGGGGGATGTCACACACACACAGAGGGATGTCACATACACACAGGGATAGAGGGATGTCACACACACACAGGGGGATGTCACATACACACAGGGACAGAGGGATGTCACATACACACAGGGACAGAGGGATGTCACATACACACAGAGGGATGTCACACACACACAGAGGGATGTCACATACACACAGGGATAGAGGGATGTCACACACACACAGGGGGATGTCACATACACACAGGGAAAGAGGGATGTCACACACACACAGGGGGATGTCACATACACACAGGGACAGGGAGATGTCACACACACACAGAGGGATGTCACACACACAGGGATAGAAGGATGCCACACACACAGAGATAGAGGGATGTCACATACACAGGGATATAGGGATGTCACATACACACAGGGGGATGTCACATACACACAGGGGGATGTCACACACACACAGGGGGATGTCACATACACACAGGGGGATGTCACATACACACAGGGGGATGTCACATACACACAGGGGGATGTCACAT
Source organism: Oncorhynchus clarkii lewisi (assembly GCF_045791955.1). Taxonomy (NCBI): domain Eukaryota; kingdom Metazoa; phylum Chordata; class Actinopteri; order Salmoniformes; family Salmonidae; genus Oncorhynchus; species Oncorhynchus clarkii. Next base: position 17,016,278 of record NC_092155.1, read on the forward strand.
ACACACAGGGGGATGTCACATACACACAGGGGGATGTCACATACACACATGGGGATGTCACATACACACAGGGGGATGTCACAAACACACAGGGGGATGTCACATACACACCGGGGGATGTCACACACACACAGAGGGATGTCACATACACACAGGGATAGAGGGATGTCACACACACACAGGGGGATGTCACATACACACAGGGACAGAGGGATGTCACATACACACAGGGACAGAGGGATGTCACATACACACAGAGGGATGTCACACACACACAGGGGGATGTCACATACACACAGGGAAAGAGGGATGTCACACACACACAGGGGGATGTCACATACACACAGGGACAGGGAGATGTCACATACACACAGGGACAGAGGGATGTCACATACACACAGAGGGATGTCACACACACACAGAGGGATGTCACATACACACAGGGATAGAGGGATGTCACATACACACAGAGGGATGTCACATACACACAGGGGATGTCACACACACACATAGGGATGTCACATACACACAGAGGGATGTCACATACACACAGAGGGATGTCACATACACACAGGGATAGAGGGATGTCACACACACACAGAGGGATGTCACATACACACAGGGATAGAGGGATGTCACATACACACAGAGGGATGTCACATACACACAGGGGATGTCACACACACACAGAGGGATGTCACATACACACAGGGACAGAGGGATGTCAAATACACACAGAGGGATGTCACATACACACAGAGGGATGTCACACACACACACACAGGGATAGAGGGATGTCACACACACACAGGGATAGAGGGATGTCACACACACACAGAGGGATAGAGGGATGTCACACACACACAGAGGGATGTCACACACACACAGGGACAGAGAGATGTCACACACACACAGAGGGATGTCACACACACACAGGGACAGAGGGATGTCACACACACAGAGGGATGTCACATACACACAGGGATAGAGGGATGTCACACACACACAGGGATAGAGGGATTTCACACACACAAAGAGGGATGTCACACACACACAGGGACAGAGGGATGTCACACACACACAGGGATAGAGGGATGTCACACACACACAGGGACAGAGGGATGTCACACACACAGAGGGATGTCACATACACACAGGGATAGAGGGATGTCACACACACACAGGGATAGAGAGGATGTCACACACACACAGAGGGATGTCACACACACACACACAGGGACAGAGGGATGTCACACACACAGAGGGATGTCACATACACACAGGGGTAGAGGGATGTCACACACACACACAGGGATAGAGGGATGTCACATACACACAGAGGGATGTCACACACACACAGAGGGATGTCACACACACACAGGGATAGAGGGATGTCACACACAGACATGGATAGAGGGATGTCACATACACACAGAGGGATGTCACACACACACAGGGATAGAGGGATGTCACACACACACAGAGGGATGTCACATACACACGGGGATAGAGGGATGTCACATACACACAGAGGGATGTCACACACACACAGGGATAGAGGGATGTCACATACACACAGAGGGATGTCACACACACACAGGGATAGAGGGATGTCACATACACACAGAGGGATGTCACACACACACAGGGATAGAGGGATGCCACATACACACAGAGGGATGTCACACACACACATGGATAGAGGGATGTCACACACACAGGAATAGAGGGATGTCACACACACACAGAGGGATGTCACACACACAGGGATAGAGGGATGTCACATACACACAGGGATAGAGGGATGTCACATACACACAGAGGGATGTCACATACACACAGGGATAGAGGGATGTCACATACACACAGAGGGATGTCACATACACACAGGGGATGTCACACACACACATAGGGATGTCACATACACACAGAGGGATGTCACATACACACAGAGGGATGTCACATACACACAGGGATAGAGGGATGTCACACACACACAGAGGGATGTCACATACACACAGGGATAGAGGGATGTCACATACACACAGAGGGATGTCACATACACACAGGGGATGTCACACACACACAGAGGGATGTCACACACACACAGAGGGATGTCACATACACACAGGGACAGAGGGATGTCACATACACACAGAGGGATGTCACATACACACAGAGGGATGTCACACACACACACACAGGGATAGAGGGATGTCACACACACACAGGGATAGAGGGATGTCACACACACACAGAGGGATAGAGGGATGTCACACACACACAGAGGGATGTCACACACACACAGGGACAGAGAGATGTCACACACACACAGAGGGATGTCACACACACACAGGGACAGAGGGATGTCACACACACAGAGGGATGTCACATACACACAGGGATAGAGGGATGTCACACACACACAGGGATAGAGGGATTTCACACACACAAAGAGGGATGTCACACACACACAGGGACAGAGGGATGTCACACACACACAGGGATAGAGGGATGTCACACACACACAGGGACAGAGGGATGTCACACACACAGAGGGATGTCACATACACACAGGGATAGAGGGATGTCACACACACACAGGGATAGAGGGATGTCACACACACACAGAGGGATGTCACACACACACACACAGGGACAGAGGGATGTCACACACACAGAGGGATGTCACATACACACAGGGGTAGAGGGATGTCACACACACACAGGGATAGAGGGATGTCACATACACACAGAGGGATGTCACACACACACAGAGGGATGTCACACACACACAGGGATAGAGGGATGTCACACACAGACATGGATAGAGGGATGTCACATACACACAGAGGGATGTCACACACACACAGGGATAGAGGGATGTCACACACACACAGAGGGATGTCACATACACACGGGGATAGAGGGATGTCACATACACACAGAGGGATGTCACACACACACAGGGATAGAGGGATGTCACATACACACAGAGGGATGTCACACACACACAGGGATAGAGGGATGTCACATACACACAGAGGGATGTCACACACACAGGGATAGAGGGATGCCACATACACACAGAGGGATGTCACACACACACAGGGATAGAGGGATGTCACACACACAGGAATAGAGGGATGTCACACACACACAGAGGGATGTCACACACACAGGGATAGAGGGATGTCACATACACACAGGGACAGAGGGATGTCACATACACACAGGGACAGAGGGATGTCATACACAGAGAGGGATGTCACATACACACAGAGGGATGTCACACACACAGGGATAGAGGGATGTCACACACACACAGGGATAGAGGGATGTCACACACACAGAGGGATGTCACACACACAGAGGAATGTCACACACACAGGGATAGAAGGATGCCACACACACAGAGATAGAGGGATGTCACATACACAGGGATAGAGGGATGTCACATACACACAGAGGGATGTCACATACACACAGAGGGATGTCACACACACAGGGATAGAGGGATGTCACACACACAGGGATAGAGGGATGTCACACACACACAGGGATAGAGGGATGTCACATACACACAGGGACAGATAGATGTCACATACACACAGGGACAGAGGGATGTCACACACACACAGGGACAGAGAGATGTCACATACACACAGGGACAGAGAGATGTCACATACACACAGGGACAGAGGGATGTCATACACACACAGGGACAGAGAGATGTCACATACACACAGGGACAGAGGGATGTCACATACACACAGGGACAGAGAGATGTCACATACACACAGGGACATAGAGATGTCACATACACACAGGGACAGAGGGATGTCATACACAGAGAGGGATGTCACATACACACAGAGGGATGTCACATACACACATAGGGATGTCACACACACAGGGATAGAGGGATGTCACACACACACACAGGGATAGAGGGATGTCACACACACAGAGGGATGTCACACACACAGGGATAGAAGGATGCCACACACACAGAGATAGAGGGATGTCACACACACAGGGATAGAGGGATGTCACACACACAGGGATAGAGAGATGTCACACACACAGGGATAGAGGGATGTCACAAACACACAGGGATAGACAGATGTCACACACACAGAGGGATGTCACACACACAGGGATAGAAGGATGCCACACACACAGGGATAGAGGGATGTCACACACACAGGGATAGGGTGATGTCACACACACAGAGAGGGATGTCACACACACAGGGATAGAGGGACGTCCCACACACAGAGAGAGGGACGTCACACACACAGAGAGAGGGATAGAGGGACGTCACACACACAGAGAGAAGGATAGAGGGATGTCACACACACAGAGAGAGGGATATAGGGATGTTACACACACAGAGGGATAGAGGGATGTCACACACACAGGGATAGAGGGATGTCACATACACACAGGGACAGAAGGATGTCACATACACAGAGAGGGATGTCACATACACACAGAGGGATGTCACATACACACAGAGGGATGTCACATACACACAGAGGGATGTCACATACACACAGAGGGATGCCACACACACAGGGATAGAGGGATGTCACACACACACAGGGATAGAGGGATGTCACACACACAGAGGGATGTCACACACACAGGGATAGAAGGATGCCACACACACAGGGATAGAGGGATGTCACACACACAGGGATAGAGGGATGTCACACACACAGGGATAGAGGGATGTCACACACACAGGGATAGAGGGATGTCACACACACACAGGGATAGACGGATGTCACACACACACAGGGATAGACGGATGTCACACACACAGAGGGATGTCACACACACAGGGATAGAGGGATGTCACACACACAGGGATAGAGGGATGTCACACACAGGGATAGAGGGATGTCACACACACAGAGAGGGATGTCACACACACAGAGAGGGATACCACACACACAGGGATAGAGATATAGGGATGTCACACACAGAGAGGGATAGAGGGATGTCACACACACAGGGATAGAGGGATGTCACACACACAGAGAGAGGGATAGAGGGATGTCACACACAGAGAGGGATAGAGGGATGTCACACACACAGGGATAGAGGGATGTCACACACACAGAGAGAGTGATAGAGGGATGTCACACACACACAGAGAGGGATAGAGGGATGTCACACACACAGAGAGAGGGATAGAGGGATGTCACACACACACAGAGAGAGGGATAGAGGGATGTCACACACACACAGAGGGATAGAGGGATGTCACACACACAGAGGGATAGAGGGATGTCACACACAGAAGGTATTAGTAGCTTAGCTGTGTGTGTAAAGGATTCTGACAAGTTGATGTTTGAAAACAGGAGTTATGTATCTCTTTAATACGTCCACATTGCTCCTCCCTCCTCCCAGGGTTTTACTAAGATAAGGATCAGATCTGCTCTCTAAGTCTCTGCTTGCTCTCTGTCATCTGTCTGTCTGCCGGTCGGTCTGTCTCTTTCTCTCTCTATCATCTGTCTGTCTGCCGGTCAGTCTGTCTTTCTATCGGTCTGTCTGTCTCTTTCTCTCTTTCTCTCTCTCTCGTGCAAATCCATGGTCAGTACAGCACAGATTAGAATAGATTACCTCTTGTTTCTGTTAGTATTTAACCTGGTATTTATCTTGCATTAAATTCTGCAAAACCACTGTGTTGGAAGGTTAGACACAGGCATGGCAGACCTGCATGTCACTACAGCCATTATCAACACAACACACATGCACACATTTACTGTCCTTCACTTATTGTATTTTACTTACTGTACCACACTTACTGTACCTCACTTACTGTACCTCACTTACTGTACCTCACTTACTGTACCTCACTTACTGTACTTCACTTACTGTACCACACTTACTGTACCACACTTACTGTACCACACTTACTGTCCTCTACTTACTGTACTTCACTTACTGTACTTCACTTACTGTACCACACTTACTGTCCCACACTTACTGTCCCACACTTACTGTCCCACACTTACTGTACCACACTTACTGTCCCACACTTACTGTACCACACTTACTGTCCTCTACTTACTGTACTTCACTTACTGTCCCACATTTACTGTCCCACCCTTACTGTACCACACTTACTGTACCACACTTACTGTACCACACTTACTGTACTTCACTTACTGTACTTCACACACAAGTCTCTAAAACAAACATGTTTGTGGGTGTTTTCCAGCAGCTCATCAGCCTATCTAACTGTGCATGTTTAGCAAGCTTTTCTGCCTTGAAAGATCATAATATATCAAAATATTTGGTCACTCACAGCTGCTAGCTCTGACCAGCTTGTGTACAAAGCTCCACATGAACTAGTGGGATTCCATTCATTCTGTAACTTAGCCCTCTACTATTTGTCCCAGGGCCGGAATAAACCAGTTTTAAACAGCCCCTTCCACCATTAAATCATGTTTTTCCCTGGATGGGCATTAGAGAACAATAGAGTGATACAATGCAATACGTCAATAAAATAAGTCCTGGTCATGGTGGACCCATGGTTGGTACCAGGTGGGTTGGTACCAGGTGGGTTGGTACCAGGTGGATTGGTACCAGGTGGGATGGGAACAGTGTGATTCTATATGCAAACGTGTATCATTGGCCAAAATTCGACTCGTTTTCATCGTTGCTATAAAGTAATAATACCAACGTTGCAATAACATGGAAACTACGTTGACTCAACATCTTTATGCCAAGGCCTCAGAGTCAAGTGACAGATTAAGATACCTGTCATTATTTACATAAGTGAAAAGATAAACCCTTACTAACTTATGTATTTGGTGGAAAAAAAAAATATTTTTGGTCTAAATGATCATTTCAGTCGGAGTCAAAGGTCATTTCAGTCAACCATTTCAGTAAAAATAATTTCTGCACAAGTAATTTCCGTAAAAGTCCATTCCGTTAAAAGTAATTTCAGTAAAAGTATTTTCACTAAACGTGGTTTCAGTAAAGGTCATTTCAGTTCTGGTCATTGAAGCGTTGTACTCCAGGGTAGCCCTCACCTAGAAGACATTCCTTTCTCGCATTGTGGAATGTAGCTTATCTACAACCAAATTCAAATGAAAAGGTAACACAATGAAAGGTGCTAACGAAGACAGTCTCGATGTGAAAGACAGTCATTAGACCCCGTTTGCGGTGCATCTGAAATGGCACCCTATTTCTAATATAGTGCAATAATTTAAACCAGAGCCCTGTGCATGAGTAGGGTCCTGCTATATAGGGAGAAACATTAAGGAACACCTGCTCTTTCCATGACATAGACTGACCAGGTGAATCCAGGTGAAAGCTATGATTCCTTATTGATGTGACCAGTTAAATCCACTCCAATCAGTGTAGATGAAGGTGAGGAGACAGGTTGAAGAAGGATTTTTAGGCCTTGAGACAATTGAGACATGTGTGCCATTCAGAGGGTGATTGAGCAAGAGTGCCTTTGAACCGGGTATGGTAGTAGGTGCCAGGCGCACAGGTTTGAGTGTGTCAAGAACTGCAAAGCTGCTGGGTTTTTCATGCTCAACAGTTTCCTTTGTGTATCAACAATGACCCACCACCCAAAGGACATCCAGCCAAATTGACAAAACTGTGGGAAGCATTGGAGTCAACATGGGCCAGTATCCCTGTGGAACGTTTTTCGACACCTTGTAGAGTAGATGCAGCAACGACATTAGGCTGTTCTGAGGGCAAACGGGTGTGCAACTCAATATTAAGAAGGTGTTCCTAATGTTTTGTACACTCAGCGTAGGTTGCCATTTCTGCGCATTCCCAGACTACGGCGTTTCTCAAGCAAACTGAAAATGTAGCTTACTCTGTGGACTGATAGACAGAATAACGGAATTGAAAATGTATTAATATTGTAAGAGATTACGAGTGCATGGGATGAAAGTGCTCCAAATTGTATGGAGGTATTAACCGAGGGTCAATCCAAAATGTACTTTTAAGCTTTTATGTAAAACAAGGAGTCCGAGAAACCAATTGGAGAAAACACAAGCAAGAACAATTGGGGTGCACAGTCAAAGAACCATCCCGAAATGCAATTTGAGTGTTTCCTCTATAGCTGAGTAAATCATTTTAGCAGTGAACAGAAAGAGAAGTTAGTGACAGAGACAATAGTAACACAATTACGCTGCCTTTAGGGATGTATTTCCTGATAAAATATGAACATTATCCCTCCTTGGAGCAGTTAAGCCTGCTAGAACAGACATCCCCAAGAAAACTCCATAGCGTGCCAAGGGTGCGAGGCTCCCCGCCGCGTTACATGGGAAGGGGGAGCCACCTGCTGGGCTCTGGGGAGAGGCGAGATGTTGCCTGAATGAGGGAGGGGTTTGACTTTACAGGTTATTCACCCGACTCAAATAGTTTATAGGTTCGCGTTTTCGTCATGGATCGTGTTCTGGAGGCAGCTCTGCAGTGGTCACTAGCTGGCACAGCCACAAAGTTATAACTGATTTTAATAATATCTGATTTTAAACATAACCCTAACCACACTGATAAGCCTAATGCCTAACCCTAACCTTAAATGTAAAAAAATAAAAAAAATAAAAAACATTTTTGTTTTTAAGAATTTTGACTTTGCAGCTGGTCCATCTAGCAGAAATTGCTCACTTCTGCCTCAAGGACAAGACTTCTCCCAATAAACGTCAACCTGCAAATAGTTTGCTTTCATGTAGCTCTTGGTGAACTCAAGGCTTTTACGCACAACTGGCCTGGAAACTTTGTTTTAACTGGGAAACGGTTTAGGTAGCCCGAAGCATATTCAGACACCTCATTGAATAATTTGTCTTAGTACAAGTTGAACAGCAAAACACGCACACTATTTTATATATTTTCTGTCTTTTTTGATTAAATGAAACTGTTAAAAAGTATTTCCCGTATGTATTTTGTTGAGCAAATGTAGCCTATGCCTCATTTGCCTGGGCAATTTTGATACGTGACCAAACTAATTCGAGTTACACCTGGGTCAACGACCATATCCTCAAACACATGGTGCTTAGGATTCCGCGCAAATGTCTTAACGAACTTCGGAACAATAAACTGTTTACATGACTGACGTCATATTATAAGAGCGCAATATCACAAGTTAGGCTATATCTGTTTGTGTGCATACGCCCCCCCCCCCTTTTTAATAAATACTAAACTTATTGTAAAATATACATATTTTTAGGCCCAATATTGTCGCGACTTCGATATTTCGTGTTAGTCAACTATAATAGGCTAGTGAATATAAATGGACTTACAATGTCAAAATGTAGCAATATCTTACAGCATGGAAGGATTTGGGGCTAAATGACGCGTTATTAGGTGTTATTATGACGTTATTGGATGCGCTAAGGTTTAAGCTACGAGCCCATTCCATGTATTGAATTGAATTCGTATTAGGCTTGATCTCTTTAAATGATCAAATTAAGTATAGCATTTGATGAATTCAATCACTTATTTTTGAATCGAAAGAAATCGACAAGAGATGTCATAGCATGGAATGGGCATTTCAAAATATCAGTAAGTGATGAACATGTTGATGTAAACATTCTTCACAGTGGCCAAAACATCCATGACATAGTCCCCCCTCCTTCTTTTGTTTTGGCCTAACAGCAAAAAGATGATTTGTGATGCCCTTGGTTTGAAGTTTACTGGTATATTGTGATAAAATTAGATATAAGATTGCTATCGTTGTCTTTTTAATTAACTTGATGTGTCTTTTCGTCGCATGATTGTTTGTGTGGCTATAGCAAATTGGACATGGTCGACAATGGTGGTAGGTGAACCTTCTTCCCTTCAATATATGAGGCTGCATGGAGATAGACTATAAAACAAAATGTTGTAGATATAATGTAGGCCTCTAGATATTTCATATTGTGAAATAAACTTGACTTTGAATGGAAATATTTGAACGAGGGCGTCACTGGATGAATACGAATGAGTTTGGCTAAACGTACTCAGAAATCAGAGTACATTTTTTTCCCAACGTGCATTTCGGTTATCACCGCCTCCTTGAAATTGAAAATGCTAATTAAATCGTGTTTCTGACCATCAAAGTTAAATCTAGCCTTGAGTTAAGATGAGTTCGTATTGTATTCATAAAAGCTATTATTTCCACGCTAAATCCTGCATTTCACGAAAGCTCTCTCACAACGAAGAAGCAATGGGAATGGTTTCAAACCACACATAATGGTTTCAAACCACACATTTACGTTGCGTAAGTGGACCTGGAAATCAAATAACCTCAGAAAGATACTCTTTCGCTGTTCATAGAATCTCAAAAGCACTTTAAGAGCAGAGGTCAACCAATAGAGGCCACGTCTTTGAATGATACAGCTAATAGCTGTGGCTGCATCTCAAAAGTATTGGCTTGCTTTCCTCGTCTCGTCTCCTTTCCCTCATTGTCATTGATCTATCTGTATAAGGGCAGTACAAATGCGCTGGAGAATTGTATGTAGATATGTGTAATAGTACACCTAAGTGTAGGCTAATTGTTCTGTTGTTGCTGTATCTATATAGTGTAGGCCTACATACTGTATGTGGATCATGTATACAGTATTTGTTTATATATTCTGTCTGTATGTTCTGCTTATTGTGGTCAGCACTATTTCACCAGGTCAAGTTCCTGGTAGCATACAGGTAAATGTACATGGTGAATAAAGTTGATTCTGATTCTCATTGGTCCTAAATCGACGGAGATGCCGTTGAACTAGAAATACTTGGTCTTGAATGGCCCTTTCGACAAATAGGCTGGGGCCTATAGCGTCTCTAACAAGTGTTTTCATTCACACCAACCATTTGACGATAATCAACCCTGTCACTCTCTCGTTTTCAGGAATTAACGTACAGGCTACACATAGGTCTAGCCTACTAAATGTGTTGCGAAAATTATAACTAGGCATGTAACTAGTTTAGTTATATAGGCATAACTCGTATAATTACACCAGCGGCATAGTAATGAATTAGTTGACAGAAAACATATGAGGTTCTGGATCCTCCATGTTATCTATCATATTTTAGTTGCCAATCGTTGTTTTCTGTCACACCATGGTGTGGTTCTAAATGGATGGAGATGGAGTCTTGGACAGACAAGTGGGGCCTATAGCATCTCTAGCAAGTGTTTTCATTCACACCAACCATTTGACGGTAATGAACCCTGTCACTCTCTCATTATCAGGAATAAACGTATAGGCTGCACATTACGTTAGGTCTACTAAATATATTGCGGAAATGATAACTTACCGTGTAAATAGTTCAGCTCCTATAGGCACAACTCGCTTCAGAGACATAGTAAGGCATCAGTTGACAATTGAGGCCATGGATGTTTTCCATCATATTTTAGTTGCCACTTTTTCCGATTCTTTCACACCATGTTTTCTGTCATTCGCTATCATTGCTTTATCCTTCATTTGGAGGACACAGGCTATAGTATAGCCTTACAACCATCCATCTTTCCCTTGTTACTGTTGTCTAGAGAAGTTTGTTTTATACAACACACTGTATCGTTGCAAACAAAAGTTTAAATAATATAAATATATTAACATTGTCGTTATTATTATAGAATACTTAGTGTAAAGCGCCGAGGGCGTGATGGTGTTTGGCTGATGGGGCTACTATGAATTCCCGCAAAGAAACGTCAGCACTGACAATAGGTTATGACTCGTAGATAGGCCCCAAGAATGGAGCCATGGCGCAAATGCAAGGCTATATGATGATGATGACTGCATGGAGTTTCCGAATAAGACATTGGTCGTGTCTTAGATGTAATAGGTCTACATCTCGTGCTTCTCCTCAGTAGATACATTTAGTCTATATGACAAAAGTTAGGTATAAAATAATTCAGAGACATTATACAATAGAATCCCACTGAGCACACCACGTCATTCCTACTTGGATAATAGCGCAATATTTGTTTGAGAAGTTGATCAATGAGATTACCACCTATATTCACCCACTCAAAGTAACAGCCAAACGTTAGGAAATTCTACTATGTGCTATCACTAAAAGCAAATTCTACCATCTAAATTCTAAAACCACAACCAAATTCCAGTGGAAAAAACTATGTCTGAATTTTTGGTTTAGTTGACACCCAAATGTCCATCAATGAGCTTTCAACCATTTAAAAAGGCACAGCAAAGTTCAAATGGGAATACCATGTCAGATATTTTATTTATACAACAGATGCATGTGTTTTCACTCTGCTTCATCTAATAACAGCGCCAAATGACCTGGATTGCAGTTGAGATTACATTAAAAGTACATGGTGCAAGTGATCAATACCGTTCGAGATTTGCCTCAGATTATTACAGCAATTTTGAAGATCTCTCCACAAACCTGCGATGACCTATGCATGCTATCTTGAACCTGCACGCGTTATATGATTACATAATAAGACATTTATAGTTACAGTAACCTCAAAATGTGGCCATGGATGTGTTCCTCATTTTAAGGTTGAATGTTATATTAGTTTGTTAAATAACCTTAATTTTGGGCTACTCACTCTATTGCAAAAGTAATATTGAATAGTTTTTGGTTGACGACGCAACCAAATATCAACATTTGCCACTGATTTAGTTTGGCTTTAATTCCAGTTGAATTCCAATCCACAAATTAATAATTGATATGTTGGAATCACATAGCTACCAAAAAACAAAGTAGAACTAAATCAAATCAAACTTTAAATATCTCCTTCAAACTTTAAATATCTCCTTCAAATGTTGATATTTTGGTTACTGGCCCAACGCTCTAACCACTAGGCTACCTGCCGCACCAATATCACTAAATATCATTACATTTTAAATCAACCAGAGCTTGAAACCCAAGGCCTATTGTATTGTCTATTCTTGTTGAATTATGGGTTGATTTAAAGCATGATAAAGTATGGTCACATTTAATTTGCTCTGTTAAACCTACTCTTTGGAATAACTTCGATAAAAACGAAATAGATTCACGGTTGCTAAGTGGAGATCTTTTGACAATCATTCTCATGCCAGCACATTGGTAATAGTCAGTGACACATGTCATAGTGGGGCTTGGTTAAAAACCCTGGATGGGACACCAGAAGGTAGCTGTAGATAGATAAATTCAGTAGGAGGTGCTGCCCAGACTATTGTTTTTCTTCCTTCGGACATACCAAGATATGACATTGGTTTAAAAGTACAAATTCAAACATATGTTATACAAGGTTGTATGTTACAATTTGGTTTCCATGATGACAAAATCCTGTGGTTGAAATTTTACCCTTAAAAAAACTGTTTATGTTGATTACTTTTTTCAACTCCAATGCATTTTCCACGAAGATTCCACTTCACAATATGTTAACAAATTACATTAAAACAACGTTGATCCAACATGTTTGTGTCCAGTTGGATGTGACTGCACTGCACAGCGATTAGTTATAATGTATGATATAACCTCAGCCTAATAAGTTACCTTTATCAAACCAATAAGCACACCACCGCAGGGATAACAAAAAACATGTTATTTGAACTGGTAAAGAAACTATTTAAACATGAAACTCAAACTGTCTTTGGGTAAAATAAATGTAATCTAATATTTGAATATTTAGGCCTATACAAATTGGGACTCCAGAATGTACTTCCTATTTGTCTCCATTGTTAAAACAGGACATCAATCTATTATCCCCACGACTGAGGAAACACTCTGTCAAATGATGTCTGTTTCTTACCTGTGTCTCAGACAGGTTCAGCTGCCTCGCCAGCTCAGTGCGCTCTCGGCCGACTACATACTGGCAGCGCTGGAACTCGAGCTCGAGCCGGTAGAGCTGCTCTGCAGTGAAGGAGGTCCGCGTGCGTTTTGGCCTGTCGAGGTCGAGACCCTTTGGCAACACGATCTCCCGGATGGTACCCTTAGCATCTGTGGATATTGCAGCCGGACAATGTGAAATGTCACAATTACAAATAATAGTCTTAGGCTACTTTGCTTAACATTACAATTGCACATACTGTTGTACCAATGTCATAATTCTTTGGACAGACCAAGAAAATATAGTTAAACATTGTGCTCCTTTATGGCACAAATGTGTGCTTTCATATAAGTAGGGCCCACGCTATTTTAGAATAACTAAATTGACGTGTAGTTTGCATGCTTGGGAATTATAGTGTAGGCTAGTCAAGTTACTAGGGAAAGAAATACAGAAAGGGCGTAAAATAGTATATATTGTAAGAATGACAATATCCGTAAATACAACTCAATGCACCAGATAACCCGTTATGTTAAGGTTCTGATGCCTTAGAATAGTTTTCCCATACTTCCAACTGAGCGTAGGCTACATTAGGCTATCTCATGGAACTGGAAGTAAGGTCAAATAATAAGAATTTAAAAAATCGGAATACCATTGTTGCATTGCAATATGTTTGGGGAATATTCCCAAAAAAGTAATAGCCAGAAGGCCGGAAAATTGGAGCTGAAAGAAACATCCCTATCACATTACTAAACTATACCTAATTTTACTAAATATTACGTGCACTGTCTGCCTCAGCGAGAGCGAATGTTTGGAGAAAATTTTTTCAGAGTTCTATTTCAATTGTACTTTTGCATTTGCCATGCGTCCTAGAACCCTGGAGAATGTAGCCTAGGCTAGTTGATGCATCAATACACGTTTAATATATTAATATAATTTATGGGACAATATTAAATTGTTTGGTTCAATACATACAACATCAGGAAATGCGTGTTTTTATATCAAATTAGGTCATATGCCAAGTCTTGCTATGGGGAATATGCTATTAAACCAATACCAAATAGCTGTTGAGTGCAAACCTAATTGTGCAACTTTATCTTGACAAGTTTAAAGTTGCTATAAGTCCAAACTGACTGTCAATGTAGAAGGAATAGAAAAATCGATATTTTGAAATAAAAATGTAAACACGTTTTACGTAGTCACAATGGTCCCATGCATATCCTACAATCCGCCCTAAACAAGAGATGTCTTTAATACTTATCAGTCAGCCAATACTAGACATGGTTAAAACAACGAAACGCTCCTCAAGTAGGCTAGAAAGAGGGACGTGTTTTGACTGAAAACAATTAAATAATCTAGGTCCACTGTCCAAAAAATGTGACTAATCAAACTAAATATATGAGAATAAAATATATCAACCAAATGTTTTCTAAATCCCTCACCGAAATCGGATGTTAAACAATTTCCAGTATTTTGAAATAATATATTCTTTACAATAGATAGGCCCGCCTATAAGTGATATATACATCTGAAACATACATATAGCCTAACCCAGCTGGTTTCCCACAATAAAATACAACTGTCAAATGAGGTATAGCCCTATAGCATTTCTGTCGTATAATGTTGCGCCTAAATCCATATCAATTCCCCAGCAAAACGTCCATCAAATTCTAGAAGCTTCAGAATTCCTTGACAGAATGGAACATACGCCTATAACCTAAATACATGGCTCTGGGCCTACTGCTTCGTGCATAACCACCATTGGGTCTACGATCTGTTTCCTTTGTCATTGCAGTCACGTGTGTGGTATATATATCTTGAGGCTACTTATATGGTTGCACCATTGACTACAACCTATAGATTGCACAATTTATAGATATTTATATTTATGTATGACGTAGACTACCATCAGTGACTCCATATGTGTTGCCTACACTGGAAATAGCATCTAGGCCTATATGCAGCATAGTCTCGGGCACCATAGCCCATCTGCCATGGCATGCAAGCATGGTGTTAGCCAGAGCGACATGCAGAGATTCATTCTAACATTTCGAATATTTATGATTTCCAACTAATACATCATCCATTCATTCATAACACAATAGATTAAAATCATCTCAATGTTAAACGTTACAGCAGGGCCTCTAAAACAGTTTGCACGCGCATCGAGACGTCGCAGGTCAGACATGCTGACCTTTCGCTGACCCCGGGTTCTCACGAGGTATCCAGCGCATTCAATCGTCAGCTTTAAAAACATAGAGTGACACCGGGGACTGCAGATTCAGTTTGGATACAGCGCTCAGCTCGCCACTTCTAATCTAGCTCGGTCTGCCGCGGAGGTGCTACAATTACCGGCTTTCTATTCAGATTCACACCCACCAAGACACCGTTTCAAGGCCTGGGCATGAGCATTTAACTAAATGATGTAGAACTTTCCAGTAGGCAATGTATGATCATCATTGTTCAAATGAATGGGCCAGTTGCACATTTGGTGAAAATCTAATTGTGCACACAAAAGGGGGAAAGTTTAACTTTATTTTGTAAAGAGTGATGTTGATATTGTCAGTGCCTACATGTCATGTTAGCCTGATATGCATCCCACATTGGTGTGAAAACTATCCGGGTAAGGGATATGGATATTATATTTTTGAAATTAGTGGTCAATTTGAAATTGTGAATAGCATAAGCTTAAATAAAATGTGTTTTCTGTTCACTATGACTATTATTAAAAATAAAAATAAAACCATTTTAAAACTGTTGATAAGAATAGTCTTCCCAAACATGTTTGCTACCTGTATTGTTTGGGGTTTGTTGACATTATAATGCATTTTACAGCCCTGCAAAGCAGCGCAAAGACATATGTCTGTCTATAAGCACTAAACAAAACTATAGAGATGCATATTCAATTCATTTAATTCTAAGTTAGTCAGTCACATAGCCTAATTACTATCGATTACAAGACATGTAAGTATAGCAGTGTATATAATTTTGGTCACACTTTTAACAATGTGACATGTTTTAACAATTCACACTCCTGAAACTATTTTATAACGTTTTAAATATAAACATTTGAAAGGTAACTAGTATACACCAAATATGAAAAACCAATACTTTCCTTATAGATTTGCAGTTAATATTTGTTTTTAATTCTGAAAGACGCATGGCTCTGTGTTTGTTGTGCTTTGAGACGGGAAGTTTGCTGAGAAGGATGATTATTGTCATAATTTACTACAAACTACTGAAGCACTATTGCCATCATGGCTGCATACAATTATAAGATCTGTCGATGTGCCATTGAGCAAGGCACTTAACCCCAATTGCTCCTGTAAGTTGCTTAGGATAAGAGAGTCTATTTAATGACTAAAATGTAAACTATTTTGTTTCCCTGTCAACACGTTTTAAAATAGGTTGTAGGCCTTAAGATCCACAGAAATACATTTGATTCATTCTTAAAAATAACTATTTAGTTTTTAGTATTTTATTAGGATCCCCATCAGCTATTGCTGAAGCAGCAGAACCTCTTCCTAGGGTAATTTTTTTTCCTGGGGTCTATTTAGTGAGTCTACATATTTTGGAGAATTCCATGCAGAGGTGGCGTAGACCAAGAAAGGTGGTTCCCTTTCTTTTAAACAAAGAGGGCGTGGACAATTTAGATTATGTCTTATCCCGTTTTTGATAACAATACCTTAACTCAAACAAAGGCAACAACATGACCACGAGTAAACACACACTAAGACATACGCATGATGGTTTGTGTTTAAAAAATATTTAGTTTGCCAATGATTACTGAATCATTTGTTGGCTCATATAGTACAAAGCAAGTACTGCTATTATTATGTGATCCTATAATGTATATTATGGTACTGATTATTATTATATAAATTGGGATTGATAATAGTATTGATGTAAATACATGTGATGAAGTTTGAATAGTTGAGTAGTTTAAAAAAATCTAACCTGTTGTCAGAATATATGGCTATATTTTAATGTTGAATTATATTACACATATATAGTATTATATCTTCATCTGAATATGAGAATACCTTCAGATTTTATTTACAATAAATCAGTTCAACTATTGGTTTATTTGTAAGCGTAAAAATAGTATAGTAGTAGCAGTGTAGTAGTAGTTGGTATCGAAGTAAATGTAAATGTATCCTTCTAAAAAATAATAGCCTAGTAATAAGTTAATTTAATGAAAATTCTCAAATCTTAATCATTGTGAACCTCTGGGTTTGTGCAGAAACCTTTGCGGCCAATCTGTGCTCTCTTTCTGCAACTCATCTCTCTAGATGTGCATTTTCTCAACAACAACAAAAAAGAGAATATGTTACTAACCTCGAACTAAAATCCTCTGGCAGTAGTCTGGGTCCACTGGGTCCAGTTTATCATGTCCGTCTTCACTGGAGGAGGTGGGGGTTGACGCCGATGTACCCGCGGTATCGGTTGTACTCTGCACCGGCGACCTGCTCCCAAGTTCGGTATGGCATTTGTCCATCCGGTCACCGTACAGAGAGTTGGATCCACGGTGGTGGTGGTGGTGGTGGTGGTTGCGGTCCTCGGCGATCCCATCGCCCATAGTCGTAGCTTGATCGAACATCGATTCCAATATTGGTGTATAGATCTCCTGTATTCTTCACCTCGTTCTTGGGCAGTTATTTCTATTCTTTAACTTGTTTCCCTCCTTTGCAATAGTTATATTCAGATATGGTGGGGGAGACCACACCACAAAGTAGATCCAGCTAGGCTACAAACCAGAACCAGCCTCGCGGACCTGCGACGGACACGAGCTGCCAAGCAAGTGTCTCGGCATGTTTCAGCACTATCCTGCGGCCCGAAGTAGAGAAGAGAGATGGTGGATGTGGTGAGAAGGAGGGGGCCCTGTGGACAAGCCAGATAGCGAGCCTCCTCAGCTATAGGTACGCGCTAAACCCAAAATGCATGTTGTACGTATACAATGAGTGTAGCCTACAAGAGGAGACCAGATCTATGACCAAAGAAACTGGGAGGTGCTATACTTGTTCACCCACGTAAAAATGAACTGAAAGACAATCGTGTAACCACCAGCATGATCTATCTTAGTCTCTGCAAAGCCAGTCAGTTCACTCTGCATCCAAGAAAGGAAACTTTTTCTCCAACCATGCACCCCAGAGCATGGGCTTGAAATCAGTTACTTTACCCCCGTTTGACTTGCTGGTTTCGGCGGCGCTGTGGTGGCATGGTCACGGCTATTGGATTGTTGGTGGTCTGCTCGGGGTCTTCTGCATTTGGAGATCGCAATAATGTCTGTGTAGAAAACGTTGAGGCGGGGGTGTTCAAATGGGGGAAAGGGTCACATAAGGTAAAACGAACCATATAAGGCATGGCCATGCCATTCTTGTGTATAACTATTGTATGATTTTTTTAGATCTTGGTGGCTGTAGTTTTTTTGTCTTGCCGGTTTGACAGTCGTATATCGACAATATTGTAATGACAGGGTGCACTGAAGTGGCTGTCACTAGGAACGTAATATCCGGTTTGCTCAGGCTAGTCTTTGATTGGTGAACAGACTCAGAGCGGTATATGTAGTATATAGTCCAAGGAACCCTTGTTTTTTATTCTCATTTCTAAGTTTAAGACACTATAGATTTCTTTCCCCCGATTAGTTTAAACCGAATTATAGACGCGTGCATATACTATGCATACCTATAGGATATTATAAATTATTTCAACGCTATCGAAAAGAAACTGGCTACTCGAAGCCTGGAATAGTCAATGGATACAATAAGCTCAGTCACCACAGTAGGCTATTTTGCCATTATCTTTTTAGAGGGAAATCATGAAATTCTCTTGTACAAAGAAAGCCGTAATAGCATCTCACGAAAACATTAAAGAAAAGACAGGATGTTTAGAGTTGAGAGAAGTTTAGAGAAAGTAAAATGCACAGTCTAAATCAAATCAAATTGTATTTGTCACATGCACCGAATACAACAGGTGTAGGTAGACCTTACCGTGAAACGCTTATTTACAAGCCCTTAATCAACAATGCAGTTCAAGAAATAGAGTTAAGAAAATATTTGGTAAATAAACTAAAGTAAAAAAATACAGGGGTCTGTACCGAGTCAGTGTGCGGGGATACAGTTTAGTCGAGGTACTTTGTATATGTAGGTAAGGGTAAAGTGACTATGCATAGATTATCAACAGCGAGTAGCAGAAATGTACAAAAAAATCTAATAAATTGCCCACCAAAAATTGCCTATAGCTAAAACTTCAATGATAAACCCGAAGTGCACTGCAACCACTCATTAGCCTAGGTTACATTTGGAGTTCACTATAGATCTTGTCAATAGGCCAAGATCTATAGCCTACGCAGCCTAATTTCTGCAACAACAAAAACTACGGTTATTATAGTTGATAGTACAATGCATTTTGTACAACTCATGCACAAGACCTTTGATGGTAAATAAGATTTTTTCAACTAGAGATGAAATCGTTTTTCCTCGAGCATGCCTAGTTTTATATATTTGTAACATAGTCTTACTTGGAAAATTTGAAATTCAGTCAAAGTTTATATGCCTAGTTTTTTCCTCAAATGTATATATTCAGTTCTTCAGAAACGCATGAACTGTGCTAAATGATTTAGCCTTGTTCCATCGGTCCATTATTAGGCCTAATATTAACGAAAACACGAACAACACTTGGGCTGCTTTGCCCAAATTCACATTTAATAGCGATGGGTTCTATTGTTGTATGTTCTCAACTAAAGCCTTCACTTATTTTGAGTTCATTACATGCCTACCGTTGTTGTGACTGCGCAGTATAGCCTAATTGTGGCTGATGCGAAATGTAACTGGGACCAACCGCAGGTGGTTGTCTGTTGTAGGCCTATACCCATTTACAAGGCACAAAACATCCACATTGGGAATGAATGGGATTACATAATTAGGAAGGTAATAATTATTAAATAGCTGATTATTCGTTTCAGATGTTGTAATCTGTGAATGCGTTGAATGTACCTGTCAATCAAATCCCACACTCAGCAGTAAGATACGAGAGGACTGATTGCCACAACAGCTCTGTGTGTGTGAGGGTGACGACACCCACCCACACACACACACACACACACACACACACTTCAAATGTTTTGCCGTTTCAATAGGCCTACACTTTCCCACACCCGCAGTCCCTCATCCCATATAGGCCTAACGTCATTCATGGCATCATCACACTGGTTGAACTGTTCAACTATTCAAACTTCATCACGTGTTTACATCAATAATATTATTGATCAAAATTGAAATAGTAATCAGTATCATAATATACACTATGCCAATCATATGGTTTTTCTCACTTCAATGCAAATATATTTTGACAACTAAACATCCAATATACAGTACATCACACTGACAATCAAAACAAACCAACGACAACTCATGGGGCCATAATTGTTTCAGTATTTTTATGTGGAATATGGCGTTTGATACTGCCAACTGACTCGCTTTCTTAGTTGCCCCTGAGGTGATAAATACATTTGTATTGAATTCAAATAAAATTGAACTGAATGCTTCAGTCTCTTGCCAGGCATCTAAACAGCCATATATCAATACGTCGTTTCCTCCATATGGTTACACATTTCACACATCTGTTGACGTTTCTACTTATAGCTCAGAGAACACCCCTCTTCACATACCATCCGTATCACTATAGAAAGAAAAGTTGTAGGCCTAAAGCAATACATTTTCCTTACCATGTTTTTCTGACACATAGCATTTAAGGTCCCAATCTTATTTGTCAGACAACACCAACAAATTGTATTTCTTTCACCAAACGGCACATATTTGGATAAATGTTGAATTCATATTGTATGACTACAGAATAGGCTACTGTTTTACAAAGTTTAGGCCTACAATGGATAGGCGTTTACCCCCCAAAAAGTAAGACGGCATACAAAAACGTTACAGGTAATGCGCGTCCATTTGAAATCTATATTTAACCGTTGCATAAATGTCATCTTACAGCCAAATGTGTCTCCGAATTGCAACGTGGTCTGTTTGTGTGTCTGATTCAACCCCTAGTGGATATGGATTTTATAGATCACTCCAGATTACTGTAATCCAACGGGTCAATGTTGGGGTACCAGGCCATGCAGAAATCACAGTCAACAGGCTTTTTACGCAGCCAAATCTACTAAAGAAGTTGTGTAGTTGCGTTGCGTTATAGGCTACCTGAGGCCTCAGCCTGGAGGCTGAAGGTATGTAACAGAGGTTCGCCTGGAACAGTTTAAATCAGAGGTAGACGCACATTAAATATAGCTGCTTCTGTTGCATTCTCAGATACTGGTCCCCTGCCTTGGGTTAAGTGTTTTTGAAACTAAAACATTGTTAACTATTACTTGTTATCTTGGTATTTAAAGTAGTTTCATGATTATCATTATTGTTATCAGTATAGCTGTCAATATATTTGTAAATTATTATCGAAATTAGTTCCTCCAGCATGCATTGTAGGTCATGACATTCGTTTTAGACTACATTTTTGGGGGGTTAAACGATGGGCAGCTATTTATTAGTTGTTTTCATACATCTTAATTGTCTTTAGTAAAATAAAAATGTTCTTAGGAAAAAATAAAGTTAGTTATCATGTACAGGTCCTTCAGAAAGTATATCCCTTGACTTATTCCACATTTTGTTGTGTTACAGCCCGAATTCAAAATGTATTAAATATATTTTCTCACCCATCTACACACAATACCCTATAATGACAAAGTGAAAACATGTTTAGACATAAAAAAAAAAAAAATGAAATAGAGAAATATCTAATTTACATAAGTATTCAACCCCTAAGTCAATACATGTTAGTCTTGGGTAAATCCAAAAGCTTTGCACACCTGGATTGTACAATATATGTTTTAAATTCTTCAAGCTGTCAAGTTGGTTGTTGATCAATGCTAGACAGTCATTTTCATGTCTTGCCATAGATTTTCAAGCCAATTTAAGTTAAAACTGTAACTAGGCCACTAAGGAACATTCAATGTTGTCTTGGTAAGCACCTCCAGAGTATATGTGGCCTTGTGTTTTAGGTTATTGTCCTGCTGAAAGTTGAATTTGTCTCCCAGCGTCTGTTGGAAAGCAGACTGAACCAGGTTTTCCTCTAGAATTTTGCCTGTGCTTAGCTCTATTCTGTTTCTTTTTATCCTAAAAAACTCCTCAGTCCTTGTCGATGACAAGCATACCCATAACATCATGCAGCCACCATGCATGACAATATGAAGACATTGAATATCCCTTTGAGCATTGTGAAGTTATTAATGACACTTAAGATGGTTTCAATACTCCCAGTCACTTCAAGGATACAGGCGTCCTTCCTGTATCCTTGAAGTGTTGTGTTGGATTTGCCCCAAACATTTGTATTCAGAACATAAAGTTAATTTCTTCGCCAAATGTTTTGCAGTTTTACTTTAGTGCCTTATTGCAAACAGGATGCATGTTTTGGAATATTTGTATTTTGTACAAGAGTCCTTATTTTCACTCTGCCAATAAGGTTAGTATTCTGGAGTAACTACAATGTTGTGGATCCATCCTCAGTTTTCTCCTATCACAGCCATCAATCTCTGTAACTGTTTTAATGTCACTATAGGCCTCATGGCGAAATAGTTGAGCGGTTTCCTTCCTCTCCAGCAATTGAGTTAGGAAGAACGCCTGTATCCTTGAAGTGACTGAGTGTATTGATACACCATCCAGTGTTATTAATGCACCATGCTCAAACGAATATTCAATGTCTGTTTTTTCTCAACCATCTACCAATAGGTTCCATTCTTTGCGATGCATTGGAAAACCTCCCAGGTCTTTGTGGTTGAATCTCTGTTTGAAATTCAATGCTCACCTGAGGTACAGAGAGGAGTTAGTCATTCAAAAATAATGTTAAACATTGTTATTGCACACAGAGGGAGTCCATGCAACTTGTGTGACTTAAGCACATTTGTACTCCTGAACTTATTTAGGCTTGTCATAACAAAGGGGTTGAATACTTATTGACTAAAGATATTAAATTTTTTCATAATTTATTAATTTGTAAAACATACTAAAAACAAAATTCAATTTTGACATTATGGGGTATTGTGTGTATGCCACGCAATCACAACGCAATCAATGTTAAATTCAGACTAACACAATAAAAACGTGAAAAAAGTAACGGGGTGTAAATACTTCAGAAGGCACTGTGTGTGTGCATGCCTATTCTCCACAAAACTTTCATGATTCTTGATTGGCATACCATTGATTGTCTCTGCAGTTCTTGTAACGTGTTTGAAACTAAAATGGGTATTTGAACAGAGGCGTTCTTAAGGGGAGGAGGGGGGGGGGGGGGGGGTGCACGGCAATTGGTAACAACAGGTGTTCATCGTCTGTATAGGCAGAGCCATATATACAGTACATGGCGCTGGGCATTGGCCTATGCACCAAGACCCGCAACAACACCAGTGTTCATTAACATATGCAAGCAACAAGTTCATTAACATATACATTGATTGATTTGTTATATTCTTGAGAATAACTGTTATACTGCACATTGCAGATAAAACTTTTTTTTGTAGCCAACCTCAGCTTGACAGTTTAACCAATTTTTTTAACAGATTCAAAGCACCAGATTATAGACGAACAATTCCGAGAGAGAGCGAGTGTGTAACACCCTAGATACAACCATACCGAAATACTAGGCCTTTCTCTCCCGGTGCAGTGAGACAATGCTCACGGGGCATAGTTCTATTCATTTCAGCAATATTAAAATTAATGAGAGAGAGAGACACAAAGGGTGACAGATGAACATAAAACATATCACCCCATGCTGTCAGGTGTCAAACTATTGGTTTGGGTGATTAGGCTTTAATACCGGCTGCATTAGTCCTGTTTCTGGGGGCAGTCTAGTCTGGTGTTCCAACTGCATGAACACCAACAGCGTCTGAATAGTGAAAATAATTGAGCCCAGCTATACCTTATTTAACCAACTGTTGAATTGTATACGCTATGAAAACCTTATTTAACCAACTGTTGAATTGTATACGCTATGAAAGTTTGCCCCATGGAACGGTAAGAACAATAATTTTGAAATTGTAATGAGAAATGAACTGAATATATATATTTTTGTATTAGATAACGGAATGAATTTTGTATTTCCTAAATTATGCTTGGACCTATTTGTTTTTACCTAGGCAACTTTATTTTCAACTCAATAAGGCCTATAGGCCTACACCTGCATGACAAAACTTTAATAAAGTAGAATTTTAAGTTTGGTCTCGACTAAAAAACGGTGAGATGTTGGAGCGGTTTCGTAATGAAAGGGGAAATGTTTGGAAAATGTTGAATACATTTTGTAGCCTATTTGATTTCGAAAGATGTATAGGCTAGGTCTACATAAGATTTATGTAAGGTAAGCCTAGATTTATTTATTTTATATCTGGTTCTGGTCACACATCTCTTAATGTTATATTCTATATAACTTTTACATTTGTAGCACAAGTCGCAACTTAGAAGTGAAAGTGGGCCTACGAATAAATAATTTAATATGCGTAAAATAACCACTATAGGCGTACCCAACTGTTTAAGTCTTGAAACATTTGCTAATTTGAGGCCGGATTTTGTGTGTAAATAATTTCACCAACAACTGCCCAGAAAACTAATGCGATATTTTTTGTTGTTGAGAGCTCTACACCCGTTGGCTTCATGTATCGAAATGGCGGTAGTCTTGTCTTGTGCATTAAAGGCGTATCCCAATAAAGATTACGGACAGAGTAACGCTAGTCAAAAACAACGCACAAGAAAAAGTAGTTATAAATTAGGCTGCATAGGCGCACATAGTAATGCTACCCAAAAAACTTTAATAATATTTAGATTCCAAAATGTAGATGGTTGTTAGTTCAATCTCAAATAGGCCTTTCCTTAAATGACTTTTAAAGACTTTGATTTAGAAACATGTTTTAATACCCAAATGATTCACGTATGTTCCACTCATCCAACGCAGGAGCCTAATCATCTGGTGAATAGGGGTTTATTTTTGACAAGGCGGATTGATACTTATTTAGGCTGTTTATGGCACCTCTCCTGAAAAAATATTTGAACGTCGCTTCAAATGTTAAAATGTCAACGATGAATGAAAACATTGTATGTACTCAATATTTAATCAATATTAATCAAAGCAATTGGCTACATATGTGGGTTTGTAGTCTTGAATGTCAATGTTTGCACTTATAGGTTAGAGCAGTGGATGCATTAAAGAGAGACGTAGGCTACGATCACTAAATCAAAAATCAAATCGTATTTGTCACGAGCCAAATACAAC
This sequence comes from Oncorhynchus clarkii lewisi, assembly GCF_045791955.1. NCBI lineage: Eukaryota > Metazoa > Chordata > Actinopteri > Salmoniformes > Salmonidae > Oncorhynchus > Oncorhynchus clarkii. The sequence goes on from NC_092155.1 coordinate 17,042,313, forward strand.
AGGTGTAGACTACTGTGAAATGCTTAGTTACTTTAGAGCTCTTGTCCCAACAATGCAGGGTTAAAAAGAACATGAGCTTATAAAAATAGAAAGACAAATATAACAATAACAAGGCCTATTGAATAGTAATGATAGACTAATCAGATGTAAAGAAGGCAAACGATGATTGGTTGACTGTTAAACAATCAAAAGTCTAATACAAATGTAATATGTTTGTGATAATCCCGATAACATTTCTACAACCTAAACACTTTCATTTACTTGAATGACAAATGCTTTGTTCCTAGGTCCTTCGTTTGATTTGCATATGTTATCACGAGAGTCCAGAGGTGGGTCCAGTTTTATTTCACCTTTATTTAACCAGGTTCTCATTCACAACTGTGACCTGGCCAAGATAAAGCAAAGCAGTGAGACAAAAACAACAGAGTTAACAAACAAACATACACTATGCAGCATATTTTTATTAATTATTTTGTTTTACCTTTATTTAACTAGGCAAGTCAGTTAAGAACACATTCTTATTTTCAATGACGGCCTAGGAACAGTGTGTTAACTGCCTGTTCAGGGGCAGAACGACAGATTTGTACCTTGTCAGCTCGGGGATTTGAACTTGAAACCTTTTGGTTACTAGTCCAACGCTCTAACCACTAGGCTACCCTGCCGCCCCAGGGGTGGGGGGGATAAAGATACCTACCGGAGGCCTATACCTTAGTTCAGCGATGTACTGCTGTTGAAGCAGTGACTCACATGGTTTTTGAAGCATACTGTCCTTTATGATCAGTAACAATGTGATATATCTATAGAGAGAAGGGTGAATGGTTTATAACCTACTATGTGTAATGCTATCATGTCTGTCGAGTGGCTCATTAGTACATTGTCAATCGTTTTGGCCAATTTATCATTTTTTAAAAGCACTCTTTAAAATGTTGAGAGCTAATGAATTGCTCAGTGCCCACTGACAACTAGTGCACACAACAGTGTGAGGGAGAGAAAGGTTCATCCCAATTCTCCACCCTCCTCACAAAGTGTACACCTGCACACTAGCCCTTGTGGATTTAAACACTTTTAAATTGGTGTAAGAATTGTTGAGGTAGTTTCCATCATTGTTAACTTACATCCATGATGGGAGTGTGCAAGTGCGCACTTTGGGAGAAGGGTGAAGAATCAGGACAAAGCTTCTAGAGATCTTTTGGTCCCCCCCCCAATGGGGGAAGTTACGAGTTCCGTCCTGGAATTCCGTCCTGGTTTCCTATCACACTGGTCTGTCTGTTCCACGGCGGCTGGGTGGGGAGATGGAACCGGAACAAGGAACTAGAACCGTTATAAAAAACAAACAGCGCACAGCCATGGGGACACAAACAATGGACTCTCTGTGGCCATGTCAACTAAGGGGACTGACTTAACTGTGTGTGTGTGTGTGCACACGTGCTAAGGGAACAGTAGCCCCATGTCACCTGAAGGTACATAGATCATGTTTTACAATCCCTTGTCCCATATGTTGTCCCATAATGCATTTAAAACATTTACCTCTGACATTGGAAGTCAAGTTGGTCATTCAACCATAACATAAAAGGAGACTGTCATCTCCAGGGGATGGAATCAGTTGCGTCTCGGGTCCAGCTGCTAGTTATGGTTGAGTCGGAAACAGAACATAAGCAGCCATGAAGCACTGGCCAGTCTTTTATAGTAGAGGAACAACGAGTTCTCTCTCTCTCACACACAGGCTTTTCATCTGTGGTTTCCAGCAGCAGTGCAGGTTGTGTTGTGATTAGGACTTAGCCAGGGACACAAGAAGAAACGGAGGTGAAAAAAAGAGATGAAGGGTCTAAGAGAAAGGGGCAGTCGGAATCGACTTAATTGGTTTCTGTTACAATATTACACACTATAGCATACCCACTATAGCCCATGTGAGACACCATAAACCACAGAGCATCGTTGTGTCCTGTAGTTCCATTCAACAGAACACAGCGATGTAACAGCAAGGACTGCCTTCTAGCAGAAAATCACCTGAGTTACGCAATGGTAAAACAAAAAGCACAATTAAACACAAACTTTATTAGTTCAGGTGGGCGTTCACACTTCAGCAGACAAAGGTGCTCAACAACAATAACAACAATTCATGAGAAGCGCTTAAACTTCCAAAAGGACTCATTTGAAGTCGAATGAAGTTGGAGCACTAAACAATTTTATTTTATTTTAAAATCTGACATTGATTTATTGTCAGCTTGACATCCACCTGTTCACATCGAATAGAATGGATTAAAGTGAGCTAAAATAAATACATCCCTGCTTTGTTGTTGTTGAGTGCTCCAACTTCTTTCTACCTCAAATCAGTCCTTTTGGAAGTTTTTCTTGATAAGCACTTAAAACAAAGTTTATGGCATAAGAAAAGAACAGAGACAATAGTAGCAAACACCAATGAAGGAACATGTATTGTATATCGACTGACAAAATGCCCCCCCCCCCCCCCCCCCCCCACCTAGTACCGTAACCCCTCAGTACAATTACCCAACAACCAGAGCTGGGATCAACTCCATTTGAATTCCAGTCAATTCAGAAAGGTCACTGACATTTCAATTCTGACAATTTGGATGTTGGTTTACTTTCTGAATTGACTGGAATTTAAATGGAATTGACCCCAAACCTGCTATGATGCCCATCACAATATGGGCTAAGGATATTATTTTGATAAGTCTGACTGCATGAACAATAGTGCCCTCTCTTTTCTATTCAAAAGGACAAGATCGCCTTGTATCCAAACTGAATCCACACTCGGTCTCACTAGCTTTTGAAGCATGGCAGGGTTCAGGACATTTCCATTCCAGTCAACTCAGAAAGTAAACAGAATTCCAATTCCACATTTTCCTAATGGAAAAGAACTGGAATTTCAAATGTACTTCCTGAATTGAAATGGAATTGACCCCTACCCTGGAGCATGGATTTAGTATGGACACCATAACAACAAGGTATAACTTTAAGACATTAGAGCCTATTATACAAACAAACGATATACAGGTTCTCCTCAATTAAGGCCGAACACAGTTAACACATGAAGATTGTCTGATATAAAACAATTATATTTAAAACAGGGCTTTGTCCGTTTAGCTATGTGAAATTAGGATATGTTTTATGCTAGATACTTGACATTCTTATTTGATTGGAATATACATTTACAATGACTAGCTATTGACAGTAAACAGTGACTACTAAACTATTAGGTTGCAATGAGAGTATGAGTGCTCAGCGAGGATGGTGAGGGCTTTGGGGGTAGATAAAGGGTAAGAGTTACTAGTTGTTGGCCGATTCATGGTGGGCTAACAACCAAAATGTTTGTCTTTTATTTCTTCTTGTTGCCTCAAATATATTAAAAGAGCAAAAAACAACTGGCAATCTAATTTGAGTGTGGATTTACTACCAATGGTACCAATCTTTAATATTTTATAAATATACTTGAAAATGTTTTGTAGATATAAAAATGATCTTGGAAGGCTGAGCTATCGTTGATCCACTAAAGTCCAAAATCTTTTAACTCCTGAAGGGGAGATACTTGATAGATAGGATAGTACTGGACAGAAGGCAGTTGTTGATGGTAAAAGCTGTACAGCACCGTAGGCACTTGCGACTGATTAATAGCGTATCATTCTTTCATTTAAAAAAGTCCTTTTGAATCCCTCTACACCTTTGGATTCAGATGAGAGGGATAATTTTAGTGTTTTTTGTCGCCCCCTATTGGTACAGTTGAATTTAGGCTGGGTGAAATGGTCTGGATTGATTACGTGAACTTTGTTGCCCCCTAAAGGTTTACTCAGAACACATTCTAAACAACATAGGGGCAGGCAGGCAGTGGAATGGCATGGGCAGTTGGATAGCGTGTTATCACAGTACTAACAACAGTACTTCGTACAGATGCATTTCAGATATGTTAACTATACTGAACAAAAATATAAACGCAACATTTAAAGTGCTGGTCCCATGATTCATGAGCTAAAATATAAAGATCCCAGAACTTTTCCAGATGCAAAAAAAGCATCTCTTACATTTTGTGCACAAACTTGTTTACATCCATTGTGAGCATTTCTCCTTTACCAAAATAATCCATCCACCTACAGGTGTGGCATAACAAGAAGCTGATTAAACCGCATGATCATTATCTTTTTATTTAAGGTATCTGTGACCAACATATCTGTATTTCTAGTCGTGAAATCCATAGATTAGGGCCTAATGAATTTATTTGATTTCCTTATATGAACTGTAACTGAAATTGTTAAATGTTACGTTTATATTTGTGTTCAGTATAGTTGAGGGAAGCTCAATAGTGATCGGATCACATTGGACTTGCTTTAAAAAAAAAGAAGGTTTTGATGCTTGTTTGTTTTACTTTTGAAGCAAGGTAAGATTTGATTTGTTTACTTGTATGCGTTGTGTGCTGCAATTCAGCTTTTAGCGGCCAAGTACAGCCTGAATGTAAAATTAAAAACCCAGACTACTACTTAAAATAACTTCTATCCATTTCCTAATTTAATCCTCCTTTAGGACCATAACATCTTGAAATGGTCAGGGATCATTTGAAGTACAGTGGATGTTGAATTTGAACACATGTGGCATGGTCTTTTGTGTGTCTGTGTCACATTGTCTGGTTTAGTCAAATCCTTGCCAGTCACTCTGTTCAGAGTCATACTCCAGCTCCACTCCCACACAACGCACTCCTTCCAACAACATGGGTGTACCATGGTGACGGTCTGGAAAACAGGGAGAGAGAAAGAAAGAGGAAGAGATAGCAACAGAAAATGAAAGAGAGAGCAAGAAAAAAAAAACCATTAGGCTGTCTCTCAGAAATGGTTTAGTCCACAACATCCAACCAGTGCCAGTGCGCTCTATTACAGTGTGGTAAAGTAGAGTGAGAGACTGTAAAGCCTTAGGGATTAAGCTGTAACCCTTTCATACAACTATATCCCCTCCAGTCCTCTGCCTGCCTACACATGTTCAAGTTCGGATCACCACTGTGGTTTTTGTCCCTAGTTGACACGAATGGCCTGTCTATCAGTACTTTTTTTGTTGCACTGTTCTAATTTAAAATACAGAAATGAAGGAAATCAGATAGATAAATATACAATCATTTTCTGTTGAAAGGAAATTAATTACAGGGTTTGTGTTAGGTTCCAAAGTGAATCATCATGACATAATTTATTCAAAGCTTCCAGACAGTGAATGCAGTCGGTGTCCAAGTACAGTGTGTTACAGACAGAAAATGGCTCCAACTCAAGAGCCAGGAAGAAAGAACGGGATGCAGTGATTATAATCAGTCAGCCATGTTCAATACAGTACAAGTATTTTACCAAATCATAAGCTCTCCACTAATGCGCGACTCATTCCGTTTTACTCAGGTGATCACAGCATCGCAGTGATCAGTGATGCTCTTAATTTAAACCATGCTGTTCACACTCACCAGCAGGTGGTAGCAGCACACTACTACATCTGTTCTCAACCAGTCTCCTATGTGCTAGACTGTTTGTTACTCAAGTGAACAACACTACAGCATTGCATTGTTGTGCTTTCAGAAGACAATGACAAGATGGCTACAATCGAACTAAACTGATACTTTAGAAATTCTATTAGAAGAGGCAGTTGGTTTTCAGTACCGTTGTGTATTAATAATGAGGGAACTGCATGTAACTGCCAAAATACCGTTAACACGAGTAAATGAGGGATACAAAGTGTATTGAAAGCAAGTGCTTCCACATAGGTGTGGTTCCTGAGTTAACTAAGCAATTAACATCCCATCATGCTTAGGACCATGTATAAAATGCTGGGCAGGCGATTATTTTGGCCATAACGACAATGGGACGACAATGGGGCACTAGTGGCCACTGAATTGTTTGTTGAGCATGAAAACGATGTAAATCATATGCCATGGCCGTCTCAGTCACCAACTGAACACTTATGGGAGATTCTGGAGCGGTGCCTGAGACAGCGTTTTCACCACCATCAACAAAACACCAAATTCTGGAATTTCTCGTGTAATAATGATGTCGCATCCCTCCAATAGAGTTCCAGACACTTGTAGAATCTATGCCAAGGCACATTGAAGCTGTTCCGTCTCGTGGTTGCCCAACACCCTATTAAGACAGTATGTTCCTGTTTCCTTTATCCTTTACCTCCACAGAGCATATACTGCATGATACCACAACACAATCTGTTTTGATCAGAAATATCAATTTTAGGAACGGTACATTGCATCACACTGGAAAGGAGGTTAAGTGATGCAATGGTTTCATATTGATCAATCTTATTTTTTATTTATTACCCTGTTTACTCCCCAATTTTGTGGTATCCAATTGGTAGTTGCAGTCTTGTCTCATCGCTGCAACTCCCATACGGACTCGGGAGAGGCGAATGTCAAACCGTGCGTCCTCCGAAACACGACCCAAACAAGCCGCACTGCTTCTTGACACAATGCCCATCCTACCAATCCTCGACTTTGGCGATGTCATTTACAAAATAGCCTCCAATACCCTACTCAACAAATTGGATGCAGTCTATCACAGTGCAATCCGTTTTGTCACCAAAGCCCCATATACTACCCACCATTGCGACCTGTACGCTCTCGTTGGCTGGCCCTCGCTTCATACTCGTCGCCAAACCCACTGGCTCCATGTCATCTACAAGACCCTGCTAGGTAAAGTCCCCCCTTATCTCAGCTCGCTGGTCACCATTGCATCTCCCACCTGTAGCACACGCTCCAGCAGGTATATCTCTCTAGTCACCCCCAAAACCAATTCTTTCTTTGGCCGCCTCTCCTTCCAGTTCTCTGCTGCCAATGACTGGAACGAACTACAAAAATCTCTGAAACTGGAAACACTTATCTCCCTCACTAGCTTTAAGCACCAACTGTCAGAGCAGCTCACAGATTACTGCACCTGTACATAGCCCACCTATAATTTAGCCCAAACAACTACCTCTTTCCCTACTGTATTTTATTTATTTATTTTGCTCCTTTGCACCCCATTATTTTTATTTCTACTTTGCACATTCTTCCACTGCAAATCTACCATTCCAGTGTTTTACTTGCTATATTGTATTTACTTTGCCACCATGGCCTTTTTGCCTTTACCTCCCTTATCTCACCTCATTTGCTCACATCGTATATAGACTTGTTTATACTGTATTATTGACTGTATGTTTGTTTTACTCCATGTGTAACTCTGTGTCGTTGTATGTGTCGAACTGCTTTGCTTTATCTTGGCCAGGTCGCAATTGTAAATGAGAACTTGTTCTCAACTTGCCTACCTGGTTAAATAAAGGTGAAATAAATAAAAAAATAAAATCATGCTCTTCCAGCGTTATGATGAGGCTGGCCTCTGTGGTCTTACCCATGACGCGGGCGTGCACCTTGACCCCCACGCAGACGTCCTCCTGGCTCTCACTGACCAGCATCACCTCCTCACACAGCACCCCCTCCTGGTGGGCCATGTACTCACATGTCACTCTCAGACCACCTAAGGAGAGGGAGGGGGGGTAAGAAGGGCAAAAAGGCAGAAGGATAGGGAACACGTATACAGAGAACACACACATACACGGGGGAGCAAAATGTCAACCAGAGTGGAAAAACTCTGGGGTCAAACACATTAACACAACTGGCAAACACTACAAATAACACACACACAGTCCAAGTGGTCACAGAAAAGTCACAGGGATGAAAGTAAAAGGTCATGGTTTTCCAGCAGATGGTGTAATGGAATGGAGCAACTCACTCAGCTCAACGCTAAAACAAACTACTGAAGTGTTGAAGTGAGTGGTAATAACCCTCATTACGAAATCCAGACACTTCCTGAGGGATGTTAGCAAAACGGTTCAACATTTCAACATTTCCTTATTCGGATTCTGTCATGGACCGACACACTTTCAGTCTCTCCTGCACATTTGAGATGTACAGCTACTATAAAACATGACTGACATGAAGGTCTGGCCAACCGGAGACTGGGCAAAGATCAGTGGAACTTAAAAAGGGTTAGGATTACACTACCGTTCAAATGTTTGGGATCACTTAGAAATGTCCTTGTTTTTGAAAAAGTAAAATAACATAACATTTATCAGAAATACAGTGTAGACATTGTTAAATGTTGTAAATTACTATTGTAGTTGGAAACGTCTGATTTGTTATGGAAAATCTACATAGGCCCATTATCAGCAACTATTACTCCTGTGTTCCAATGGAACGTTGTGTTACCTAATCCAAATTTATAGACTAATTGATCATTACAAAAACCTTGTGCAATTATGTTAGCACAGCTGAAAACTGTTGCCCTGATTAAAGAAGCAATAAAACCGGCCTTTGACTAGTTGAGTATCTGGCGCATCAGCATTTGTGGGTTTGATTACAGGCTCATAATGGCTAGAAACATAACTTTCTTGTGAAACTCGTCAGTATATTCTTGATCTGAGAAATTAAGGCTATTCTATGCGAGAGTTGCCAAGAAACTGAAGATCTCGTACAACGCTGTGTACTACTCCCTTCACAGAACAGCGCAAACTGGCTCTAACCAGAATAGAAAGAGGAGGAGTGGGAGGCCCCGGTGCACAACTGAGCAAGAGGACAAGTACATTAGAGTGTCTAGTTTGAGAAAAAAGTTGCCTCACAAGTCCTCAACTGGCAGCTTCATTAAATAGTACCCGCAAAACACCAGTCTCAACGTCAACAGTGAAAGGCGACTCCGGGATGCTGGCCTTCTAGGCAGAGTTGCAAAGAAAAAGCCATATCTTAGACTGGCCAATAAAAATAAAAGATTAAGATGGGCAAAAGAACAGACACTGGACAGAGGAACTCTGCCTAGAAGGCCAGCATCCCAGAGTCGTTATTTTAAATGGACAAAACATTTGCTTTCCTTTCAAAAACAAGGACATTTCTAAGTGACTCCAAACTTTTGAACGGTAGTGTAGGTCTGGGCATAAGGCAAAGGCTGTATCCGAGGACCTAGAACTGGGGCTGATGGCTATGGCAAGGCTGAACCATGGGCTGGGGTGAGGTAGCTGGGACTGAGGTTAGGTCAAAGGATAGGACAGAGAATAGGGCGGAGGCTGAGTTGAGCAAGACTCGGACATACCCTCTGGTACAGGAGTGATATCAGTGATGCGGATATGGGGGTTGGGTACTGGAGCTGGAGACGCGTCCTTCCCCAGTGATGGAAGCTCCGGGAGGGTGAAGACAATCTCATACTTGTGCTGGGTCTTCAGGAAACCAACCTGACAGATATATAAATAAAAGAGGGAGTGAATATGAAAAAGGGCATGATGGGGTGGGGTGGGGAGCAAGTGAAAAAGCTGCAAGAGAAGAGAGAGAGAAAGTAAGAGCGGGAGAGAGAGTGAGCTCAAGAAAAAGATTTAGAGAGAAAACGAGAGAGAGGGAGAGCGAGCGAAAGGGACCAAAGGATAACCCTATGGCCGTGTCAAACAAGCCTCACGTGACCCTCTGGCCGTGTCAAACAAGCCTCACATGACCCTCTGGCCGTGTCAAACAAAAAAACAAGTGAGGGAGAAAAGAGTGAAAGAAACACAAAAACCCAGTGCTTTGATTAAATAGCTCTGCAGCATACCGTCTGTCTCCAGCCATCCCACACACTGACTACATCCCACCACATCTGGTTTAAACAAGCCCGTTGGTTAGGTTACACCCCCTCCCCCCATCCGTTTCCATGGCAACCCAGTGGTTCCAAGGAGGCAGCAGAGAACTTCAGACACACGGCACATTCACCGCTGTCGTCTGTCTGGTGGACCTCACTTCCCACACCGGGGAAGCAGAATCAAAGGGCCGTCTGAACCGCAGCACAGTCACACTACACGCCCACGACTACAGTGCTATGCTGCAAAGAGTTCTCTGATCCACAGTCATCCTCGGTAAACAGGAGGGGAGAGGACTGGCATAGTTGGAACTGAATCTTCAGAACAGATAGAGAAGATTAGCAGAGATGAGAGAGAAACTCGCCTCCTCCCCTTTGTTGTCATACCGGTTTAGGGTTGCAAAATTCAGGAACTTTTAATAAATTCCCTGGTTATCCCGAAATTTGAGGAATAAGGAGAGAATAAGCAGGAAATCCAGAATCTCCTAACAAAGATTTCTGGTAAATCAGGGAATTTATTGAAAGTTGCTGGAATTTTGCAACCCTATAAAAAAGGTTCACCTCATAGTTGAAAATGGCAAGAAAAGAAGGATGGCTGGGAGACCACTGGAGATTGAGGGGAACATTTTTGGAAAATCCTAGCTCTCTGGGTGTGCCGTTTTGATAACTCTTACACGGAACCCAAACTGCGCGCATAAATGTATTTTGTCCCCCCACACCAAACACAATCACGACACGCAGGTTAAAATATCAAAACAAACTCTGAACCAATGACATTCATTTGGGGACAGGTCAAAAAGCATTAAACATTTATGGCAATTTAGCTAGCTAGCTTGAACTTGCTAGCTAATTGGTCCTATTTAGCTAGCCTGCTTGCTGTTGCTAGCTAATTTGTCCTGGGATATAAACATTGAGTTGTTATTTTCCCTGAAATGCACAAGGTCCTCTACTCCGACAATTAATCCACACATAAAACGGTCAACCGAATCGTTTCTAGTCATCTCTCTTCCAGGCCCTTTCTTCTATTGACTTTATATTGCGATTGGCAACTTTCATAAATTAGATGCATTATCGCCACTGAACTTGTTTGTCTATCATTCACCCACATGGGTATAACCAATGAGGAGATGGCACGTGGGTACCTGCTTCTATAAACCAATGAGGAGATGGGAGAGGTGGGACTTGCACCGCGTTCAGCGTCACAAATAGAACTGACTTCTATTTTAGCCCTTGGCAACGCAGACACTCGTTGGCGCGCGCGAGCAGTGTGGGTGCAATAGTTGAATAATATAGATTTCTAATTTTATTTTGCAGCACATGCGACGCAAGCGGTATAGTCAGGGTATTATGATAATTTTCACGTCAGACATGTTAAATGATTTAATCCAAAACCCAAACCCACCTTGACCATAAAGTTCCCGTCAGGCTGAGGGATCACCATGACGACAGAGTCGTGGAGCTTCTCATCAAAGTGGACATGGGACGGCGTGCCGGCGGCTGGCTCTTCTGAGAAACCAACAGCCTTTGCTGCGGAGCCTGAAGAGGGAGAGAGCAACTAACTTAATTGTTACACACACAAATGGTAAAGGACTCTGGTACAACAGTTTCCAATGGGAACAACATTCTTATGCCAGTGACACCCAGCAATGAGTGGCTATAAAAAAAAAAATTATGAGAAAATCACAAAAAATAAGCTGGAAAGAAATAAAAGGGAGAAGAACATGGCATCTTGAACTTTGAGTGTAAATCGACTTCATTTCAGTCGTTTGAATGCCTCTTCAAAATGTCTGTGATCACTCTTAAAAGCAATAGTAACTAAATATATTTGTAATCATGGAATGAAAACACATTATTCAGGAAGAAGATTGAGGATTTGATATGAGGTAAAGAGTAATAAAGAAAATATCTATCCCTTATCTAATACTGTAGAATGCCCTGCAGTCATAAGATAAACAACGTTATTGTCCATTAAACGTTCATAAAATGGACATTTAAAGGAAACCACCTGTCACAGCATTTGGAGAGGGAACAGACAAAATGGTATTATAGAAGATACTGATATAATAGATCTCTACCACTGTCTCTCGTGGCTCTGGTCAAAACTAGTGCACTATAAGGAATATTGTGCCATTTGGGACACAGACCAAGTTTGTTTGAAAGCCTTGTGGAACACATTAGATCACTGATCTTTTGAAATGCTGTACCTTGACGGTCCCTCTGGGATACATTGTCACAGTATCATCATATTCATCAACATTTGTATCTCCTTATTTCATTTCCCTTTAAAAAAAGAGAGTGATGTGTATCTACAGCATTTATTCCCATTGCCTTGCTTGGGTTAATCCTATCTGGGTCAAGAAGATAAGAGTTTAGGAGTTACAGGCACTGTGATTGTATTTCTTTAATAACACTGTGAGTCAGAATTTCATTAGGCAGCGGGTGGCTGTTTAGATTAAAATGATATAAAAAAAATAAAGATAAAGATATGAGGAGGAAATATAAACCTTGAACTTAATCAACTTTACAGTTGCATGGTTTCATACCAGTGCCTTCAGAAAATATTCACACCCCTTTTTTCCCCACACTTTGTTGTGTTACAAAGTGGGATTTAAATAGATTTAATTGCAATTCTGTCAACAATCTACACAAAATACTAATGTCAAAGTGGAAGAAAAATGTGAACTTTTTTAAAAATGGAAATGAAAATACTAATAGATCTTGATTAGATTAGTATTCAAACCCCTCAGTACATGTTAGAATCACTATTCGTAGCGATTACAGCTGTGAGTCTTTCTGGGTAAGTCTAAGTGCTCTGTAAACCGGGAGTGTACAATATTTGCCCATTACTCAAAAAAAAATTGAAGCTTTTTCGAGTTGGTTGTTGATCATTGCTAGACAGCCATTTTCAAGTCTTGCCATAGATTTTCAAGTCAGAATGTCTTCGCATTCTAGAAATCGCCGGAGGGGGAGGCAAATCCAGACTCATCGTGGAGATAAAAATTTGGTTGGCCTGAGCGATATGGATGGCTAGCCAGGCAATATTCTCAGTTTACTCAGACAACTAATGTACAGTATATAAAGTAAATTCATTTTGCCGACCCCACCGACACTGACTTTGAATACCAAAAGATCTGGCTCATATGGCGTCGGTAATATGGGTCAGAGCATTTGACCTGGTTGGTCTAGAAGCAAGCCGTTTTCATTGTAAATGGTGAAACCATGACACTAACACATCTGCACTCGCTTGTTTCACTAGGGCACTCGGAAACAACGGTAGAGCACCTAGGAGATGTTTTTTTTTTTTCATAGCCGCACACCGCTGCCAAAATAAAACTCCTTGTCGCACAGCAAAATATTTTTGTTGATTATGCAATCAATTTACACTTTAAAGCCTTGAGGTGAGTCAGAGTATATCTGTGTCCACTCCAGTCTGAAGACTACCTACTATGCTACACTAGTTGAAAGGATTTGTGGATTCAGACAATGCTGAGAGAGATCCACAGGCTTTCAAACAAGACCAGTCGTTAATCCACATTCTCTGGACACTAGCCCAGACAGTGAACTGGACTGGACACTGTGCTGGCTAGATACCAGGCTTGGGTTCAAATAGTATTGGTTTTCTTTCAAATACTTGGAAGCATTAGATTGAGCCTGTTTTTTTAGAGTCAGGTGGGCAGCGGTTTGTACTTTTGAGACCATTTCATTGATTCCATAGTGCCAGGCAAACTCAGTCAAGTGCGGCTGAAGTGTTTTGAAAAAAAATAAAACATTATACACACTATTTGAACCCAGGTCTCTTAGCTGCTGAACACCCAAGGCCTGTTACATCTACTACAGTGCAGTCTACAGTACAGGAGCTGGCTTCTCTGTCTGGTAGTCATAATATTGCTATCTTTTTCCCCTCACTCTCACTCTACATCTGTTGGTCTGGGTTTGGATCATCGTTTCTCTCCTAGCCTCTGTTGTAGATTAGATGACTGTGTGTCTACCTCGTCCTCTCCAACTTGTCCTTTCACTATCCCCTCCATCTTTGTCTCGTGTCTATTGTCTGCGTCTTATTCTCTGCATGTCCCGTCCCCCCCCAGGCGGGTCAGTGCTCGGCACAACACTTTAAACAAAGATCGATCACTAACTTTGTCTGATAACCATGGTAACAGACTCCATTGGGCTTGTATCTCCAAGTTCAGTTCCCTCTTCCACCCCTTGCTATTTCTTTCTCTCCAAGGACCAAATTACACACACACACACACACACACACACACACACACACACACACGCTTTCGCTCTCTCGCTCCCTGTGAAAGCAGCTACATCCCAGACACATGAAAAATACATTGAAGCGAAAACAAATAAGATGTAAATCTACACTCTCATTCAGCAGCCTAATTAAAGTGAGAACAAAGACCCAGGGAGAGGAGAGTGCTTTGTGTGCAGAAACAAAGCCTCCAATCTCCACTGGGGGGGGAAAGAGACGTATTAATGACAGTGAAAAAAGTGTTGCCACTTTTAGTCCGTCTCCTAGGTGCTGTTCTCTTGCTGTGTTTCTATGAGGCTCCCTGAACACTTCCTGCCTATCTGTCATGTGCAACATATTTGTTCACACTGAGTCACACACACTTCAGACAAGTCCACATTGTGTTTTTCCCCATGTTTCCCCTAAAAATGCATTCTTCCAAAGACTGTAAATTGATGCTTCTAGTTCAGGAGAATAAGCTGTAGTATGTGTGCATTGTAAACAAAGACATTTCATACATAAACATTGCCATGTCGGGGTTGGATTGCCAGGTCTTATTCTCATCTTGCTAGGGGGTTTCCTGTACCCTTCCCACCCATCTCTTCTTTAAATTACACACACTAAGTAAGCATTTGTATACTGTAGTGATGTTAAAACATAGTGAGGAGGGGGAGAAAGGTGGGGAAGAGAGAAAGAAAGAGTGGGGGAGAGAGAAAGGAGGCTTTTTGGAGGCTCCCTGTTTGATAGCGAACTTGAGAAGTGATACAAGTGTGAATTGGAAATTCAATTTTTTGCATATCCCAATCTCCCTGAAACACCCTCAGAGTGGGGTCCCAGCCCAGGGTCTGCCATTATCAACAGCAACCCTGGAGGAATTAGGGTCAAGTGCCTTGGACTTGGACAGATTTGACACCTTTCGGTTACTGGACCAACACTCTAACCGCTAGGCTACCTGCGTGTGAAAGTAGGAGGGAGAGGCTGGAGAGTTCTATGAAGACTGGTGGAAACCTGATCCAGACATCAACAATGTCTGCCAACCCTTGGGAGGCTATGGTACAGGGTTCATCAACTAGATTCAGCCGTGGAACGATTTTTTCTTGAGCGGATGGTCAGGGGGCCGAAACATAATTACAAATAATTTGTAGAATGCAAATGGACCGCAAGAAACCCAAACAGATATAATATTTCACTAAAACAGAATCATTTCAAACTTTGCTTACATTTGTATACCATTACGTGTCTCTCTATTACGCGTGGGAATAAAATCACTTGAAGCTGCTTTCCTGGTGTTAACAGTATTATGTCCAACAATGAAAATAAAATGTAAAAACCATCCACGGGACAAATTCGGGCAGCAGGCTTCCAGTTTGGGACCCTGCTATTGGAGTGGTTTCTGGACAGGGTTCATGTGGAGGAAGAAGAAGCTTAGGTAATAAAGCATGATATACTACAGTACCCATAATTCTCTGTAACCATATGTGTTTTTATCCACCTAAAGACATTGTCAAGAGTAGGCAACTAGATTCAGCAGCGGGACAATTTTTGGTCGGAGCGGATGGTCGGGGGGCCAGAACATAGTTATAAGAATCTGTCAACTGAAAAATTGGCCAGAACTATGCCCAAAAATAAATTGCATTTGAAAATAACTCATTTCATACCTTGAACACATTGAGACATAGAGCTGCACTGTGTTTTGAATTGAAAGACATTTTAGAAATACCCATTATTGCATTTAAAACCACATAACAGGGGAGAAGGGACAAGAGTCTATACAACAATATAATAGAAAAGGGGTACTTACTCTTCCTAGCAGTAGCCATGCCAGGGTTAGTCCACAGACAGAGAGAGAACCCAACCGTCACAGCCTGGTCATCTCTATGGCCCAGCCACAAAATGACCCTGAGACACGAGAGAGGGAGAGAAACAAGAGAGAATAAAGAAGAGGTTTCGATGATAAAGGATTAACAGAAGAAGGGGAGGGCAACTAGGAAAGAGCTTAAAGCTAAAGAAAGGAGAAAGTCACAACTGTAATGAAATCAGGAAATAAATACTTCTGAAAGACGAGCTGGTATTTGTCTTTAATAAATCCTAGCCCCAGGTTACTAACTCTGTTCAAACGACCCAGCTGTGTGTGCCAGACTATCACCAAGGGAGAGGGGAGGCTCACGACTGAGTTAAATTAAAGATAAACAAACATTCAAAAGAGGATTAAATTCAAACCAAGGTGTCAGATGTTTATTTTAAAAATTTTCAGAGAAACTCACAGGTTTCTGTGAAAGAAAGGACGAAATATAACCTTAACAAAAATCAAGGGAGGCATCTTAAAAAGGTTGTTGAAAGATGCAGCACTCCTAGTCAGGTGAGGGTCATACTAAGAAAAATGACAAGTTCCTCTGACTGACTGAAACCACTGGCCTGAAAAGAATGGACTGGTGACCAGTTGCAAGTTGGGTGTTTCACCATATTGCTATTGCCTGTAGTAGCTAAAGAGAGAGGCTGTTGGATTGTACCTTGGACGTTGCCACAATTGGAAGACTACCAAGCCAAGAGATGTGCTTATTTACGATTCACCTTCAAAAAAATACAAAATAACTGTGCCGGGGCCTCCCGAGTGGCGCATCAGTCTAAGGCACTGACTTGGCAACCAGAGTGCTGCTGCACTGTAAAAAAAAATAATCTGTCTGTAAATCACATAATAATAGTATTGTACATAACAGAACTGAATAGCATATTATAACATATAACAAGATAAAAAACACCACTGCATTGTTCTCTTATGTAGCCAAAAGCCAAATATACATAGGCTTTGCTGCAGTTTAATACCATCCACTCTAAAAAATCATTCACTGTTAGGAATGTAAAGATTAACCGATCATATCAGTCCCTGGTTCAAATGTTTAAGATGTGAGTGCATCTTGTGGCAGGAGACCAAACCAATCCAATAGCTTGCATCAGTCAGAAAATGTATTCAAATGTTCCGAAATGCCGGGTTCACAATTTTGTTGTTGCTCATATTCCTTTCTTGTTACCTTGTGAAAATACCTCATCTTTTGTCGAACTAAACATGTAGACCCCGGTCCGATCCCAGGCTGTATCACAACTGGCCGTGATCGGGAGTCCCATAGGGCGGCGCACAATTGGCCCTGCGTTGTCCGCATTAAGGGAGGGTTTGGCCGGGGGGGGCTTTACTTGGCTCATCGCGCTCTAGCAACCTTGTGGTGGGCTGGGGACCTGCAGGCTGTCCTTGCTCATCAGGTGAACGGTGTTTCCTCCGACACATTGTTGCGGCTGGCTTCCGGGATAAGCGGGCGGGTGTTAAGAAGCGTCGCTTGGCGGGTCATGCTTCGGAGGACGCATGACTCAACCTTCACTTCCCACGCTTATTGGGGAGTTGCAGCGATGAGACAAGATCGAAGTTGGGTAGAAGGGGGAAAAAATACATATCTTTTATACCATGCCTTCGGAAAGTATTCAGAACACTTGACTTTTTCCACATTGTTAGGTTCTAAAATTGATTCAATTGCCCCCCCCCCCCCCCCTTTTAAACCCAATACCACATAATGACAAAGCAAAAACAGATTTAGAAATGTTTGCTAATTTATTAAACATAAACTGAAATATCACATTTACATAATTATTCAGACCCTTTACTCAGTACTTTGTTGAAGCACCTTTGGCAACGATTACAGCCTCGAGTGTTCTTGGGGATGATGTTATAAGCTTGGCACACCTGTATTTGGGGAGTTTCTCCCATTCTTCTCGGCAGAACCTCTAAAGCTCTGTCAGGTTGGATGGGGAGCGTTGCTGCACAGCTATTTTCAGGTCTCTCCAGAAAAGTTAGATCGGGTTCAAGTCCGAGCTGTGGCTGGGCCACTCAAGAACATTCAGAAACTTGTCCCGAAGCCACTCCTGCCTTGTCTTGGCTGTGTGCTTCGTTGTCGTGTTGGAAGGTGAACCTTTGCCCCAGTCTGGGTTCCTGAGAGCTGGAGCAGGTTTTCATCAAGGATCTCTGTACTTTGCTCCGTTCATCTTTCCCTCGATCCTAACTAGTCTCCCAGTCTCTGCCCCTGAAAAACATCCCCACAGCGTGATGCTGGCACCACCATGCTTCACCGTAGGGATGGTGCCAGCTTTTGCTTGGCATTCAGGCCAATCTTATCTTGGTTTTATTAGACCAGAGGGGCCTTTTGGCAAACTCCAAGTGGGCTCTTGTGCCTTTTACTGAGGAGTGGCTTCCATCTGGCCACTCTACCATAAAGGCCTGATTGGTGGAGTGCTGCAGAGATGGTTGTCCTTCTGGAAGGTTCTCCCATCTACACAGAGGAACTCCGGAGCTCTGACCATTGGGATCTTGGTCACCTCCCTGACCAAGGCCCTTCTCCCCCGATTGCTCAGTTTGGCCGGGCAGCCAGCTCTAGGAAGGGTATTGGTGGTTCCAAACTTCTTCCATTTAAAAATGGAGGTCACTGTGCTTGGGGACCTTCAATGCTGCAGACATTTATTGGTACCCTTCCCCAGATCTGCGCCTCAACACAATACTGTCTCGGATCTCTACGGACAATTCTTCAACCATATGGCTTGGTTTTTGCTCTGAAATGCACTGTCAACTGTGGGACCTCATATACCACAGGTTAATTTCAAGTTGTAGAAACATCTCAAGGATAATCAATGGAAACAGGATGCACCGGAGCTTAATTGAGTCTCATAGCAAAGGGTCTGAATACTTACGTAAATAAGTATTATCAACATTTTCTAAAAACCTGTTTCTGCTTTGTCATTATGGGGTATTGTGTGTAGATTGCAGAGGACATTTTTACTTAATCCATTTTAGAACAATGCCATAGTGTAACAAAATGTGGAAAAAGTTAAAGGGTATGAATCATTTCTGAAGGCACTGTAAATAAGAATTGAATAATGGTAAGTGATCTACTACAGCAAACATTTTGTTTGCTATAGACAGACAGGCTTTTACCATGTCTTGTAGCCAAGTTATATTACCACAGCAACAGAGGCCTGATACATTCCAAGATGACTTCTGCTCCCTGACACATTTAAACATTTGGAACAGTGAGTAAGAACAACTCCCTCGCAGGAGATCAAGGACCCCTAGAACCGCTTTAGGTTTGAACCCAGTTGTCTATAGGTTCAAAAAGTCTGGGAAAGAAACACTACCTCCTTTTCTACTGCAAAGAAGGAAGAAGCATCCTAGAGGGAGGTGATAAAAAATATGACATGTCCATTAACAGAAACGCTTGCACACATAGATTGCCTTGTATCTTAACTCATGCCTGATTTGCACTATAGGGCTGAACCAAGCTATACTGGGCTGGCCTGGTTACGCATCCACCAAAAGAAGCGTGCAAGGAAAACAGAGCCAGCATGGTGAGGTTCAGGTCAGCTTAATAATTTTTTCTATATATATATATAAAATAAACCCAACATGTAACAAAGATTTTACAGTTCATAAAACGAAATCAGTCAATTGAAATGTATTCATTAGACCCTAATCAATGGATTTCACATGACTGGGTATACAGATACGTATCGGTTGGTCACAGATACCTTAAAACAAAACAAAATGTAGGGGCGTGGATCAGAAAACCAGTCAGTATGTGGTGTGACCAGCATTTTCATCATGCAGCGCAACACATCTTTGCATAGAGTTGATCAGGCTGTTGACTATGGCCAGTGGAATGTAAAGGAATGGGTTCAGATTGTCTGGGATATTGGTGTTGATGTGAGCCATGACCAGCCTTTCAAAGCATTTCATGGCTACAGATGTGCGTGCTATAGTCATTTAGACAGGTTACCTTGGCATTCTTGGGTACAGGGACTATGGTGGTCTGCTTGAAACATGTAGGTATTAGAGACTGAGTCAGGGAGAGGTTGAAAATGTCAGTGAAGACACTTGCCAGCTGGTCAGCTCATACTCTGAGGATGCATCCTGGTAATCTGTCTGGCGAATATTCACCTGTTTAAAGGTCTTACTGAAATCGGCTACGGATAGAGTCATCACACAGTCATCCGGAACATTTGGTGATCTCAGGCATGGTTCAGTGTTGCTTGACTCAAAGCAAGCATAGAAGGTATTTAGCTCGTCTGATAGGCTTGCGTCACTGGACAGCTCGTGAGTTTACAAGCCCCGCCATGTCCGCTGAGCAGCAGAGCCAGTGTAGTAGCATTCGATCTTGGTCCTGTAATGACGCTTTGTCTGTTTGATGGTTCGTCCGAGGGCTTAGCAGGATTTCTTATAAGCGTCCGGATTAGTACCTGCGGCACTCCAGGATGTCTACCTACCCCTGGGCTTGGCTGATGTAAAAGGTTTTGAGGAAAAAACAACACTTACACGGTAGCCTATAGATTTATGTAAAAATGTGAATGCGTTGTAGTTCATCCTATGAACTACTAATACTAATACTGTATTCTATTCAAACAACTATCACAATGAGAGAGATACAGTGCAAGCTGCTCTCAATATCACATTCTGCAGTGGACATAGCATGACGCCAAGAGTGCCATATGCCAACCGAGACAGCTTACTGTAGACCCCCTAGGATCAAGTAGATTTTTGGCCCTAGTACTACACAGCTGATTCAAATAACCAACTCATCATCACCTTGATTATTTGAATCAGCTGTGCAAAGGCAAAACATGCACTTGGAGCATCCCAGAACCGAGTTTGGGGAATCCTGCTCTGGGCTATAAACTGTCTCAGCTGGGGGCAGGAACAAATCACTCATGCTACCAGTGACTCTGCTGTGGATTCTATTAAGACTCTCTCACTTGAAATTAGCTCAGTCTAACGTTACTAGTTACCTTATCCATTTGGTAGATTTACGTTACTAAATTACGTTAAATGTAAATTGAGTTAAGTGCAACAGTAAAAACCTCGCATTTCTGCAAAGTTTAGCCTATAGTCTAATATTTTGAGAATATACGGCTACGTCCTGTAACGAATTTGAACCTGCTTGTCTCGACACTTGCTGCCTCGTTGCCCTCGCAGTACAATAACACAAAGTTAAAACTGTCCTCCGGCAACTGCAGCAAACAGCATGGAAATATTTCTCACCTTATTTCGCTCACCAAGAACTCACCTTTCTTGCAATTGAGGCTAAATGCACACGCTGCAACCAGGTAGTGTCCTATTTTCGGTTGTATCCAAATTAAGGATAGGCAAAGGAATATGGGTCCACAGAAAATGAATAAACAGTAGAATGAACACCCACCGTAGATACGCATCCACTCCCCCTTGGTCGTCACTAGTTAGCACAGCCACAAAGTCGTTACTCGCCTATTTCTAGAATTTATCTTCTTAAAATCAGATTTTGATTATAACCGTAACCTTAATCGCACTGCTAATTGTATGTCTAACTTTAAAATAAGACCAAAAATCGAATTTTTGTAACCAATTTTGAGTTTGTGGCTGAGGAATTCCCTTTGTGGCTGGGTTATTTAGTGGAAACCACTCCCCCTTTCGTTGGATTAATTTCTACCTCCAACTTCCGCATTGGTTACGTGATTTACTATCCAATTCTGGAGATATCTGGATCCAAATTACATCGTTTGGCAATGTTGTTTATGTTCGTGTAAACAATCAAATGTTAAACTCACATAAGGCATATCTACAGTAAGAAATGTCACAGACGGTTGGGTCGAGTACATTTCAGGGGTTTTTCTCCTTCCACTCAACACTAAAATACATTCATGTTATGATGTCGCCACATTGTGGCCACTTTAAGTGTAGCTGAAATGAGGAGGAGAATCAGCTACTTTTGGAGGACAGCGGAAGTTAATAATTATTATTGTTATTATTATAATATATTTTTTAACAACGCGTCTCTGCTCTTGGTCTTTAACAGATGTCAGAGATAGAAAAAAGGTTGAGGCTTTTATATATTTCAAAATGACATCCTATGGGCCCAGGGACCAATCACAATGAATAACCTACAAAATAAAACATGATGTGAATGGTTAAATCAGTTGCAGAAATCTGATCAATATTTGACATCGGCGGATCAGATTTAGGATTACGTGTAGTGTTAACTAATGGGATATGTAAACACAAGCTGTAGCTGCACTTACCTGACAGCCAGGTGTCATTTGGCTAAATAAATGTAACAGAACTTTCAATCATCATGAAAGAAAGCGCATTTAATTTCAAGTAGTAATAGGCTACATTTAGTCGGAAAAGGACAATTGTAATTTTAGGGTATGATAGGTTAAATAATAGTTTTATTGCGGATATTTACATGTAATGAATAGGACTTAATAGCCTAATCAAAATGCTACAATTTCCCACAAACTCATCTAGTAAAGGCTTTATTCGTGATAATTACATTAATACAAGAGCTACCTTATATCATAGAAACTGTGTAAATAAACTATTAGTGGTGTAAAGTACTTAAGTAAATCTACTTTAAACTTCTACTAAGTGTTTTTTGGGGGTATTTGTATTTAACTTTTCTACTTATATTTTTCACAACTTTTAATATTACTTTACTACATTCCTAAAGAAAATGTTGTACTTTTTACTCCATACATTTTCGGTGACACGTAATTACTCCATACATTTTCGGTGACACCCAGGACAGGAAAATTGTCCAATTAACGCCCTTATCAAGATAAGTTGGAGAGAAGTAATTGTTGAAGAGTAGGCCTCAGATCTACATAGAAGGTATGACAATTGGATGAAGTTGGCAAATATGGCAAAAGTAAATAAATAACCCAGACACATTTTGAACAAGAAACATAATTGTATTCGTGTTAACATGTGCTGGTCAAATAATATATATTTTGTGTCTTATGACGAACTTGAAATTTATGAGTAGGCCACAGGCTTTTCCATTCGCCATTTCAAAGTGTGGGCGGTAACATGAAGTTCAGAAGCAATTGTCAAAAATATTTAAATAGCAGACAAAAAAAAATTGAAATAGAAACAGTCAAACCATTGTATAGCATAATTGCATTAGTGTTTTAATGTGCTTTTTGTCACCGAAGTAAAGTTGGTTTTGTACTCACACATTCGGACATTCAAGAGACATTCAACAGACATTCAATCAACAGACAATCGCCAAAAGCCATTTAAAATGGTAAAATCCATAACTAATTCATCGATTGTCACAGAAACATAAAAATAGATATGGTTTATTCTATAAATGTCTAGCATACTTTTACTACCTTTGTTTGGAATAAAAAATCCAGTTTTGATTTGATGGAAATACATAAAATCTATAAGATGCCATTTAAAGAAGTATACATCAATAACTAATTCACCGTTTGTCACAGATTCATCAAACTAGGTATGATTTATTCTATAAATATCTAGTATACTTTTACAACCTTTGAGTAAACATTCCAGTTCTGATTTGATAGAAACGCATAACATCTATAAAATGCCATTTAAAGCTATATAAATCAATAACGTTTTCACTGATTATGACAGAATCATCAAGCTATGTATGATTTATTATATAAATGTCTAGCATACTTTTACAACCTTTTGTTTTGAGTAAACATTCCCGTTTTGATTTGATAGAAATACATCAAATCTATAAGTGGTATAAGTGGTATAAATCAATAACTAATTCACCCTTTGTCACAGAAACATCAAACTAGGTATTCTATAAATGTCTAGCATTTTCAACTTTTGTTTTTAGTAAAAATTCCGTTTTGATTTGATAGAGGGCATGTAGTGCATCTAGAGGGCGTGTGGTCAAAGTTCTAACGAGTCTGTTATACCGAATTCGAACGTCAACAGTGAAGAGGCGATTCCGGGATGCTGGCCGTAAAAACAAATTCAACTACATCTTGATTTACCCAGATAATCAATAGAGATTTACCATTCAAATAAATTATTATCATTATGTTGTTATGTAGTTAGATTGGTAAAACAAAGTCAAATTGAATGTATGTATAATGTGAATGTATAATTGACTCATTAATGCATACATGGCTGTCTTTAAAAAAAAAAAAAATGTAATGATAAGAAGCCCAACGATTGAACAGAGCAGTAGCTGAGTTGATCTGTCTGGATTAAGTGCCATTTTGTGACTTTGGTTAACATGCTTTCCTTTGTATGTGTGATATGATTCGATACTGAGCGTTGTGGTGATGTGTCTATGTGGTTCCATAGTGTAGTGGTTATCACGTCTGCTTTACACGCAGAAGGTCCTGGGTTCGAGCCCCAGTAGAACCATTCTTTTTGCGGCAGGCCGCCTAGCGGTTTGAGAGGTGAGCCAGCAACCGGAGGGTTGCCAGGTCATATCTCTCGTGTCTGACAGGAAAAATCTGTCTGGAAGTGAGCTGGCAACCGGAGTGCTGCTGCACTGTAAAAACAAATTCTGTCTGTAAATCACATAATAATAGTATTGTACATAACAGAACTGAATAGCATATTATAACATATAACAAGATAAAAAACATCACTGCATTGTTCTCTTATGTAGCCAAAAGCCAAATATACATAGGCTTTGCTGCAGTTTAATACCATCCGCTCAAAAAATCATTCACTGTTAGGAATGTAAAGATTAACCGATCATATCAGTCCCTGGTCCAAATGTTTAAGATGTGAGTGCATCTTGTGGCAGGAGACCAAACCAATCCAATAGCTTGCATCAGTCAGAAAATATATTCAAATGTTCCGAATTGCCGGGTTCACAATTTTGTTGTTGCTCATATTACTTTCTTGTTACCTTGTGAAAATACCTAATCTTTTGTCGAACTAAACATGTAACTGTAACAGTCATTGATCAACAAGCCATTTTTCATGCCAAACAACCCTGGCAATATCAGTAGCCTAGTCAAACCACTGCTTTGCGCGCCTGTCCAACAACAGGTAGGCTGCGTGTCACCTTTAGCATTCAAATGTTTGTAAAATAGCTTGCTCAATATCAGGCTTTATTAGTTAGGTTGTTAGGTTATTGTTTTTACTTTGTGGCAGGCTGACTACCTGTTATGCGAGTGCAGCAAGGAGCCAAGGTAAGTTGCTAGCTAGCATTAAACTTATCTTAGAAAAAATAATCAATCTTAACATAATCACTAGTTAACTACACATGGTTGATGATATTACTAGTTTATCTAGCTTGTCCTGCGTTGCATATAATCAATGCGGTGCCTGTTCATTAATTTATCATTGAATCACATCCTACTTTGCCAAACCGGCGATGATTTAACAAGCGCATTCGCGAAAAAAGCACTGTCGTTGCACCAATGTGTAACCATAAACATCAATGCCTTTCTTAAAATCAATACACAAGTATATATTTTTAAACCTGCATATTTAGTTAATATTGCCTGCTAACATGAATTTATTTTAACTAGGGAAATTGTGTCACTTCTCTTGCGTTCTGTGCAAGCAGAGTCAGGGTATATGCAGCAGCACCTGGCTCATTGCGAACTGTGTGAAGACCATTTCTTCCTAACAAAGACCGTAATTAATTTGCCAGAATTGTACATAATTATGACATAACATTGAAGGTTGTGCAATGTAACAGTAATATTTAGACTTAAGGATGCCACCCATTAGATAAAATATGGAACGGTTCCATATTTCACTGAAAGAATAAACTTTTGTTTTCGAATTGATAGTTTCTGGATTTGACCATATTAATGACCTAAGTCTCGTATTTCTGTGTTTATTATATTAAAATTAAGTCTATGATTTGATAGAGCAGTCTGACTGAGCGGTGGTAGGCAGCAGCAGGCTCGTAAGCATTCATTCAAACAGCACTTTCCTGCATTTGCCAGCAGCTCTTCGCTGTGCTTCAGGCATTGTGCTGTTTATGACTTCAAACCTATCAACTCCTGAGATTAGGCTGGCAATACTAAAGTACCTATTAGAACATCCAGTAGTCAAAGGTATATGAAATGCAAATGGTATAGAGAGAAATAGTCCTTTAATAACTACAACCTAAAACTTCTTACCTGGGAATATTGAAAACTCATGTTAAAAGGAACCACCAGCTTTCATATGTTCTGAGCAAGGAACTTAAAGTTAGTTTTTTTTACATTGCACATATTGCACTTTTACTCTCCAACACTTTGTTTTTGCATTATTTAAACCAAATTGAACATGTTTCATTATTTATCTGAGACTAAATTGATTTTATTTATGTATTATATTAAGTTAAAGTAAGTGTTCATTCAGTATTGTTGTAATTGTCATTATTACAAATATATATATACAAATCGGCTGATTAATGGTATCGGCTTTTTTTGGTCCTCCAATAATGGTATCGGCGTTGAAAAATCATAATCGGTCGACCTCTAGTTGTAAATGGTTTCACCAGTATAAAGAAGACTAAGCAACCGCCTGAGACACAACTCTCACGCTTTTTGCCTGCCACTCATCTCTCTCTCTCCCTCTGCTGGCCTGGCTGCTCTGTCTCTTTGCTAATGATTCAAGTGTGTGTTCAGTCTTCGGTCTGTTCAATCAATCAAAGTGATTTATAAAGCCTTTTTACATCAGCTGATGTCGCAAAGTGCTGTACAGAAACCCAGCCTAAAACCCCAAACAGCAAGCAATGCAGATGTAGAAGCGCAGTGGCTAGGAAAAACTCGCTAGAAAGGACTAACATCCATCACTCGGCAACCAGAACTGCCAATAAAATACTATTGAGTTGCTGCTCTGCGCAGCCTGCCTGCCCGTTGCCTGCGCGCATACCAATCTCTTAAAATACTTTAAAGTTTGTTAAAAACCATGACTTACCAAGACATTTAGTATAAATAAAACGCATCTATTTACCATACCATAAAAAAAGCATACAAATTAACACAGCGGCACATCATTCAGCGATTCCGTTTATTGTTGTCAGGGAAAAAGCATAATTCTACTGTCACTTTTTTTAATGGTCTGAAAAGTTACCAATTGTCGCTATTGACATGTTTCGGTAGCTGCGTTTCATGTCTGTAAAGGCTTGCGTAAGATATAATTTAACTGCCCGGCCCTAGCAGTCATACATGCGTAATAGGACAATTATTCTGCATTGTGAATTGATGTGGAATTGTAAGATTTTTTTCTTATCGTATTAATGAAAAAATTATACAAAACATGTCTGTTTATATCCATTTGTCACATCCCTGCTATATAGCCTACCTGCTGATCGTTCATATCGATTGTTCAGATTCCCCAGTAGCAATAATTTATGTAGTTTGCTTTAAACAATCGGTGTATATGCATATTTTTTTATATAGTCAAAGTGGGAGGAAAATAAAAGTTCACTCTGTAAAAACTTCCAAACTGTCTAAACCTTTCGATTTTGAAACAGGGTTGAAATCCAAAGTTGAGTTATATATTCATTGGCTATGTCATAACACATTTTTAAAGATAAATATTTATATATTACTCACTCAAACACTTTGAATTGCCCAAATTACTTAGTGGGTGATGGTGATTTCCGATCCAAAGTGTGCGGACAAAAAGCAAACGTTTCCCCCCTTATCTGATAGGGGGTGGTAGAATCCCAGTTTCCCTTGTGGCTCAGCTCAGGTGCCTACATACACCATAGACATATACACTGAGTATACCAAACATTAGGAACACCTAATAATGAGTTGCAACCCCCCCCCCCCCCCACCCTCCACCCCATTTTGCCTACGGAACAGCCTCAATTATTCAGGGCATGGACTCAACATTTTTAAAAGTGTATTTTTCCATATAGGGAGATACTTGGTCAGTTGTACAACTGAATGCATTCAACTGAAATGTGTCTTCCGCATTTAACCCAACCCCTCTGCATCAGAGAGGTGCAGGGGGCTGCCATAATCAACTTCCACATCGTCAGCACCCAGGGAACAGTGGGTTAACTGTCTTGCTCAGGGGCAGAGCAACAGATTTTTACCTTGTCAGCTCAGGGATTCAATCCATCAACCTTTCGGTTACTGGCCCAACGCTCTAACCACTAGATATAGACACACCCTATGTGTTTTCTTAAAATCATCTATATGCATTGAACTTGTTTGATGTTTAAAGCTTATATTTTGATGAAATAAGACAAATGCCTCAAGAGGGCGCCAGAGATCTAGATAACAGAAGAGAAAAAAAACTTCACCTGACCCAACTCCCGCTTTCGCTGATTCTGCCATTTCTCTCCTGAAATTTCCGGTAATAGGCTACACAAGGATTCGGCAACCTTGTATAGAATGCCAATTTATCTTACAATTTCTACCGCTCTACATACCAGTTATGTTTTTCATATGCACATTTTTGTGAAACCGTTTAATATAATTCATATTTTAAAAAATTGTAATGTGGTTAATCAAAATTCTATGCAAATGAAAATTATACAAACCTAAAAACTAACTTCCATTGCATAACTATGTAAAAATAGATAAAGCCAACAAATCAAAACATTGTGGCCTGAAGGTAGAAAATATCCTTATTAAAAATAAATATCTTACAAATCACATTGGCTGCGCTTGGCCTGTCTGCAAGAAGCTTAACACATTGCATCAACTATTGTAGCACTTGTTACTTGGTCTGGTGCAAAGCTCATGCTAGCAAACTTGCAACGTTGTAGAAAATATTCTGGGCCCTCAGATTCCAGTGCCAGTGAGCGCTGGACAGACAGACTCTGCTTTAGGCTATTTTGCGCAAGGGATAAGAAGTTGACCTGTTTTATGAAGTTTCCACCGGATCAGATTATTGAGTATTTATCCCCTTTCATGCTGATTGACAATCAAAAGGGAGAGAGCTGGAAAGTTTTTCAAATAGGCTATGTTGAGGAACTATTTAATTCTCAACGGATGTAAAAATAGACTTTGTTTACTTGCTGTTTCAGGCGAAGAAAAAAGTACTTTGAGAAGCTCTACAGTGATTGTGAGTTATGACAATCAGAAATCGTATCAGATCCCCAAATGGGCACATTTATAGGCCTATGTTTGCGCACAGACCAGGTAGACTAGTCCTACTTCTATGCGTAATTAGGTGCATGTCCTTACTCAAGATTGACAGGAGCTCTCCAAACAAAAGGCAAGGGTGCCATCCCCACTGCCGCAGCAGTGGATTAGTGTACTCAGACAGGTGTGAATCAGACAGGTGTCTCGTGTGCCATAATTCTTTTTGAAATATATTTGCCACTGCTCCTTTAAAAAAATATTGGTCGACCAATAGCCTATGACCAAACAATCGAACAGTTGACTAAATGTGGTCAGCCCTAAAATATAGACATGTGCAGAACGTGATCCGCACATGCGCAGAAGCTTCAGGATCTTTAGCCCGGTGAACTAAAGATCCCGGAATAGTAGTAACTCAGTGTTAAACATTAAGACATGGCCATGCAAAATCACTAATCAGAACTACTTACACTTTAATTTTTTTCCTAAAGGTGGTTAATAATTTAACTAGAAGGGATCCTACATTTCTATGCTCCCAAGAACAAAATATTTTTTTATGCATGTCAGTTAGGAACAAATTCTTATTTACAATGACAGCCTAGGAGCAGTGGGTTAACTGCTTTGTTCAGGGACAGAATTACAGATTATTAATTTGTCAGGAATTCAATCTGGCCCAACACTCTAACCACTAGGCTACCTGCCGCCCAAATGTTCAAGTAACTTCAGTCGTTATAGTTCAGAATATTTAATGCAATGTGGGGTCAAAAATGTCATAAAACACAAAACCGTTAAAGCTGCAATATGTACCTTTTTGGGCGACTTGACCAAATTCACATAGAAATGGGATTTATAAATCTGTCATTCTCATTGAAAGCAAGTCTAAGAAGCTGTAGATCTGTTTGTGCTCTATTTCTATGCTTCCGTTCTAAGGTTTCTGCGTCTTTTACTTTCGGTTTTGTACACCACCTTAAAACAGCTGAAAATACTATATATTTGTTTGTAATTGATAACATATTTCACATCG
This sequence comes from Oncorhynchus clarkii lewisi, assembly GCF_045791955.1. Classification (NCBI taxonomy): domain Eukaryota; kingdom Metazoa; phylum Chordata; class Actinopteri; order Salmoniformes; family Salmonidae; genus Oncorhynchus; species Oncorhynchus clarkii. The sequence continues at coordinate 17,072,017 of NC_092155.1, forward strand.
GTTTAGATGGTACAATGATTCTCTACACTCTGAGTGCTTATTTTGTCACAAACTGAAATTAGGCGAATTATTCGAATTTTAGCAAACAGGAAATGGAGGAGCGATTTCTGCACATTGGACCTTTAAGTTACACAGAACAAAAATATAAACGGTACATGTTTCATGAGCTGAAATGAAATATTCCAGAAAGTTTCCAGATGCACAAAAAGCTTATTTCTCTCAAAGTTTGTGCACATCTGTTTAGTGAGCATTTCCCCTTTGCCAAGATAATCCTTCCACCTGACAGGTGTGGCTTATCAAGAAGCAGAAAACAGCATGATCATTGCATAGGTGCACGTTGTGCTGGAGACAATAAAAGGCCACGCTAAAATGTGATGTCACAGATGTCTCAAGTTTTGAGGGAGCCCACAATTGGCATGCTGACTGCAGGAATGCCCACCAGAGCTGTTGCCAGAGAATTTAATGTTCATTTCTCTACCATAAGCGGCCTCCAACATCGTTTTAGAGAATTTGGCAGTACTTCCAACCGGCCTCATGATCCTGGTTTCAACTGTACCAGGCACCTGGCAGGGCCTAATATGAACTGTAACTAATTGTTGCATTTTGTGTTTTATTTGTATGGTGTCGTGTAGGCGAGCGGTTTGCTGATGTCATCGTTGTGAACAGAGTGCCCCGTGGTGTTGGGGCACTGCAGACAATGAACACGATTGCATTTTATCGATGGCATCTGTGAACAACAGATGCATATCTGTATTCCCAGGCATGAAATCAATAGATTAGGGCCTAATGAATTCATTTCAATTCACTAATTTCCTTATATGAACTGTAACTAAGAAAAACTGTTGAAATTGTTGCATTTTGTGTTTTATTTGTTCAGTATATTTACAAATAAAACTTGCCTAGGTAAATACCTTTTTTTTAATAACCATATGGGTGGTGATGTCACTTCATTACTGTAGGTATTGAACACAGCAATACTTTGTGCTAGGTTAATTGAATGGGTCTAGGCAACAAGTTTCCACAAAAACATTTTAGTTAGTGTGGTATCAAATCCTAGATTCCATTGCCTGCTTTCTGCACTTGAGCAATGCACTTTACCCCCCACAACAACTGCTCCACTGGCACCCAGTGTGGCAGCCCCCTGCTCCAACCTCGCCAACCTGTGTGTCTTTCAGAGGGGTTGGATTCATGTGGAAGTCAGATTTCGTTGGCCCTTGTGTGAAATTGCAGAACAAAGTAATCTTAATGTTAAAATATAAATACCATTGTAAACAAGCTGCATTGTGCAGGGGTTCTTCCCTGCCTTTTGACATCCATTTTCCAGCAGAACTGTGATTTTCTCTAGAGGGAACACCTCCATATCCAGGGTCTTTCCTGCACATTTAACATAGACATTGAACTTGTCCACATCCTCAATGTTATCATTTACCTTAATGAAAAGGGCATACGTGAATATTTAATACAATTGTGTGGCATTATTTTATATTTATAGTATGAAGAATATGTGGCTATTCTGTGTTGAGCAGTTAACAAATAAATAGTTACTCCTATATACTTAATTTAGAGTTATTAATGTAACTTTAGTTATTTCACAAATGTTGGGCTAGATGTTTAGATTTGTAATACATTGTAAGGCTGCTTGATGTGACTTTTGATAATTTAAAAAAGTAACTTGAAAGGCATGAGCTCTGCTTTGTTATTTGCTCAGGCTGTACACACTCCAATAGTCTCTCATTCACAATTTGACAAGCACTTGATAATGCCTTGAATTCCATGGCAGCATCCCCTTTGTGGCTGTATTGCACCCTAAAAAAATCCTTGCCTTTTGCGGTCTGGAATGCTGTGTTTTGCCCTTCTTCCTGACTGTGCAGCGCAATCCAAAGCGCCTCTCACTCACATGGCTCTCTGTCACATGATCGGGTCTTTCCACAGGCTACAAGTCAGACACATCAGGGACGCAACTACGCTTGTCCATATCCAATTCCGAGGTGCATATTGAAGATATTGAAAGAACTGTCCACAATTACTTTTCGTCAGCCAACAAGATGAGTAGGCCTAACGAACAGCAAAAGCACTAGCCTATATCAATCTACTATCCCCATAGTAATTTGTGAGGTAAGACATATAATTTGCCCTAGGTCATAGATTTTAGCTGATTAATTATGAAGTACGTTTCACAGTTTCGCTGCACAGGTTTTAGTGGACATTGGAAGTCTGAACTAGGCCTACAGCTAGGGAACCATTGTAGGCCCATAAGCCCAACGTTTGACTATAGCCTAGTTTTCAGTTAGAATCTGAATGTTTTTTTTGCTTTTATTTACCTTCCAGCTTTATACGAGTTAGACTAATGATAATCTTGTAGAATAAGTACCCTACAATTGTCCCAAGTCAGCATATATACCCATTTTATTTTTAAAAGCAAATTGACATTCATAAAATGACACAAAATATTACATGAAAAGTTATTTGTGTGTTTGTTACAACTCTGTGGTAATGGCTTGTAGTGTTTAATGTTTTTTTTCAGCACTGAGGCAGTTTTCAGGTCTGCTGAGCGCAAACTTGAATGCTGTGAAAGTTCTGTGCTAACTTCTGGTGTGCATTTACTGTGAACACTGAGGCAGTACCCACTTTATCTTGTTCTTAACAGTGGCTATTTGACCATAATGTAGGCCTACCAGAGTGGCCTACCATCAAAAACAATGGAGAAAATGCATCCATAAAATTTTAACATGGAAAATAGCTGTTCTATCTTTCAGCCTACTGTAGCAGCCAATGTGTGGTGTTTAATGTTGGCCTATGTTTAATGCAGGGCTTGACATTAACCTGTTTATCCATTTGTCCTTCGGACAAGGTCATGGCTGAAAATGTTGTTTAATGCAAAACCAGTTTACCCCTGGTTGGGACCCACTATTATACATCATTGGTTATGATCAAGTAGAAGCTTATATACTGTTAGGTCAGTGATCCCGCTATAAAATAATGATGGTGTCGTGTATCTTATCTCACTTAGTGTTGACATAAAGATAAATATGAATGTTATATATTCTGCTTTCTTCAGCCATGATAGCATATACAGTAACAATAAGTAACGTGTTGACTTATTCTTCACAGGCACGACGAATAAGGTTGACTGAGCTTCCTCTTCGTAGTTTGTAGTGTTGCACTGTTTTGCTCTTATTCAGAATTTCCCCTGCAGACAAGACATCACCAAGTCAACATCAGCATCACACCAAACAACAACAAATTCCATATCACATATTGATAACCGGCGCACTATTTTGAAGCATAAAGGATGTGTAATATGATTCAATACTGTGCGTGGTGGAATTAAATCTATGTGGTTCCATAGTGTAGTGGTTATCACGTCTGCTTTACACGCAGAAGGTCCTGGGTTCGAGCCCCAGTAGAACCATGCTTTTGGCGGCAGTAGCCTAGCAGTTATAGAGGTGAGCCAACAACCTGAGGGTTGCCAGTTTTTATCTGGGATCTGACAGGAAATATCTGTCTAACACCATGCCCAAACCGGACACACGTGTGCGCGGAAGATTTTGTTTGCTAGTTTGCAGTTCCCAGCTAATTTGCCTATTTAGCTAGCCTGCTTGCTGTTGTTAGCTAATTTGTCCAAGGATATAAACGTTGAGTTGTTATTTTACAAGAAATGCACAAGGTCCTCTACTCCGACAATTAATCCACACATAAATGCTCAACCAAATCTTTTCTAGTCATCTCTTCTCCTTCCAGGCCTTTTCATCTTTGGACTTTATATGGCGATTGGCATCTAACTTTCATAATATGGTGTATTACCACAACCGACCGACCTCATTCATCTTTCAATCACCCACGTGGGTATAACCAATGAGGAGCTGGCACGTGGGTTATATGCTTCCAAAGGCCATTGAGAAAATGGGAGAGGCAGGACTTGCAGCGCGTTCTGCACCACAAATAGAAGCAACTTCTATTTTAGGGCTAGGCAATGCAGACGCTCGTTAGCGCACAGTGTGTGTGCAATGGTTGAATAACATGTGTGTACATGTATTTTGCGACGCGAGCAGTGTGGTCAGCATGTAAGTGAGCTGGCAACACTTATTTTGTAAAACATCTGTCTGCAAGATCACATAATAGTAGTATTCTACGTAACAGAAGTGAATATAATGACATAGTATAACTTTACTGTAAGACAAAAACACTGCATTTTTCTCTTATGTGGTCATAACTCAACATTGTGCGCCTCTGGGCAAAATACACAGATGCTGCAGTTTAACACCATTTGCCAAAAAATTCTAAGCAACACAGTAAGCTACTTCTCAACAACACTGTAGGCTACTTCTAAACAACACTGTAGGCTACTTCTAAACAACACTGCAGGCTACTTCTCAACAACACTGTAGGCTACTTCTAAACAACACTAGACAACTTCTAATCAACACTGTAGGCTACTTCTAAACAACACTGTAGGCTACTTCTAAACAACACTGTAGGCTACTTCTAAACAACACTGTAGGCTACTTCTAAACAACACTGTAGGCTACTTCTAAACAACACTATAACTCAAGAAAATCTAAATGCATATCCCCATGAAACTGATTGAGATCAAATAGTTGGTATGCAGATGCTGGATGGGTGTTTCACCGGTAAAACTTGAATTATCATTCACGATGGAATGCAATGCTGTTTTTGTCATAGAGTAAGGTTACACTATGCTATTATACTGAACAAAAATATAAACATGCAACAATTTCCAAGATTTTAGTGAGTTACAGGAATTTAAATAAATAAATTAGGCCATAATCAAATCAAATGTTATTGTTGAATATGTGCCGAATACAACAGACCTTACAGTGAAATTCTTACGTACAAGCCCTTAACCAACAATTCAGATTTAAGAAAAATAAGGGGTAAGATATTTACTAAAATAAAAAATGAAAAATGGATACCTATTTAAAAAAAGGCATCAAAATGGGGCTCAGGATCTCATCACAGTATCTCTGTGCACTCAAATTGCCATCGATAAAATACAATTGCGTTCATTATCCCTAGCTTATGCCTGCCCATATTATAACCCCACTACCACTATAGGGCAATCTGTTCTCAACATTGGCATCAGCAAACCCATCGTCCACACGACGCCATACACGTATGTGGTCTGGGGTTGCGAGGCCTGTTGGACGTACTGCCAAATTCTCTAAAACGACGTTGGAGGCCGCTTAAGTTAGAGAAATGAAGTCAATTATCTGGCAACAGCATGCCAATTGTGCGCTCCCCCAAAACTTGAGACATCTGTGACAATGTGTTGTGTGACAAACTGCACATTTTAGAGTGACTGTTTTCATCAGCTTCTTGATAAGCCACACCTGTCAGGTGAAAGGATTATCTTGGCAAAGGAGAAATGCCCACTGAAAGGGATGTGCACAAAATTTGAGAGAAATAAGCTTTTTCTGCATCTGGAACATTTCTGGGATCTTTTTTATTTCAGCTCATGAAACATGGGACCAACACTACATGTTGCGTTTATATTTTTGTTCAGTGTATATTCTGTTATTTAATGTAGAATACTATCACGATGTGATCTTGCAGACATTGATTTAGCTTTGATGAACGTCATTAAATGAGCACCATTGGCCTGAGTAGCCTGTTCTCTTTGCGTAAAGTGGACCCTAAATTCTGATGTTCCCTAGAACTAAATTCATGTTCAAGTAACTTCAATCGTTATAGTTCAGAATACATAATGCGATTTAGTATCAATTTCATGAAAGACAAAACAGTTAAATATTTACAACTTAATAAGATAACCAAATGGGTGGTGATGTCACCTCATTACTGTAAATATTGAACACATCAATTATTTTGTGTTAGGTTAATTGAATGGGTCTAGGCAATGAGTTTCCACAAAAAACATTTTAGTTAGTGTGGTATCAAATCCTAGATTCCATTGCCTGCTTTCTGCACTTGAGCAATGCACTTTACCCCCCACAACAACTGCTCCACTGGCACCCAGTGTGGCAGCCCCCTGCTCCAACCTCGCCAACCTGTGTGTCTTTCAGAGGGGTTGGATTCATGTGGAAGTCAGATTTCGTTGGCCCTTGTGTGAAATTGCAGAACAAAGTAATCTTAATGTTAAAAGATAAATACCATTGTAAACAAGCTGCATTGTGCAGGGGTTCTTCCCTGCCTTTTGACATCCATTTTCCAGCAGAACTGTGATTTTCTCCAGAGGGAACACCTCCATATCACATATCACATAGCACATTTCACATAGACATTGAACTTGTCCACATCCTCAATGTTATCATGAGCCTAAATGAAAAGGGCATACGTGAATATTTAATAACCAGAATTTGTTTTAGGACTGAATCATTTTTAAAAGGTAAAATGTTAATACAATTTGGGGATAGCCACCCGCTGTTTAGTAATATAAAAATAATAAAACCATAACAACATTTTTTGTACAAATATTTATCCAACCAGCTACTTTGGTCAGGGGGGGGAAACCCCACTCCCATCAACACCATTTCCATGAGTTGGTCTTTGTTTCAGTCAAGTAAAAGTTAGAGGTACTTACACCAAAGGCACTTGGGGATCCCCCCAGGATATTCCCTGTGTTAGTCTTATCACCTCGTGGCCCTGGTGACCTGGGTGGACAGTGTGAGGGAAAAATGATGGATTTGTTGGATATGTAAAAATGATTTACTTAACGAACAGTAAGATATTTCTGTCCTGCTAATGCTGTGTTTTATGGTCTCCACTCTACCACCCTGCAGCTAGTCTGGGTGTTGAGGACATGGGTTCTACTAGAGATAGCTTGAAGCTGACAATTGACTTGTGTTGGTGATAAAAACTTAAAAGCTAGCATTCTATAGACATGATGTGGTGTGTGTGACTCGAGATAGAGAGAGCCTGGAAGAGTTAAGAACAATGCCTCATTGTCTCATCTTCCTGGCGTCTGGGAAACTAAGTAAAATACCACCCTGTGTAGATATCCAAGGTGGCTTATGGGAAGGTTAGAAGTGACTGACTAAGCAATCTTGGTATCAGCTACATAAAAACTGTGCATCGTCTGTAAAGGCTAAACTCTCAGCCTAACAGTCAGTCAAGACTTGTGGGCTGACGGTCTCATTATTGCAATAATTCATCAATATTAAATAAAGATGATTGTTTGAAGAAATGACTAAGACCAAGTCTGTCTCAGTACTGAATTTGCATGCCAACAGAAACTAATGTTGAAAGTGAAAGTAAAAGAGTCTATAAGGCTTAAACCAGAGTATTTCAGTCACACGCAGGTCAAATCTAATCTCATTTTATTGGTCACATACACAACAACTACCTAATACACACTACCTTGTAAAGGGATAAATATATATATAGATAGATGAGCAATGGCATGCGGCATAGGCAAGATGCAGTAGATGGTATAGAACAGTATATACACATGAGATGAGTAATGTAGGATATGTAAACATTATTAAAGAGGCGTTATTTAAAGTGACTAATGATACCTTTATTAAGTCCATTTATTTAAGTGGCCAGAGATGTGAGTCTGTATGTTGGCAGCAGCCTCTCCATGTCAGTGATGGCTGTTTAACAGTCTGATGGCCTTGAGATAGAAGCTGTTTTTCGGTCTCGGATATTAATGATTGCCCTCACCTGTTTGTAACCTGTGTTGCAGACTTTGTGTTTTGATTGGATTGTCCCGCCTCTGTCATGTACTGTCATGTTGTGTCTTGTTTCTGTCCTTTCCCTTCACCCTGTCTCCCTCTGCTGGTCGTTGTTAGGTTACCTTTTCTCCCCCTCTTTTCCCCAGCTGTGCCTTGTCTCCTCCTAACTACCTCGTCACCCCTTTTCCCACCTGTTCCCTTTTTCCCTCTGATTAGTCCTCTATATCTCTCTCTGTTTCTGCTCCTGTCTTTGTCGGATTCTTGTTTGTGTTGTTCATGCCTGAACCAGACTATCGTCATGTTTGCTGCAACCTTGTCCTGTCCTGTCGGAACCTGCCGGTCCATCTGAGCCTACGTTTTGTTTTGTTATTAAAGAAGCTCTGTTTACGTTAATTCGCTTTTGGGTCCTCTCTCACGCACCGTAACAGAAGAATCCGACCAAGAATGGACCCAGCGACTTCGGATCCTCTCCACTCAGCCGTCGAGATCCAGGGAGCGATGCTAGGCAGACACAAGCAGGAATTGTCTGCTGCTCGGCATGCCGTTGAGACCCTGGCCACCCAAGTCTCCAACCTCACAGAACAGGTTCACCATCTCCGCCTCGATCCACCGGCCACTTCCAGGGCTTTCGAATCTCCGGAGCCCAGAATCAATAACCCGCCGTGTTACTCTGGGGAGCCCACTGAATGCCGCTCGTTCCTCACCCAGTGTGATATTGTGTTTTCTCTCCAGCCCAACACTTACTCCAGGAGCACTGCTCGTGTCGCCTACGTCATATCTCTCCTTACTGGACGGGCTCGTGAGTGGGGCACGGCAATCTGGGAGGCAAGGGCTGAGTGTACTAACCAGTATCAGGACTTTAAGGAGGAGATGATACGGGTTTTTGATCGATCTGTTTTTGGGGAGGAGGCTTCCAGGGCCCTGTCTTCCCTATGTCAGGGTAATCGATCCATAACAGACTACTCTATTGAGTTTCGCACTCTTGCTGCCTCCAGTGGCTGGAACGAGCCGGCTTTGCTCGCTCGTTTTCTGGAGGGTCTCCGCGCAGAGGTAAAGGATGAGATCCTCTCCCGGGAGGTTCCTTCCAGCGTGGATTCCTTGATTGAACTCGCTATTCGCATTGAGCGACGGGTTGATCTTCGTCACCGAGCTCGTGGAAAGGAGCTCGCGTTCTCCGTTGCCCCCCTCTCCGCATCACTACCATCTTCCTCTGCCGGCTCGGGTGCTGAGCCTATGCAGCTGGGAGGTATCCGCATCTCGACTAAGGAGAGGGAACGGAGAATCACCAACCGCCTCTGTCTCTATTGCGGTTCTGCTGGTCATTTTGTCACTTCATGTCCAGTAAAAGCCAGAGCTCATCAGTAAGCGGAGGGCTACTGGTGAGCGCTACTACTCCTGTCTCTCCTTCAAGATCCTGCACTACCTTGTCGGTCCATCTACGCTGGACCGGTTCGTCAGCTTCCTGCAGTGCCTTAATAGACTCTGGGGCGGAGGGCTGTTTTATGGACGAGACCTGGGCTCGGGAACATGACATTCCTCTCAGACAGTTAAGGGAGTCCACGGCCTTGTTCGCCCTGGATGGTAGTCCTCTCCCCAGGATTCAGCGTGAGACGCTACCTTTAACCCTCACTGTTTCTGGTAATCATAGCGAAACCATTTCTTTTTTAATTTTTCGTTCACCTTTTACACCTGTTGTTTTGGGCCATCCCTGGCTAGTTTGTCATAATCCTTCCATTAATTGGTCTAGTAATTCTATCCTTTCCTGGAACGTCTCTTGTCATGTGAAATGTTTAATGTCTGCTATCCCTCCTGTTTCCTCTGTCTCTTCTTCACAGGAGGAGCCTGGTGATTTGACAGGGGTGCCGGAGGAATATCACGATCTGCGCACGGTGTTCAGTCGGTCCAGGGCCACCTCTCTTCCTCCACACCGGTCGTATGATTGTAGTATTGATCTCCTTCCGGGAACCACTCCCCCCCGGGGTAGACTATACTCTCTGTCGGCTCCCGAACGTAAGGCTCTCGAAGATTATTTGTCTGTAGCTCTTGCCGCCGGTACCATAGTCCCCTCCTCCTCTCCCGCCGGAGCGGGGTTTTTTTTTGTTAAGAAGAAGGACGGGTCCCTGCGCCCCTGCATAGATTATCGAGGGCTGAATGACATAACAGTGAAGAATCGTTATCCGCTTCCTCTTATGTCTTCAGCCTTCGAGATCCTGCAGGGAGCCAGGTTTTTCACTAAGTTGGACCTTCGTAACGCTTACCATCTCGTGCGCATCAGGGAGGGGGACGAGTGGAAGACGGCGTTTAACACTCCGTTAGGGCACTTTGAATACCGGGTTCTTCCTTTCGGCCTCGCTAACGCTCCAGCTGTCTTTCAGGCATTAGTCAATGATGTCCTGAGAGACATGCTGAACATCTTTGTTTTCGTTTACCTTGACGATATCCTGATTTTTTCACCGTCACTCCAGATTCATGTTCAGCACGTTCGACGTGTCCTCCAGCGCCTTTTAGAGAATTGTCTTTTTGTGAAGGCTGAGAAGTGCTCATTTCATGCCTCCTCCGTCACATTTCTCGGTTCTGTTATTTCCGCTGAAGGCATTAAGATGGATCCCGCTAAGGTCCAAGCTGTCATTGATTGGCCCGTCCCTAAGTCACGCGTCGAGTTGCAGCGCTTTCTCGGCTTCGCGAACTTCTATCGTCGTTTCATCCGTAATTTCGGTCAGGTGGCAGCCCCTCTCACAGCCCTTACTTCTGTCAAGACGTGCTTTAAGTGGTCCGTTTCCGCCCAGGGAGCTTTTGATCTCCTCAAGAATCGTTTTACATCCGCACCTATCCTTGTTACACCTGACGTCTCTAGACAGTTCATTGTCGAGGTTGACGCGTCAGAGGTGGGCGTGGGAGCCATTCTTTCTCAGCGCTCCTTCTCTGACGACAAGGTCCACCCTTGCGCGTATTTTTCTCATCGCCTGTCGCCGTCGGAACGTAACTATGATGTGGGAAACCGCGAACTGCTCGCCATCCGCTTAGCCCTAGGCGAATGGCGACAGTGGTTGGAGGGGGCGACCGTTCCTTTTGTCGTTTGGACTGACCATAGGAACCTTGAGTACATCCGTTCTGCCAAACGACTTAATGCGCGTCAGGCGCGCTGGGCGCTGTTTTTCGCTCGTTTCGAGTTCGTGATTTCTTATCGTCCGGGCTCTAAGAACACCAAGCCTGATGCTTTATCTCGTCTCTTCAGTTCTTCAGTAGCCTCCACTGACCCCGAGGGGATTCTCCCTGAGGGGCGTGTTGTCGGGTTGACTGTCTGGGGAATTGAGAGGCAGGTAAAGCAAGCACTCACTCAAACTCCGTCGCCGCGCGCTTGTCCCAGGAACCTTCTTTTCGTTCCCGTTCCTACTCGTCTGGCCGTTCTTCAGTGGGCTCACTCTGCCAAGTTAGCCGGCCACCCTGGCGTTCGGGGTACGCTTGCTTCCATTCGCCAGCGCTTTTGGTGGCCCACCCGGGAGCATGACACGCGTCGCTTCGTGGCTGCTTGTTCGGTCTGCGCGCAGACTAAGTCCGGTAACTCTCCTCCTGCCGGCCGTCTCAGGCCGCTTCCCATTCCCTCTCGACCGTGGTCTCACATCGCCTTAGATTTTGTCACCGGACTGCCTTCGTCAGCGGGGAAGACTGTTATTCTTACGGTTGTCGACAGGTTCTCTAAGGCGGCTCATTTTATTCCCCTTGCTAAGCTTCCTTCTGCTAAAGAGACGGCACAAATCATCATCGAGAATGTTTTCAGAATTCATGGCCTTCCGTCAGACGTCGTTTCGGACAGAGGTCCGCAATTCACGTCTCAATTTTGGAGGGAGTTTTGCCGTTTGATTGGGGCTTCCGTCAGTCTCTCTTCCGGCTTTCACCCCCAGTCTAACGGTCAAGCAGAACGGGCCAATCAGACTATTGGTCGCATCTTACGCAGTCTTTCTTTTCGCAACCCTGCGTCTTGGTCAGAACAGCTCCCCTGGGCAGAATACGCCCACAACTCGCTTCCTTCGTCTGCGACCGGGCTATCTCCTTTTCAGAGTAGCCTCGGGTACCAGCCTCCGCTGTTCTCATCTCAGTTCGCCGAGTCCAGCGTCCCCTCCGCTCAGGCTTTTGTCCAACGTTGCGAGCGCACCTGGAAGAGGGTCAGGTCTGCACTTTGCCGTTATAGGGCGCAGACTGTGAGGGCTGCTAATAAGCGTAGAACTAAGAGTCCTAGATATTGTCGCGGTCAGAGAGTTTGGCTCTCCACTCAGAACCTTCCCCTTAAGACCACTTCTCGCAAGTTGACCCCGCGGTTCATTGGTCCGTTCCGTATTTCTCAGGTCATTAATCCTGTCGCAGTTCGACTTCTTCTTCCGCGATACCTTCGTCGCGTCCACCCGGTCTTCCATGTCTCCTGTATCAAGCCCGTTCTTCGCGCCCCCGCTCGTCTCCCCCCCCCCCCCCCCCCCCCATCCTTGTCGAGGGCGCACCCATCTACAGGGTCCGTAGGATTTTGGACATGCGTCCTCGGGGCCGTGGTCATCAGTACCTAGTAGATTGGGAGGGGTACGGTCCTGAGGAGAGGAGTTGGGTTCCCTCTCGGGACGTGCTGGACCGTGCGCTGATCGATGATTTCCTCCGTTGCCGCCAGGTTTCCTCCTCGAGTGCGCCAGGAGGCGCTCGGTGAGTGGGGGGGTACTGTCATGTACTGTCATGTTGTGTCTTGTTTCTGTCCTTTCCCTTCACCCTGTCTCCCTCTGCTGGTCGTTGTTAGGTTACCTTTTCTCCCCCTCTTTTCCCCAGCTGTGCCTTGTCTCCTCCTAACTACCTCGTCACCCCTTTTCCCACCTGTTCCCTTTTTCCCTCTGATTAGTCCTCTATATCTCTCTCTGTTTCTGCTCCTGTCTTTGTCGGATTCTTGTTTGTGTTGTTCATGCCTGAACCAGACTATCGTCATGTTTGCTGCAACCTTGTCCTGTCCTGTCGGAACCTGCCGGTCCATCTGAGCCTACGTTTTGTTTTGTTATTAAAGAAGCTCTGTTTACGTTAATTCGCTTTTGGGTCCTCTCTCACGCACCGTAACAGCCTCGCTGTCTGAACTCTCGGATTGAGGTTCAACATCGAAATCACCTGTCTTTGCCTTATCACATTGTTGCCATGGTGACCTGGGTGGGGATAAGGGAAGTTTAATTGTTGTGACAAATAAAGCTAGACAGACAGACAAGGTCGCTTATACTTTGGGGTTTAGGCAAGGAAACCGTATGTACTGTAGAGTCATTTGATTGACTAGAGAGAGAGAGACTAGGCTCACCTGTCCGTAACCAATGTGCCCTGAGTGATCTCACTTTGAGGGACAACTGTGGTTTCCTCTGAATACTGGGACAAAACAGACAATAGTTACTTCACTAATTGGTGACAAGTTAGTCATATTTCCTGATCATGTATCTCTTCATGAAAAGCAACAAATCATTCATTTCAATTTAAATCTTTATGCATTTGCAGATTCAATCCTACAGCCTAGTTAACTCCAGAAATGATCTAAGAGCAGAATAAACAAGGTAAGAATAGTGAAATGTAAATTACTTACTTACCTCTGGGTAGAAATAACTATAGATTGCTCCCATCTTGTAAATGTAAGTTTGTCTGTCTATAGCTTCTTCTGAGTTGAGTGTCGTGTGCTGCCTCTACCTATTATATAGTTGAGCCCTTCCCCTCTTTCAGTTTACAGTATAGTTTACTTTCACTTTGTATCTGGAGATCAAACAAGTGAACTCGGTGGGGGACTCAACTAGGGCTGTGGTGGTCACGAAATTTCATCAGCCGGTGATTGTCAAGCAAATAACTTTTGGTCTCACACTAATTGACCGTAATTAACAAACACATTTAGCATCTCCTGGCTCCCACACACAGCCTACAAGCCATTTTAAAAAGTTGAATAAATAAATCCATGTAATATATCCTACACCTTCACAATAAATCCATGATTTATTCTAGACAGGTCTAAAGAAGCATGAAGTGAAGAAAATGTACTCTTTCAGAAGAAAAGTATAGCATGCTTTTAGGATAGCATTACACGGAACCCAAACCGGCTGCTATCGTGCATATATTTATTTTGCCCCCCCCCCCCCCCCCCCCCCCACCACCACCAAATGCGATCACGACAGGCAGGTTAAAATATCAAAACAAACTCTGAACCAATGACATTAATTTGGGGACAGGTCGAAAAGCATTAAACATGTATGGCAATTTAGCTAGCTAGCTTGCACTTGCTAGTATGCGGATTCTGTGTTATGCACTATAGCCCGTTACCAAATATGTGATTGAATAGTATCTGCTGTTGGCTTGTGTGGATGTATGTATGTGTTATGCAACATAGCTGACTTGAAACATTGTTAACAGTTTCAGGGCCATGTGCCTTTCTCGTGATGGAAAAATACAGAATAACATGAAGACAGGAACTGTGCAATGAGTTGGGGGGGGGGGCACATTCAGAACGTAGTGTTGCGAGAACAAACAGTCTTTTGTTAGATAACAGGAGCCAGGTGCCTGATAACTGTATATTCTACACAGCTACAACGACTGACCACGCCCAGTCTCTACTCTGACAGGCCGGCTCGGAAGCAGGAACTACCTCTGTCAGAGTATATTTATAATATCTTTGTCAGGAACAAGTCAGTTCTCTGTTTGCCCTGCGAGGTGGGATAGAGAGCCCGTATATACGAAAATTGCATTTACCACTTATTGCTTAGCTAATAAAAAATACATAGTACACAATCAGTGACTCATTGTCATATTTATCCTGATACCAGATTCGAATTGACGCAACCCTAACACTAGCTAACGTTAATTTGTCCTATTTAGCTAGCTTGCTGTTGCTAGCTAATTTGTCTGGGGATATAAACATTGAGTTGTCATTTTACCTGAAATGCACAAGGACCTCTACTCCGACAATAAATCCACACATAAAACGGCCAACCGAATCGTTTCTAGTCATCTCTCCTCCTTCCAGGCTTTTTCATCGTTTAATTTATATGGTGATCGCATCTAAACTTTCATTGTATTACCACGACTACCGGCAAAACAGTTCGTCTTTCAATCACCCACATGGGTATAACTAATGAGGAGATGGCACGTGGGTACCTGCTTCTATTAACCAATGAGCAGATGGGAGAGGCAGGACTTGCAGCTTGATCTGCGTCAGAAATAGGAATGAGATCTATTTTAGCCCTTGGCGTCGCAGACGCTCTTTGGCTCGCGTGAGCAGTGTGGGTGCAATAATTGAAAAACATGGATTTCTATATTTAATTTGCGGCGCACGCGGCGTGTCCGGTCTGGTCAGCATGTTAGTTGTCCTTATGTGGCTACGCCAATGGCTTTGGGCCACACTAGTTCATTTAGCTGACAACATTTGCTTATAATTCTGTGGAATTGTTTTATATTTTGTAGTACGAAGAATACAATAGAACAAAGCTGAATAAAATATAATATTTTCTAGAGTTAATAATGTAACTAGTTGTTTTACAAATGTTGGGCTAGATGTTTAGATTTTTAATTGATTGTAAGGCTGCTTGATGCGACTAATGACAATTTGAAAAAAATAACTTGAAAGGCATGAGCTCTGCTTTGTTATTTGCGCAGGCTTTACACACTCCAATAGTCTCTCATTCACAATTTGACAAGCACTTGATAATGCCTTGACTTCCATGGCAGCATCCCCTTTGTGGCTGTATTGCACCCTAAAAAAATCCTTGCCTTTTGCGGCCCGGAATGCTGTGTTTTGCTCTTCTTCCTCACACGCCTCACACTCACATGGCTCTCTGTCACATGATCGGATGGGGCCACAGTGTCTCCTGACCCCTCCTGTCTCAGCCTCCAGTATTTATGCTGCAGTAGTTTATGTGTCGTGGGGCTAGGGTCAGTTTGTTATATCTAGAGTTCTTCTCCTGTCCTATTCGGTGTCCTGTGTGAATTTAAGTGTGCTCGCTCTAATTCTCTCTTTCTCTCTTTCTTTCTCTCTCTCGGAGGACCTGAGCCCTAGGACCATGCCTCAGGACTACCTGACATGATGATTCCTTGCTGTCCCCAGTCCACCTGGCCGTGCTGCTGCTCCAGTTTCAACTGTTCTGCCTTATTATTATTGGACCATGCTGGTCATTTATGAACATTTGAACATCTTGGCCATGTTCTGTTATAATCTCCACCCGGCACAGCCAGAAGAGGACTGACCACCCCACATAGCCTGGTTCCTCTCTAGGTTTCTTCCTAGGTTTTGGCCTTTCTAGGGAGTTTTTCCTAGCCACCGTGCTTCTACACCTGCATTGCTTGCTGTTTGGGGTTTTAGGCTGGGTTTCTGTACAGCACTTTGTGATATCAGCTGATGTACAAAGGGCTATATAAAATGTGATTTGATTTTGATCGGGTCTTTCCACAGGCTACAAGTCAGACATCAGGGACGCAACTGCGCTTGTCCTTATTCAATTCCGATGCCCAAATTCAACTGCCTGCTACTCATCCCCAGAAGATAAGATATGCATATTATTAGTATTATTAGATTTGGATAGAAAACAGTCTGACGTTTCTAAAACTGTTTGAATCATGTCTGTGAGTATAACATAACTTATTTAGCAGGCGAAACCCTGAGGATTTTGTTTTTTGAAGTCACTCTCTTTTCAATGAGATTTCATTGGGAATCCAGATTTCTAAGGGACCTTCTTGCAGTTCCTATCGCTTCCACTGGATGTCAACAGTCTTTAGAAATTGGTCAAGGTTTTTCCTTTGTGTAATGAAGAAGTACGGCAATCTTGAACGAGGGTCACTTGAAGTGTACTGTTAGATAGAGGCGCATAACCAGAAAGCTAGCTACAGTTTGTTTTCCTCCTGTATTGAACACAGATCATCCCGTCTTCAATTTGATCGATTATTTACAACAAAAATAAAAAAAGTTGTATTACAAAAGTAGTTTGAAATGTTTTGGCAAAGTTTACAGGTAACTTTTGAGATATTTTGTAGTCACGTTGAGCAAGTTGGAACCGGTGTTTTTCTGGATCAAACGCGCCAAATAAATGGACATTTAGATATATATCGATGGAATTAATTGAACAATAGGACCATTTGTGATGTTTATGGGACATATTGGAATGCCAACAAAAGAAGCTTGTCAAAGGTAAGGCATGAATTATATTTTTATTTCTGCATTTTGTGTCGCGCCTGCAGGGTTGAAATATGGTTTCTCTCTTTGTTTACGGAGGTGCTATCCTCAAATAATAGCATTGTTTGCTTTCGCCGAAAAGCCTTTTTGAAATCTGACATGTTGGCTGGATTCACAACAAGTGTAGCTTTAATTTGCTATCTTGCATGTGTGATTTAATTAAAGCTTGATTTTTATAGTAATTTATTTGAGTTTGGCGCTCTGCATTTTCCCTGGCTTTTGGCCAGGTGGGACGCTAGCGTCCCAATATCCCAGATAGGTTAAGGAGAAGTTTATCTATAATCGTATGTATAACGCTTGTATCTTAGATTAATGTTTATGATGAGTATTTTTGTAATTTGATATGGCTCTATATCTGTCTTTTGTGACACCTCTCCTTCTTTGGAAAATGTCTGTATGTTTTTCTGTGGCTAGGCGCTGACCTAACATAATCGCAAGGTGTGCTTTCACCGTAAAGCCTTTTTGAAATCAGACAATGTGGCTGGATTAACAAGACATGTATCTTTAAAAAGGTGTATAATACTTGTATGTTTGAGGAATTTTAATTATGAGATTTCTGTTGTTTGAATTTGGTGCTCTGCAATTTCACTGGCTGTTGGCGCTAGCGTCCCACATATCCCAAAGAAGTTAAGGGAAGTGATACTGAGATGGCGCTCATTTCGGACAATAGATCATCCGATCATGGAACGCATTTCACTTCTAAAGTGCTACAAGCAGTATGTAAGGCTTTGGGAGTCTCCCATGCTTTTCATTGTCCATATAGGCCGCAAGCAGCAGGGTTTACGGAGCGTCAAAATCGGTCAATTAAGGAGAAATTCGCCAAGACTTTAGGCACCGAAGGGAAAGACTGGGTTATGAATTTACCCATTGTACTGATGTCAAAGAGGGCATCAACTAACGCCACTACCGGACTCACGCTTACAGGAGGTGGTGACTGGCAGACCGATGAGGGTACCAGGGGCTGTTATTCACATACCACAAATGAGTGATTTGGCAATAATGGAAGAACCTATGTTGTCATATTGTCAGAAAATGACCCATGTGTTGCAGTATGTATATTCCCAGGTGAAAGCAGCACACAAGGAACAGGTGCCAGGAGATAACCGAGGGCACCGGTTGACTCCTGGAGATCGATTGTACAACAAGATCCAACAGGGGGTGTTGGGACAGCGTTGGTCAGTACCACACACCTAACTACTTACAGCACCCGCAGCGATAAAGACCACAGCCTCTCCTCGGTGGGTTCACACTTCTCACATGAAGCGAGATCCCGCAGCATAATGGGTGAGCTAGCCATAAGAGTTGAAGCGGAGCTAAAGAGAGAGAGGAAGAGTAGAGTTCACTGTAGGCAAGCTGTTGGGTTGGGTCTGGGAGCTGTTTTAACCTCCACAGTTTTAGTGTCAGTTGCTTGATGGTTAATGAACCATGTAAAGACGATAGATTGGCTATTAGCTTGGAATACTAGACAGGTCACTAATCACAAAGTTATGGTGATATGGGTGGAGCCACTTGATAACAGGACTAGCACATTGGACATAGGTTGTTCTAAAGAAGGTTTGGTTTTATTACAGACAGGAGTGTGGAAGGAATGTAATAATACTGAGAGTTTACAAAACAAATCTAGATTTCCTCTGTTGCCACAGATAGATGTCATGTGCCAGGGTTCAAGATCAGCTAAAGCTCAGTCCATAACTTTCAGATTAATGTTTCCAGAACTTAAAACATTTCAGGAGGTTGACAGTGTGGACACAACCAGTGTTGACGATAGAGCAGCAAAGGATTTTGTGGGGAAGTGTTATCTCGTAAAAGGAGGTTGTATTCACCAGTAATGCCCTTTAGTACAGCAACTAGGAGAGTGAAGTGGTCAGGGAAAGTTTTGAACACCAGTAGACCACGAACCTGGGGAAAGATAGCTTGTTGGGGAAATCATACTCTGGACAACCTCCTAAGGCGGGGAACATGGGAACCAAACTATTCTTACTGTCAAGTGACAGGGGGAAGAAGATGCATATGGGCAGATGAAGGCATACTTACAGACACATTTAGGGGCTGAACTAGTGACAGAGACAGACATCCATCAATGTAGATGGTATGGTGGAGGGGTCAAAGGTCAGTCCTACGGAGTGTTAGTTGTAGATTCTGGAAAAAAAACGATATCAGTGCATTCTATGCAGTCCCAAAAACCAAGGCGTTAACATTACAAGGAATTGGAAGAGCAGAAGGTAATATAACTGGGGTGGAAGTCTGTGTGGCTAGTAAGCTAAAGAAGTGGGTACTAGAGTCTCCTGGGAACGATACCACTATGTATATTGTTACAGGAAATAGCTCGTAGAAAAGGGAAGACAGCTAGTTGTGTACAATATAACACATGAAAGAATAGCAACTGATCCCTGTAAAGAGGAGGCCACATCACCAGAAAGAAAGTTTGCTGTAATAATAGCATCACATCTCCTGCAGAGTGTGATGATGAAACATGTGACTCAGAGTTTTGTACGGTTGGATACTCTTCCAACTCCACTAATCTCTCCACCATTTCTGACAGCTATTAAACACTTGACATGGGTGGCATGTAGCCTAGGGGTTAGAGCGTTGGACTAGTAACCGAAAGGTTGCAAGATTGAATCCCAGAGCTGACAAGGTAAACATCTGCCTGAACAAGGCAGTTAAACCACTGTTCCTAGGCCGTCATTGAAAATAAGAATTTGTTCTAAACTTGCCTAGTTAAATAAAGGTTACCAAAAAAAACACTTGACATACCTCCCAGAAGATTGGGACTGAGTGTTGGTAAACAGAAAGTGTCAGAATGTGGCTGCTTGTTAACTGTTGAGGCCCAAAGTCTACACCGTAACAAGGGTGTTCACAAACGGGTGGGGGGTAGATTGGCCTTGGGATGAGAGATGTGTACCTAACTTGAGAACAGAAAAGTATTATCCACAGGTACCAACTGTAGCAGAACACAGGAGATGTTGGTGGCTAGGGACCAGGGTATGAACTGGGAAACAGGTAGGGAGTATCTGAAAGGTTCAGTCCTAGACCTATCAGTAAACCACAAAAATAATAGGAGATCAAGAGATGGACTCCAAGCGATAGCTATTCTGACAGCAGTCACTGTAGAGACAGTAACAGCAGTACTGGTAGTGCAGGATGCTATATAGACAGCATGGAACTGGACTACAGTGCAAATTAGGGGTTTTGTAAGATGTGTGTCAGGAGCAGTGTTAGTCATAGCAGGGGTTACTTTGGTATCATGTGCTGAGGGCATTGATGTTAAAACGAATACACAGTTGTTGAGTTACCTCAAGATGAGGTAAAAATGATTAAGGCTACCGCACTTATATATGGGGTGGCTATGGAGGAAGACGATGGGGAGCAAAGTGAGAATGACATGAATGAATGGCTTGAGAACACCTCTTGGATCCTGTAGTCTGAAGGGGAAGACTGGGCGAAAGCATGAGATGAATTTTTAGAGCTTTCATTATTGCCAACCTAAGCAGAAAAGTATCCTGACGACATAGTCAAGCTAAGAGAGAGTGGGAATTGTCATGTTTTCAAACTTTTGGTTGTCATGCATATATAATTGTGCATATCTTCACATATTATTAATGCATAAAAAAACTAATTATGTTTTATGTATTTTTGTTGCTTTCCAAGTCTTGTGCGATCACTCTCTTAGGAACTATCAGGAGAAAGTGGTGGAGAAACAAAAGGCTGCTCTAGCTGACATGGAACAAGACAGCAGAATCAGTTGGAATGTAATTTTGTTGTGTGATCTGAGATGAAAATAAAATTGTGTATGGTGTGATCATAGAACAGAGGCCATATGTTTCTGATTTGGTATATGTTACTAATGGTTTTCTTTGAGACTGTGGTCCCAACTCTCTTCAGGTCATTGACCAGGTCCTGCCGTGTAGTTCTGGGCTGATCCCTCACCTTCCTCATGATCATTGATGCCCCACGAGGTGAGATCTTGCATGGAGCCCCAGACCGAGGGGGATTGACAGTCATCTTGAACTTCTTCCATTTTCTAATAATTGCGCCAACAGTTGTTGCCTTCTCACCATGCTGCTTGCCTATTGTCCTGTAGCCCATCCCAGCTTTGTGCAGGTCTACAATTTTATCCCTGATATCTTTACACAGCTCTCTGGTCTTGGCCATTGTGGAGAGGTTGGAGTCTGTTTGATTGAATGTGTGGACAGGTGTCTTTTATACAGGTAACGAGTTCAAACAGGTGCAGTTAATACAGGTAATGAGTGGAGAACAGGAGGGCTTCTTAAAGAAAAACGAACAGGTCTGTGAAAGCCAGAATTCTTACTGGGTGGTAGGTGATCAAATACTTATGTCATGCAATAAAATGCAAATTTATTACTTAAAAATCATACAATGTGATTTTCTGGATTTTTTTTAGATTCCGTCTCTCACAGTTGTAGTGTACCTATGATAAAAATTACAGACCTCTACTATTTTGCAGGTTATCAAATACTTGTTCTCCCTACTGTATTTGTAATGGTGAGAACATGTTTTTGTCTGATTGCAGCTGGAACGACCCTTCGTGAAGAATGAAACTTGGTTAAGTTTCTCTGGTGTCCGTGAGTTATTTACTCTGAAAAATTAGAACCTAACAAGGCCTACAGCAAGGGGACCATTGTAGACCCATAAGCCCAATGTTTGACTTTAGCCTAGTTTGCAGTTAAAATCGTAATGATTTTTTTTGCATTTATTTACCTTCCAGCTTTATACGAGTTAGACTAATGATAATCTTGTAGAATAAGTACCCTACAATTGTCCCAAGTCAGCATATATACCCGTTTTATTTTTAAAAGCAAATTGACATGCAAAGAGTGGCACAAAATATTGTTTTTGTGTGTTTGTTACAACTCTGTGGTAATGGTATGTAGTGTGTAATGGGTTTTTTCAGCACTGAGCAATTTTCAGGTCTTCTGAGCACAAACTTGAATGCTGTGAAAGTTGAATGCTTGAATGCTGTTCTATCTTTCAGCCTACCGTAGCAGCTAATGTGTGTTGTTCAATGTAGGCCTACGTTCCATGCAGGGCTTGACATTAACCTGTTTATCCATTTGTCCTTCAGGCAAGGTCATGGCTGAAAATGTTGTTTAATGCAAAACCAGTTTACCCCTGGTTGGGACCCACTATTATACATCATTGGTTATGATCAAGTAGAAGCTTATATACTGTTAGGTCAGTGATGCCGCTATAAAATAATGATAGTGTTGTGTATCTTATCTCACTTAGTGTTGACATAAAGATAAATATGAATGTTATATATTCTGCTTTCTTCAGCCATGATAGAATATACAGTAACAATAAGTAACGTGTTGACTTATTCTTCACAGGAACGACGAATAAGGTTGACTGAGCTTCCTCTTCGTAGTTTGTAGTGTTGCACTGTTTTGCTCTTATTCAGAATTTCCCCTGCAAACAAGACATCACCAAGTCAACATCAGCATCACACCAAACAACCACAAAATCCATATCACATATTGATAATTACTGCTTTAAGGCATAAAGGATGTGTAATATGATTCAATACTGAGCATATTGGTAGTGTAACTATGTGGTTCCATAGTGTAGTGGTTATCATGTCTGCTTTACACGCAGAAGGTCCTGGGTTCGTGCCCCAGTAGAACCATTATATTGGTGGCATGTGGCCTAGCGGTTAGAGAGGTGAGCCAGCAACCAGAGGATTGCCAGTTTTTTATCTTGGATCTGACAGGAAATATCTGTCTAACACCATGCCCAAACCGGCCACGCTTGTGTGCAAATAGATTTTGTCCCCCCACATCAAATGTGATCACGACACACAGGTTGAAATATCAAAATAAACTATGAACCAATGATATTAATTTGGGGACCGGTCGAAAAGCATTAAACATGTATGGCAATTTAGCTAGCTAGTTTGTCCTATTTAGCTAGCCTGCTTGCTGTTGCTAGCTAATTTGTCCAAGGATATAAAGGTTGAGTTGTTATTTTACCTGAAATGCACAAGGTCCTCTACTCCGACAATTAATCCACACATAAAATGGTCAACTGAATAGTTTCTAGTCATCTCTCCTCCTTCCAGTCTTTTCCTTCTTTGGTCTTTATATGGCGATTGGCATCAAACATTCATAATAAGGTGTATAACCAAAACCGACCGACCTCAGTTCATCTCAGTTCATCTTTCAATCACCCACATGGGTATAACCAATGAGGAGCTGGCACTTGGGTATATGCTTCCAAAGGCCATTGAGAAAATGGGAGAGGCAGGATTTGCAGCGCGTTCTGCACCACAAATAGCAGCAGCTTCTATTTTAGCATTTGGCAATGCAGAAGCTCATTGGCGCACAGTGTGTGTGCAATGATTGAATAACATGTATGTGTACATATATTTTGCGACGCGAGCAGTGTGGTCAGCATGTAAGTGAGCTGGCAACACTTTTTTTGTAAAACATCTGTCTGCAAGATCACATAATAGTAGTATTCTACGTAACAGAAGTGAATATAATGACATAGTATAACTTTACTGTAAGACAAAAACACTGCATTTTTCTCTTATGTGGTCATAACTCAACATTGTGCGCCGCTGGGCAAAATACACAGAGGCTATGCTGCAGTTTAACACCAAAAATTCTATAGACAACACTGTAGACAACTTCTAAACAACACTAGACAATTTCTAAACAACACTGTAGGCTACTTCTAGGCTACTTCTAAACAACACTGTAGACAACTTCTAAACAACACTAGACAACTTCTAAACAACACTGTAGGCTACTTCTAAATAACACTGTAGGCTACTTCTAAACAACACTGTAGGCTACTTCTAAACAACACTGTAGTCTACTTCTAAACAACACTGTATAACTCAAGAAAATCTAAATGCATATCCCCATGAAACTGATTGAGATCAAATAGTTGGTATGCAGATGCTGGATGGGTGTTTCACCGGTAAAACTTGAAGAATTTTTCATTCACGATGGAATGCAATGCTGTTTTTGTCGTAGAGTAAAGTTATACTATGCTATTATACTGAACAAAAATATAAACATGCAACAATTTCCAAGATTTTACTGAGTGACAGGAATTTAAATAAATTCATTAGGCCATAATCAAATCAAATGTTATTGTTCACATGCGCCAAATACAACAGTGAAATGCTTACTTACAAGCCCAACAATGCAGTTTTAAGAAAAATAAGTGATAAGTATGTTCTAAAATTAAAAATTAAAAAATGGATACCTATATAAAACGATACCAACATGTGTCGACAAACAAGTCCTGCGCACACTTTAAACAACGAGACAAAATATATTCATTTTAATTTTCTCAAAGTTATACATAGTGATATACAGTGATTTATCACAATGGGGTTTCTGAAAATGAAAATAAACTCTAGCAGTAACAAGAGTAGATAATAGATTCTGAATGTATTGTTCCTCAAACCAGATTAATATATACATACATACACATATACAGTACCATTTAAAAGTTGGGACACACCTCCTCATTCAAGGGTTTTTCTACATTTTTTACTATTTTCTACATTGTAGAATAAAAGTGAAGACATCAAAACTATGAAAAAACACATGGAATCTTGTAGTAACCAAAAAAGTCTTAAACAAATCAAAAGATATTTTATATTCTTCAAAGTAGCCACCCTTTGCCTTGATGACAGCTTTGCACACTCTTGGCATTCTCTCCACCAGCTGCACCTGGAATGCTTTCCAACGGTCTTGAAGGAGTTCCCACAAATGCTGAGCACTTGTTGGCTGCTTTTCCTTCCCTCTGCGGTCTAACTCATCCCAAACTCTCTCAATTGAGTTGAGGTTGGGTGATTGTGGAGGCCAGGTCATCTGATGCAGCACTCCCATCACTTTGCTTCTTGGTCAAATAGCCCTTACACAGCCTGGAGGTGTGTGGGTCATTGTCCTGTTGAAAAACAAATGATAGTCCCACTAAGCGCACACCAGATGGGATGGCGTATCGCTGCAGAATGCTGTCGTAGCCATGCTGGTTAAGTGTACCTTGAATTCTAAATAAATCGCCAACAGTGTCACCAGCAAAGCATCCCCACACCATCACACCTTGTCCTTGCTTCACGGTGGGAACCACACACACGCAGAGATCATGCGTTCACCTACTACTCGTCTCACAAAGACAGAGCGGTTGGAACCAAAAATCTCAAATTTGGAGTCAGGCCAAAGGACAGATTTCAACCGGTCTAATGGCCATTGCTTGTGTTTCTTGGCCCAAGCAAGTCTCTTCTTCTTATTGGTGTCCTTTAGTAGTGTTTTTGTTTTTACAGCAGTTTGACATTGAAGGCCTGATTCACATAGTCTCCTCTGAACAGTTGATGTTGAGATGTGTCTGTTACTTGAACTCTGTGAAGCATTTATTTGGGCTGCAATTTCTGAGGCTGGTAATTCTCATGAACTTATCCTCCACAGCAGAGGTAACTCTGGGTCTTCCTTTCCTGTGGCGGTCCTCACTTTGAGCCAGATTTTCCATACAGAACGGTCAAGATATACAGTAATAAAAGCACAGGCCTTTGCTTTCAAATCAAATCAAATCAACGTTTATTTGTCACGTGCGCCAAATACAACAGATCTAGTAGACCTTACAGTGAAATACTTACTTACAGGCTCTTAACCAATAGTGCAAAAAAGGTATTAGGTTAACAATAGGTAAATAAAGAAATAAAACAACAGTAAAAAGACAGGCTAGAAACAATTGTTCAGGAGTCTTATGGCTTGCGGGTAAAAACAAGGCCTTTTTGTCCTAGACTTGGCAATCCAGTACCGCTTGCCATGCGGTAGTAGAGAGAACAGTCTTTGACTGGGGTGGCTGGGGTCTTTGACCATTTGTAGGGTCTTCCTCTGACACTACCTGGTGTAGAGGTCCTGGATGGCAGGCAGCTGAGCCCCAGTGATGTACTGGGCCGTACGCACTACCTACCCTCTGTAGTTATTTATATACCCAATCGGGCCACCGTCTCCCATTTTTACCAGTGGTTTCAATGCAACTGTTCTCATGTTGTATGTTCAAACACATCAATCAAATCTTTAGATTAACAGTCTAAGGCTCAAAGCAATGCGCCACAGACATGGAGTTGGTAGAAAGCTGACCTTTGACCCCTGGCTGTCTGTGATCTCATTCTATATGGAGTTTAGATATATGGTGAAGGCCACTGACACCCATTTTACTAGGATGGAAAATATCATACTCCTCCTCTTTTACATTTAACAGCTCACCAATCACGTCTAAAAACAGAATACAGGACAAGTCAGTCACACACGGAGTCAAATTTACAATAGAGGAAAGTCTTCTGACATCACAGAGCTCAACGAATGGAAAACACTCGTCCCTGGGTGGGCTTGAACCACCAACCTTTAGATTAACAGTCTAACGCGCTAACCAATTGCGCCACAGAGACTAAGCTGCTGGGAAGAGGACACACGTGGAACAAGGATCACGTTCATTTCATAGCAATCACTCCGCCGTTACATGGTTGCAAGAATTCTGTCATCTTATCCAGACAGAGAAATATTCAGCTTTCAGTCATAATTGTATAGCAAAACAGAGGGGTAACATCCAGATCTGAACAGACGTATATACTACATGGTTTAACTTAAAGATATATTTTATCTTTAAATGCTATCAAAACCAAAAAACTCCCCGTGGCAAAACTCCCCAAGGCAGCCTGAAAAGTAGCAGAGTTTTTCGTTAGCCTCTTACCAATACAAGACGCTGGAAGGGTATGAATACTCAGCGTCAAAGTCGCTAAATTGACTCTATACACTAATTCAAAATTTCACAAAGTTATACAGTATACGGCTATCCACTCACTGCTCTAGAATCTAGGGAAAAACATGGCAATTCAAGAGGGGTGCTAAGAAAGCAATGCCAAAACGTTGTTTTCTTTGCCCTATTACATTATAAATCACATATAATGAATGTAGATTGTTCTCTATAATATTATAACCTTAATAGTAATGTGTTGATTAAATAAGAGCGTTAATTTGCTGTGACCATTGCTAGTGCAGACCGCACCACTCTTGGTTGTATCTCATCCATATTCATTTTTTAAATTACACTAGGCAAGTCACTTAAGAACAAATTGTTATTTACAATGAAGGCCTACACGGGCCAAACCCGGACGACGCTGGGCCAATTGTGCGCCACCCTATGGGACTCACAAATCACAGCCAGTTGTGATAGAGCCTGGATTCAAACCAGGGTGTCTGTAGTGACGCCTCTATTTCATTTTGGGCTGGGTAAATACAAGTGAATATATTCATGAAAGTCACCTTGTCTGGGAGAAATTTACACGGTTATAAAAATGTCACGCCGGGGGGGGGGGGGGTATTTTAACAATGAAAACTTTTTTCTAAATTAAATGATCATTGAGACATTATTACATACAGGGATACACCGTGACAATTGAAATTCTTTATTTAATAAAACAACAGTTGAACTGTTGATTTTTAGTTTTGATGACAGTGCATTGAGCTAGCGCATTTAGTCCTCCAGTCAACTCTGACAACCTATTTTCTCCACTTCAAATAGAAATGACTGTCACGTACATAGCCACGGTTCCACAAAACCTGACCCAGAGCAATGCAAAACACTCACCAGAAAAGTAATTTCAAACAGAATTCATCAACCCTGGCGAAAATCAGACTTCTCTTTCACCGTTGCTGTTAGCCAAAAACTACTGGAGAATTGCAGCCTGTCCGTTGTGGTAGCCTGCCTTTGACGTTTGTGTCATTCTGACTTGTCAAGTGTTTTTTTTAACTGCGTTTTTCAATGTCGACTATCCTGATAGCAGAAATAATGTCATATTATCCGAAGAGTGAAATCATTTCAAATGCCCATCCCTAACAAACACGATACCAACATGTGTCGACAAACAAGTCCTGCGCACACTTTAAACAACGAGACAAAATATATTCATTTTAATTTTCTCAAAGTTATACATAGTGATATACAGTGATTTATCACAATGGGGTTTCTGAAAATGAAAATAAACTCTAGCAGTAACAAGAGTAGATAATAGATTCTGAATGTATTGTTCCTCAAACCAGATTAATATATACATACATACACATATACAGTACCATTTAAAAGTTGGGACACACCTCCTCATTCAAGGGTTTTTCTACATTTTTTACTATTTTCTACATTGTAGAATAAAAGTGAAGACATCAAAACTATGAAAAAACACATGGAATCTTGTAGTAACCAAAAAAGTCTTAAACAAATCAAAAGATATTTTATATTCTTCAAAGTAGCCACCCTTTGCCTTGATGACAGCTTTGCACACTCTTGGCATTCTCTCCACCAGCTGCACCTGGAATGCTTTCCAACGGTCTTGAAGGAGTTCCCACAAATGCTGAGCACTTGTTGGCTGCTTTTCCTTCCCTCTGCGGTCTAACTCATCCCAAACTCTCTCAATTGAGTTGAGGTTGGGTGATTGTGGAGGCCAGGTCATCTGATGCAGCACTCCCATCACTTTGCTTCTTGGTCAAATAGCCCTTACACAGCCTGGAGGTGTGTGGGTCATTGTCCTGTTGAAAAACAAATGATAGTCCCACTAAGCGCACACCAGATGGGATGGCGTATCGCTGCAGAATGCTGTCGTAGCCATGCTGGTTAAGTGTACCTTGAATTCCAGCCCTACCCTGTCACAACACAACTGATTGGCTGAAACGCATTACGAAGGAAAGAAATTACACAAATTAACTTTTTACATTTGTGAATATGACATTTTTCCAAAAGAAAAATGAAATTAATAACATAAAAATGTCATGCTCCCCTCACCTGCAACATCTTCAATCATCAAAGAATATAAAACCTTCCTTTTCCCATAGTGTCACACCTTGTCCTTGCTTCACGGTGGGAACCACACACACGCGGAGATCATGCGTTCACCTACTACTCGTCTCACAAAGACAGAGCGGTTGGAACCAAAAATCTCAAAAAAATCCTCACGAGAGACAGTTTCATCATAGCGCTTGATGGTTTTTGCGACTGCGCTTGAAGAAACTTTCAAAGTTGTTGTAATTTTCTGGATTGACTGACCTTTGTGTCTTAAAGTAATGATGTACCGTCGTTTCTCTTTGCTTATTTGAGCTGTTCTTGCCATAATATTGACTTGGTCTTTTACCAAATAGGGCTATCTTCTGTATTCCAGCCCTACCCTGTCACAACACAACTGATTGGCTGAAACGCATTACGAAGGAAAGAAATTACACAAATTAACTTTTTACATTTGTGAATATGACATTTTTCCAAAAGAAAAATGAAATTAATAACATAAAAATGTCATGCTCCCCTCACCTGCAACATCTTCAATCATCAAAGAATATAAAACCTTCCTTTTCCCATAGTGCTGTGTCTCTGTGGCGCAATCGGCTAGCGCGTTAGACTGTTAATCTAAAGGTTGGTGGTTCGAGCCCACCCAGGGACGTGTTTCTTTTTTTTATCAAAAGGGTTTCATTCAACAAGTAAGGAAATGATCCTCAGATGTATTTGTTCATGTATAAGTACTATACTATTGAAGTGTTACCTAGTTTGTGTTAGTAAACCATAAAACCATGTTTTTCCCCCACTGTTGACTGAAAAGAAAAATCGCAGATAAGAACATAGCAGGAGGGGTGGTTGCATCAAGAATAACCAAACATAGAATACTGTCGAAAAATGTGTGATTTTTTTTTGCAATGAAAACATAATTAATCCTACAACATAGAGGAGAATATTACCACAATCTCAGCACAGATTCATTCTGATTTTAATTAGTATTTCTGAGGATAATTTCCTGACTTCAAACAACTGTTTTATGAATACTTACTGAAAATATTGCATCCCTGGGTGGGCCCTAACAGGATAGTCGATTGCGCCGCAGAGACAGAGATGATCGCAGTAGCTAAAATAAAGAATTTTGGTTCTGTGAAAGTGCTCACGTTTCACGAGGAAGCGAGGGCTTGAAGGTGTAGCAGGCATACATACAAAGGAAGGGGCTTAACAGATAATACAGAGCCCGGCTAGCTCAGTCGGTAGAGCATGAGACTCTTAATCTCAGGGTCGTGGGTTCGAGCCCCACGTTGGGCGCTCACTTTTAATTAGAAACTGGCTTCCAACATCCCAGCAATAATCGCAACATTTTGCAGCTATCTTCAATGGAATTGAATTCATATAATTTCATTAAGATATCAAATCAAATACTGAACACAAGGGAGCTACAATCTTGTGTTAACGTCGATGAGCACAGTGAGGTTAGAAACGTTAAAAAAAATAACGCCCAACGTGGGGCTCGAACCCACGACCCTGAGATTAAGAGTCTCATGCTCTACCGACTGAGCTAGCCGGGCAATTTATAGGATAGAAGGAAGAGCCTAAGAAGAGCACGACAACAAATACATCAAAATTTCCAAAATGTTACAGTTTTCATAATGCTTCAGTCACTCAGCATAGCATAAGAACAAGGCATATGCCATGGCAAAATAATTGTAATGTATTCAATATTATTATTCCAGTATTTCCGTTGTCATTGTCGGAGTGGACACAGTTTATAAGACTATCAACTCTCGAGATTAGGCTGGCAATACTAAAGTGCCTATAAGAACATCCAATAGTCAAAGGTATATGAAATACAAATAGTATAGAGAGAAATAGTCAACTCGTCATAATTCCTATAATAACTACAACCTAAAACTTCTTAACTGGGAATATTGAACCACCAGCTTTCATATGTTCTCATGTTCTGAGTAAGGAACTTAAACATTAGCTTATTTAGATGGCAGATATTAAAATATGATTTTTACACTTTTACTTTCTTCTCCAACACTGTGTTTTTGCATTATTTAAACCAAATTGAACAAGTTTCATTATTTATTTGAGATTAAATAGATTTTATTTATGTATTATATTAAGTTAAAATAAAAGTGTTCATTGTTCATTCAGTATTGTTGTAATTGTCATTATATATATAAACATCAGCCGATTAATCGGTATCTGCTTTTTTTGGTCATCCAATAATCGGTATCAGCGTTGAAAAATCATAATTGGTTGACCTATATATTCTACATTAAATAACCGAATATGCTTTGAACAAAAATATAAACGCAACATGTAGTGTTGGTCCCATGTTTCATGAGCTGAAATAAGATCCCAGAAATGTTCTATATGCACGAAAAGCTTACTTTTCTCAAATTTTGTGCAAATCCCTTTCAGTGGGTATTTCTCCTTTGCCAAGATAATCCTTCCACCTGACAGGTGTGGCTTATCAAGAAGCTGATGAAAACAGCATGATCATTACATAGGTGCACGTTGTGCTGGAGACAATAAAATGTCACTCTAAAATGTGCAGTTTTGTCACACAACACAATGTCACAGATGTCTCAAGTTTTAAGGGAGCGCTAAATTGGCATGCTGACTGCAGGAATGCCCACCAGAGCTGTTGCCAGATAATTGACTGTATGTCTCTACCTTAAGTTGCCTCCAACAACGTTTAAAAAATTTGGCAGTATGTCCAACCGGCCGCGCAACCGCAGACCACGTGTATCGTGTCGTGTGGACGATGGGTTTGCTGATGTCAATGTTGTGAACAGATTGCCCTATGGTGGTAGTGGGGTTATAGTATGGGCCAATGAAAGCAATTGTATTTTATCGATGGCAATATGAATGCACAGAAATACTGTGATATCCTGAGGCACATTTTGATTCCCTTGTGTTTGTTAGGGATGGGCATTTGAAATGATTTCACTCTTCGGATAATATGACATTATTTCTGCTATCAGGATAGTCGACATTGAAAAACGCAGTTAAAAAAAACACTTGACAAGTCAGAATGACACAAACGTCAAAGGCAGGCTACCACAACGGACAGGCTGCAATTCTCCAGTAGTTTTTGGCTAACAGCAACGGTGAAAGAGAAGTCTGATTTTCGCCAGGGTTGATGAATTCTGTTTGAAATTACTTTTCTGGTGAGTGTTTTGCATTGCTCTGGGTCAGGTTTTGTGGAACCGTGGCTATGTACGTGACAGTCATTTCTATTTGAAGTGGAGAAAATAGGTTGTCAGAGTTGACTGGAGGACTAAATGCGCTAGCTCAATGCACTGTCATCAAAACTAAAAATCAAACAGTTCAACTGTTGTTTTATTAAATAAAGAATTTCAAT
This sequence comes from Oncorhynchus clarkii lewisi, assembly GCF_045791955.1. Lineage (NCBI taxonomy): Eukaryota > Metazoa > Chordata > Actinopteri > Salmoniformes > Salmonidae > Oncorhynchus > Oncorhynchus clarkii. Next base: position 17,104,055 of record NC_092155.1, read on the forward strand.
TGTCACGGTGTATCCCTGTATGTAATAATGTCTCAATGATCATTTAATTTAGAAAAAAGTTTTCATTGTTAAAATTTTGGTAACACCTCAAATAAAGTGAGTGTTTTGCGTAAGCTTACCCCGGCGTGACATTTTTATAACCGTGTAAATTTCTCCCAGACAAGGTGACTTTCATGAATATATTCACTTGTATTTACCCAGCCCAAAATGAAATAGAGGCGTCACTACAGACACCCTGGTTTGAATCCAGGCTCTATCACAACTGGCTGTGTGTGATTTGTGAGTCCCATAGGGTGGCGCACAATTGGCCCAGCGTCGTCCGGGTTTGGCCCGTGTAGGCCTTCATTGTAAATAACAATTTGTTCTTAAGTGACTTGCCTAGTGTAATTTAAAAAATGAATATGGATGAGATACAACCAAGAGTGGTGCGGTCTGCACTAGCAATGGTCACAGCAAATTAACGCTCTTATTTAATCAACACATTACTATTAAGGTTATAATATTATAGAGAACAATCTACATTAATTATATGTGATTTATAATGTAATAAGGCAAAGAAAACAACGTTTTGGCATTGCTTTCTTAGCACCCCTCTTGAATTGCCATGTTTTTCCCTAGATTCTAGAGCAGTGAGTGGATAGCCGTATACTGTATAACTTTGTGAAATTTTGAATTAGTGTATAGAGTCAATTTAGCGACTTTGACGCTGAGTATTCAGACCCTTCCAGCGTCTTGTATTGGTAAGAGGCTAACGAAAAACTCTGCTACTTTTCAGGCTGGCTTGGGGAGTTTTGCCACGGGGAGTTTTTTGGTTTTGATAGCATTTAAAGATAAAATATATCTTTAAGTTAAACCATGTAGTATATACGTCTGTTCAGATCTGGATGTTACCCCTCTGTTTTGCTATACAATTATGACTGAAAGCTGAATATTTCTCTGTCTGGATAAGATGACAGAATTCTTGCAACCATGTAACGGCGGAGTGATTGCTATGAAATGAACGTGATCCTTGTTCCACGTGTGTCCTCCTCCCAGCAGCTTAGTCTCTGTGGCGCAATTGGTTAGCGCGTTAGACTGTTAATCTAAAGGTTGGTGGTTCAAGCCCACCCAGGGACGAGTGTTTTCCATTCGTTGAGCTCTGTGATGTCAGAAGACTTTCCTCTATTGTAAATTTGACTCCGTGTGTGACTGACTTGTCCTGTATTCTGTTTTTAGACGTGATTGGTGAGCTGTTAAATGTAAAAGAGGAGGAGTATGATATTTTCCATCCTAGTAAAATGGGTGTCAGTGGCCTTCACCATATATCTAAACTCCATATAGAATGAGATCACAGACAGCCAGGGGTCAAAGATCAGCTTTCTACCAACTCCATGTCTGTGGCGCATTGCTTTGAGCCTTAGACTGTTAATCTAAAGATTTGATTGATGTGTTTGAACATACAACATGAGAACAGTTGCATTGAAACCACTGGTAAAAATGGGAGACGGTGGCCCGATTGGGTATATAAATAACTACAGAGGGTAGGTAGTGCGTACGGCCCAGTACATCACTGGGGCTCAGCTGCCTGCCATCCAGGACCTCTACACCAGGTAGTGTCAGAGGAAGACCCTAAAAATGGTCAAAGACCCCAGCCACCCCAGTCAAAGACTGTTCTCTCTACTACCGCATGGCAAGCGGTACTGGAGTGCCAAGTCTAGGACAAAAAGGCTTCTACCTTGTTTTTACCCGCAAGCCATAAGACTCCTGAACAATTGTTTCTAGCCTGTCTTTTTACTGTTGTTTTATTTCTTTATTTACCTATTGTTAACCTAATACCTTTTTTGCACTATTGGTTAAGAGCCTGTAAGTAAGTATTTCACTGTAAGGTCTACTAGATCTGTTGTATTTGGCGCACGTGACAAATAAACGTTGATTTGATTTGATTTGAAAGCAAAGGCCTGTGCTTTTATTACTGTATATCTTGACCGTTCTGTATGGAAAATCTGGCTCAAAGAAACATATTTTTGTATATAGATAAGCATCCTGCTCGAAGGACCATATCATCATTATATATTACCAGTGATGGAAGAAGTACCCAATTGTCATACTTGAGTAAAAGTAAAAATAACAGTGGTAGAAAAAGTACCCAATTTTCATACTTTAAAGTATTTTTACTTAAGTACTTTACACCACTGTATATTAATCTGGCTCGACAGACTATATCATTTAGTTATACATTTAGTTATATACATATATATATATATATATATATATTAATGAATAACTAAATGTATTGTATATATATATATTTATATATATATATATATATATATGGACACACCTCCTCATTCAAGGGTTTTTCTTTATTTTGACAATTTTCATCATTTTAGAATAACAGTGAAGACATAAAAACTATGAAATAACACATATGGAATCATGTAGTAACCAAAAAAGTGTTAAACAAATTAAAATATATTGATGTTTGAGATTCTTCAAAGTAGCCACCCTTTGCCTTGATGACAGCTTTGCACACTCTTTGCATTCTCTCAACCAGCTTCATGAGGCAGTCACCTGGAATGCCTTTCAATTAACAGGTGTGCCTTGTTAAAAGTTAATTTGTGTAATTTCTTTCCTTCGTAATGCGTTTCAGCCAATCAGTTGTGTTGTGACAGGGTAGGGCTGGAATACAGAAGATAGCCCTATTTGGTAAAAGACCAAGTCAATATTATGGCAAGAACAGCTCAAATAAGCAAAGAGAAACGACGGTACATCATTACTTTAAGACACAAAGGTCAGTCAATCCAGAAAATTACAACAACTTTGAAAGTTTCTTCAAGCGCAGTCGCAAAAACCATCAAGCGCTATGATGAAACTGTCTCTCGTGAGGACCGCCACAGGAAAGGAAGACCCAGAGTTACCTCTGCTGTGGAGGATAAGTTCATGAGAATTACCAGCCTCAGAAATTGCAGCCCAAATAAATGCTTCACAGAGTTCAAGTAACAGACACATCTCAACATCAACTGTTCAGAGGAGACTATGTGAATCAGGCCTTCAATGTCAAACTGCTGTAAAAACAAAAACACTACTAAAGGACACCAATAAGAAGAAGAGACTTGCTTGGGCCAAGAAACACAAGCAATGGCCATTAGACCGGTTGAAATCTGTCCTTTGGCCTGACTCCAAATTTGAGATTTTTGGTTCCAACCGCTCTGTCTTTGTGAGACGAGTAGTAGGTGAACGCATGATCTCCGCGTGTGTGTGGTTCCCACCGTGAAGCAAGGACAAGGTGTGATGGTGTGGGGATGCTTTGCTGGTGACACTGTTGGTGGTTTATTTAGAATTCAAGGTACACTTAACCAGCATGGCTACGACAGCATTCTGCAGCGATACGCCATCCCATCTGGTGTGCGCTTAGTGGGACTATCATTTGTTTTTCAACAGGACAATGACCCACACACCTCCAGGCTGTGTAAGGGCTATTTGACCAAGAAGCAAAGTGATGGGAGTGCTGCATCAGATGACCTGGCCTCCACAATCACCCAACCTCAACTCAATTGAGAGAGTTTGGGATGAGTTAGACCGCAGAGGGAAGGAAAAGCAGCCAACAAGTGCTCAGCATTTGTGGGAACTCCTTCAAGACCGTTGGAAAGCATTCCAGGTGCAGCTGGTGGAGAGAATGCCAAGAGTGTGCAAAGCTGTCATCAAGGCAAAGGGTGGCTACTTTGAAGAATATAAAATATCTTTTGATTTGTTTAAGACTTTTTTGGTTACTACAAGATTCCATGTGTTTTTTCATAGTTTTGATGTCTTCACTTTTATTCTACAATGTAGAAAATAGTAAAAAATGTAGAAAAACCCTTGAATGAGGAGGTGTGTCCCAACTTTTAAATGGTACTGTATATGTGTATGTATGTATATATTAATCTGGTTTGAGGAACAATAAATTCAGAATCTATTATCTACTCTTGTTACTGCTAGAGCTTATTTTCATTTTCAGAAACCCCATTGTGATAAATCACTGTATGTATAACTTTGAGAAAATTAAAATGAATATATTTTGTCTCGTTGTTTAAAGTGTGCGCAGGACTTGTTTGTCGACACATGTTGGTATCGTGTTTGTTAGGGATGGGCATTTGAAATGATTTCACTCTTCGGATAATATGACATTATTTCTGCTATCAGGATAGTCGACATTGAAAAACGCAGTTAAAAAAAACACTTGACAAGTCAGAATGACACAAACGTCAAAGGCAGGCTACCACAACGGACAGGCTGCAATTCTCCAGTAGTTTTTGGCTAACAGCAACGGTGAAAGAGAAGTCTGATTTTCGCCAGGGTTGATGAATTCTGTTTGAAATTACTTTTCTGGTGAGTGTTTTGCATTGCTCTGGGTCAGGTTTTGTGGAACCGTGGCTATGTACGTGACAGTCATTTCTATTTGAAGTGGAGAAAATAGGTTGTCAGAGTTGACTGGAGGACTAAATGCGCTAGCTCAATGCACTGTCATCAAAACTAAAAATCAAACAGTTCAACTGTTGTTTTATTAAATAAAGAATTTCAATTGTCACGGTGTATCCCTGTATGTAATAATGTCTCAATGATCATTTAATTTAGAAAAAAGTTTTCATTGTTAAAATACCCCCCCCCCCCCCACAAAAAAAGGTCAAATGAACACGCACACAAGTAAAGGAATACTGAGGTTTGTTAGGATTTTTGAATATTCAAATAACCGTGATCGTCTGTTGTGTGTGTATGAGTGTCTAAATGTGTACTTTTGTTGACAACGATGCTGTTGCTTTAACCATAGACTCAGTCCTCGTTAGTATAGTGGTCAGTATCCCCGCCTGTCACGCGGGAGACCGGGGTTCAATTCCCCGACGGGGAGGTAAGGTTTTTATTTTCGTTTTACGTCTGCCTGTGAGAGAAGCCTCATTGTAAAATGACCTTCAGTACTTGTCTTTACTCCACTATAGCTACTCTACAGCGTCGTTTAACCCACTTGTAAAATGGATGGTGGTGGCAAAGGTCTGTTGTTTTATTACTGTAGATCTTGACCGTTCTGTTTTGAAAATATAAATCTCACTCGAAGGACCATGTCATTGTTATCGATCTGGCTAAGGGACCTTCAATTAAGAATCTATAATCGATTACCACATTACCAAGAATCTATAATCGATTACCACCGTATGAGTCATAATACCCATAAAACATAGCAGTCAAACATGAAAATGGTTACAATTGTTTTTCGACCATACATTTTTCCCAATGGGGATTTTGGTAACACCTCAAATAAAGTGAGTGTTTTGCGTAAGCTTACCCCGGCGTGACATTTTTATAACCGTGTAAATTTCTCCCAGACAAGGTGACTTTCATGAATATATTCACTTGTATTTACCCAGCCCAAAATGAAATAGAGGCGTCACTACAGACACCCTGGTTTGAATCCAGGCTCTATCACAACTGGCTGTGTGTGATTTGTGAGTCCCATAGGGTGGCGCACAATTGGCCCAGCGTCGTCCGGGTTTGGCCCGTGTAGGCCTTCATTGTAAATAACAATTTGTTCTTAAGTGACTTGCCTAGTGTAATTTAAAAAATGAATATGGATGAGATACAACCAAGAGTGGTGCGGTCTGCACTAGCAATGGTCACAGCAAATTAACGCTCTTATTTAATCAACACATTACTATTAAGGTTATAATATTATAGAGAACAATCTACATTCATTATATGTGATTTATAATGTAATAAGGCAAAGAAAACAACGTTTTGGCATTGCTTTCTTAGCACCCCTCTTGAATTGCCATGTTTTTCCCTAGATTCTAGAGCAGTGAGTGGATAGCCGTATACTGTATAACTTTGTGAAATTTTGAATTAGTGTATAGAGTCAATTTAGCGACTTTGACGCTGAGTATTCAGACCCTTCCAGCGTCTTGTATTGGTAAGAGGCTAACGAAAAACTCTGCTACTTTTCAGGCTGGCTTGGGGAGTTTTGCCACGGGGAGTTTTTTGGTTTTGATAGCATTTAAAGATAAAATATATCTTTAAGTTAAACCATGTAGTATATACGTCTGTTCAGATCTGGATGTTACCCCTCTGTTTTGCTATACAATTATGACTGAAAGCTGAATATTTCTCTGTCTGGATAAGATGACAGAATTCTTGCAACCATGTAACGGCGGAGTGATTGCTATGAAATGAACGTGATCCTTGTTCCACGTGTGTCCTCCTCCCAGCAGCTTAGTCTCTGTGGCGCAATTGGTTAGCGCGTTAGACTGTTAATCTAAAGGTTGGTGGTTCAAGCCCACCCAGGGACGAGTGTTTTCCATTCGTTGAGCTCTGTGATGTCAGAAGACTTTCCTCTATTGTAAATTTGACTCCGTGTGTGACTGACTTGTCCTGTATTCTGTTTTTAGACGTGATTGGTGAGCTGTTAAATGTAAAAGAGGAGGAGTATGATATTTTCCATCTGTTAGTGTTCAAATACTGGAGAGTTGAGACCAAATCACGGACGCTGGACAGAGTGGATTTCAGTTGTAACAAAAGACAGTTTTAATGAGTCAGAGATATCTTGTCCCGCAGTTTTACGTGCACGGACCTAGTTCACATAACTCGGCAAGGAGCCAGGTGAAAAAGAGACCTATACAATGGTTACACACATTTTTATACATAGAATAAAGTAGGTGGAGTCTTGTCGTTTCGGTCTTCTTGACTGGTCGGAGGGTTGGAGGCGGGCCTTGCTCTAGCCAGAGCGGGCCCCATTGGTGCACAGCAAAAGTTCTTTGCTCTTGGGACCGGCCAGTTAGAGGGAGATGAGATGTGTGTTTATATAAGGAAGAGGGGGTCAGTCTTCTGGCTGGGTGTATGTGTTCTTACGACGGAATGTCTTTGTTTATATGAGCTATGTGTATGAATATTTATATAACAAATCCCCCTCTTCACGTCTATTAGACGTGAAAACTATAGCAGAAAGGTGGCGGTTGCAATCGTGGGTATACATAAGGTGGTGCTCCTAACCTTGTCTGATTTGCATGGTGGGTCTGTAGGTGTAGTGCTACGTTTGGGACGGGAGTGATTGGAGGGAGTGATATCAGGAAAGGAGTTAGGGACATGTGTAGGGGTTGGTGTATGTGATGTGGCAGGGTGAAATAGTTGTTCAATTAACCATGTGAAAGTCCTAGGGTTACTCCAAATATCAGTATGAATATCACAAATAAGGGACCAGATATCCCCAGCCTCACCCAGAGAGGGAGAAATTTCCCTCTAACTGGGCGAGGTTCCCTTCTCAGGGGAGGCGGAGTTTGATGCCGCATCACCTGAGGAAGGAGTGTCTTCATTTGGAATCGAATTTAGGCCGCTCAAATCAGCTCTGACTTCAGTCAGTGTTCTAGAAGGAATTGGGGCTGGGGTGCAATGTGTAAGGCGGTGTCAAGGTGTGCCTGATTTACCTTTGACCTGGACTGAGTGTGAAGTAACCTCCTTCACTTCGTACGGTCCAGTCCACCTGGGTTCCAGCCACTTTCTCTTGTGGACTGTAACCCTCACCCCGTCACCAACCTTTACCTTCAGTAGTGTCGTGTCCCCCGGCAGCTCCCCCTCCTGGACCTTGTGAACCTGGGTAGAGAGTGCTGCAGAGAGAACCGTCAGTTTTTTCACATAATTAGACATTACAATTTGTTGTACATCAAGGGCGGGCATATGACCTCCCTCCCTTGGTGGACCATGCATGACTCTACCAGTCATTATCCCATGAGGCACATACTTTAGCTATCTTAGCTTTTGCTTTTGGTTTGACGTTCCACCAGATTTTGGGATTGGGGCCTGTACACAGATCCAAATCTGTGGGTTATGCCAAATCTTTCTTCCACCTGTCTCAGGTGTTTGTTAAATGTGAGCCATTTGTCAAATTTGATTTGTCTTGGGATGCCATACCTGGGTATTAGTTTGGTTTGTAGCCACTTAAAAGACTGACCTAGCATCCTCCCCTTTTGTTAGTATTGCCTCTACCCATTTGGAGAACCTATCTACTATGACTAGGAGATAGAGTTTGCCTTTAGATACATTTTTGGGGCCCATGTCGGTGTAGTCTATCCTAATATCCTGAAAACATGCATTAGGTATTACGTATGAGCCCATTGGTGTTTGATATGGTTTCTTTGGGTTGTGTCTGTCACAACCATTGCATTCGTCACAAAATAAATAATCGTCATAAAATAAGTCAGTCATATTTTTTATGTGAGGGTGCCACCAGATGTGCGAGGCCTTTTTGGAGGGTCTTTAGTTTGCCTTCGTGTGTGGGGCCATGTGTTTCTCATAAAAGTTCTGGGTCCATCAGTGTGGCCTGCTTCATGGGCATGGGCTGAGTCTGTATAGATATTCAGTCTTTCCTTTTCCTCTGATGAGGACCTGCGTCAATCCGATGATTTCAGCTAATTTGGCCGATGCTGGTTGAGGGATGATGGCTGATTGAAGGGTGACATCACGAGGTGAGCTGTTTTTTCAATAGCAATTGGCCCAGCGTTTTTTTTTCATTGTAAATAACAATTTGTTCTTAAGTGACTTTTTTTTAAAAAATGAATATGGATGAGATACAACCACCCACTAGCAATGGTCACAGCAAATTGCCATGTTTTTCCATTCATTATATGTGATTTATAATTCTAGAGCAGTGAGATTCTAGAGCAGTGATAGCCGTATACTGTATAACTTTGTGAAATTTTGAATTAGTGTATAGAGTCAATTTAGCGACTTTGACGCTGAGTATTCAGACCCTTCCAGCGTCTTGTATTGGTAAGAGGCTAACGAAAAACTCTGCTACTTTTCAGGCTGGCTTGGGGAGTTTTGCCACGGGGAGTTTTTTGGTTTTGATAGCATTTAAAGATAAAATATATCTTTAAGTTAAACCATGTAGTATATACGTCTGTTCAGATCTGGATGTTACCCCTCTGTTTTGCTATACAATTATGACTGAAAGCTGAATATTTCTCTGTCTGGATAAGATGACAGAATTCTTGCAACCATGTAACGGCGGAGTGATTGCTATGAAATGAACGTGATCCTTGTTCCACGTGTGTCCTCCTCCCAGCAGCTTAGTCTCTGTGGCGCAATTGGTTAGCGCGTTAGACTGTTAATCTAAAGGTTGGTGGTTCAAGCCCACCCAGGGACGAGTGTTTTCCATTCGTTGAGCTCTGTGATGTCAGAAGACTTTCCTCTATTGTAAATTTGACTCCGTGTGTGACTGACTTGTCCTGTATTCTGTTTTTAGACGTGATTGGTGAGCTGTTAAATGTAAAAGAGGAGGAGTATGATATTTTCCATCTGTTAGTGTTCAAATACTGGAGAGTTGAGACCAAATCACGGACGCTGGACAGAGTGGATTTCAGTTGTAACAAAAGACAGTTTTAATGAGTCAGAGATATCTTGTCCCGCAGTTTTACGTGCACGGACCTAGTTCACATAACTCGGCAAGGAGCCAGGTGAAAAAGAGACCTATACAATGGTTACACACATTTTTATACATAGAATAAAGTAGGTGGAGTCTTGTCGTTTCGGTCTTCTTGACTGGTCGGAGGGTTGGAGGCGGGCCTTGCTCTAGCCAGAGCGGGCCCCATTGGTGCACAGCAAAAGTTCTTTGCTCTTGGGACCGGCCAGTTAGAGGGAGATGAGATGTGTGTTTATATAAGGAAGAGGGGGTCAGTCTTCTGGCTGGGTGTATGTGTTCTTACGACGGAATGTCTTTGTTTATATGAGCTATGTGTATGAATATTTATATAACAAATCCCCCTCTTCACGTCTATTAGACGTGAAAACTATAGCAGAAAGGTGGCGGTTGCAATCGTGGGTATACATAAGGTGGTGCTCCTAACCTTGTCTGATTTGCATGGTGGGTCTGTAGGTGTAGTGCTACGTTTGGGACGGGAGTGATTGGAGGGAGTGATATCAGGAAAGGAGTTAGGGACATGTGTAGGGGTTGGTGTATGTGATGTGGCAGGGTGAAATAGTTGTTCAATTAACCATGTGAAAGTCCTAGGGTTACTCCAAATATCAGTATGAATATCACAAATAAGGGACCAGATATCCCCAGCCTCACCCAGAGAGGGAGAAATTTCCCTCTAACTGGGCGAGGTTCCCTTCTCAGGGGAGGCGGAGTTTGATGCCGCATCACCTGAGGAAGGAGTGTCTTCATTTGGAATCGAATTTAGGCCGCTCAAATCAGCTCTGACTTCAGTCAGTGTTCTAGAAGGAATTGGGGCTGGGGTGCAATGTGTAAGGCGGTGTCAAGGTGTGCCTGATTTACCTTTGACCTGGACTGAGTGTGAAGTAACCTCCTTCACTTCGTACGGTCCAGTCCACCTGGGTTCCAGCCACTTTCTCTTGTGGACTGTAACCCTCACCCCGTCACCAACCTTTACCTTCAGTAGTGTCGTGTCCCCCGGCAGCTCCCCCTCCTGGACCTTGTGAACCTGGGTAGAGAGTGCTGCAGAGAGAACCGTCAGTTTTTTCACATAATTAGACATTACAATTTGTTGTACATCAAGGGCGGGCATATGACCTCCCTCCCTTGGTGGACCATGCATGACTCTACCAGTCATTATCCCATGAGGCACATACTTTAGCTATCTTAGCTTTTGCTTTTGGTTTGACGTTCCACCAGATTTTGGGATTGGGGCCTGTACACAGATCCAAATCTGTGGGTTATGCCAAATCTTTCTTCCACCTGTCTCAGGTGTTTGTTAAATGTGAGCCATTTGTCAAATTTGATTTGTCTTGGGATGCCATACCTGGGTATTAGTTTGGTTTGTAGCCACTTAAAAGACTGACCTAGCATCCTCCCCTTTTGTTAGTATTGCCTCTACCCATTTGGAGAACCTATCTACTATGACTAGGAGATAGAGTTTGCCTTTAGATACATTTTTGGGGCCCATGTCGGTGTAGTCTATCCTAATATCCTGAAAACATGCATTAGGTATTACGTATGAGCCCATTGGTGTTTGATATGGTTTCTTTGGGTTGTGTCTGTCACAACCATTGCATTCGTCACAAAATAAATAATCGTCATAAAATAAGTCAGTCATATTTTTTATGTGAGGGTGCCACCAGATGTGCGAGGCCTTTTTGGAGGGTCTTTAGTTTGCCTTCGTGTGTGGGGCCATGTGTTTCTCATAAAAGTTCTGGGTCCATCAGTGTGGCCTGCTTCATGGGCATGGGCTGAGTCTGTATAGATATTCAGTCTTTCCTTTTCCTCTGATGAGGACCCGCGTCAATCCGATGATTTCAGCTAATTTGGCCGATGCTGGTTGAGGGATGATGGCTGATTGAAGGGTGACATCACGAGGTGAGCTGTTTTTTCAATAGCTTTTTCATAGGGTGGCGCACAATTGGCCCAGCGTCGTCCGGGTTTGGCCCGTGTAGGCCTTCATTGTAAATAACAATTTGTTCTTAAGTGACTTGCCTAGTGTAATTTAAAAAATGAATATGGATGAGATACAACCAAGAGTGGTGCGGTCTGCACTAGCAATGGTCACAGCAAATTAACGCTCTTATTTAATCAACACATTACTATTAAGGTTATAATATTATAGAGAACAATCTACATTCATTATATGTGATTTATAATGTAATAAGGCAAAGAAAACAACGTTTTGGCATTGCTTTCTTAGCACCCCTCTTGAATTGCCATGTTTTTCCCTAGATTCTAGAGCAGTGAGTGGATAGCCGTATACTGTATAACTTTGTGAAATTTTGAATTAGTGTATAGAGTCAATTTAGCGACTTTGACGCTGAGTATTCAGACCCTTCCAGCGTCTTGTATTGGTAAGAGGCTAACGAAAAACTCTGCTACTTTTCAGGCTGGCTTGGGGAGTTTTGCCACGGGGAGTTTTTTGGTTTTGATAGCATTTAAAGATAAAATATATCTTTAAGTTAAACCATGTAGTATATACGTCTGTTCAGATCTGGATGTTACCCCTCTGTTTTGCTATACAATTATGACTGAAAGCTGAATATTTCTCTGTCTGGATAAGATGACAGAATTCTTGCAACCATGTAACGGCGGAGTGATTGCTATGAAATGAACGTGATCCTTGTTCCACGTGTGTCCTCCTCCCAGCAGCTTAGTCTCTGTGGCGCAATTGGTTAGCGCGTTAGACTGTTAATCTAAAGGTTGGTGGTTCAAGCCCACCCAGGGACGAGTGTTTTCCATTCGTTGAGCTCTGTGATGTCAGAAGACTTTCCTCTATTGTAAATTTGACTCCGTGTGTGACTGACTTGTCCTGTATTCTGTTTTTAGACGTGATTGGTGAGCTGTTAAATGTAAAAGAGGAGGAGTATGATATTTTCCATCTGTTAGTGTTCAAATACTGGAGAGTTGAGACCAAATCACGGACGCTGGACAGAGTGGATTTCAGTTGTAACAAAAGACAGTTTTAATGAGTCAGAGATATCTTGTCCCGCAGTTTTACGTGCACGGACCTAGTTCACATAACTCGGCAAGGAGCCAGGTGAAAAAGAGACCTATACAATGGTTACACACATTTTTATACATAGAATAAAGTAGGTGGAGTCTTGTCGTTTCGGTCTTCTTGACTGGTCGGAGGGTTGGAGGCGGGCCTTGCTCTAGCCAGAGCGGGCCCCATTGGTGCACAGCAAAAGTTCTTTGCTCTTGGGACCGGCCAGTTAGAGGGAGATGAGATGTGTGTTTATATAAGGAAGAGGGGGTCAGTCTTCTGGCTGGGTGTATGTGTTCTTACGACGGAATGTCTTTGTTTATATGAGCTATGTGTATGAATATTTATATAACAAATCCCCCTCTTCACGTCTATTAGACGTGAAAACTATAGCAGAAAGGTGGCGGTTGCAATCGTGGGTATACATAAGGTGGTGCTCCTAACCTTGTCTGATTTGCATGGTGGGTCTGTAGGTGTAGTGCTACGTTTGGGACGGGAGTGATTGGAGGGAGTGATATCAGGAAAGGAGTTAGGGACATGTGTAGGGGTTGGTGTATGTGATGTGGCAGGGTGAAATAGTTGTTCAATTAACCATGTGAAAGTCCTAGGGTTACTCCAAATATCAGTATGAATATCACAAATAAGGGACCAGATATCCCCAGCCTCACCCAGAGAGGGAGAAATTTCCCTCTAACTGGGCGAGGTTCCCTTCTCAGGGGAGGCGGAGTTTGATGCCGCATCACCTGAGGAAGGAGTGTCTTCATTTGGAATCGAATTTAGGCCGCTCAAATCAGCTCTGACTTCAGTCAGTGTTCTAGAAGGAATTGGGGCTGGGGTGCAATGTGTAAGGCGGTGTCAAGGTGTGCCTGATTTACCTTTGACCTGGACTGAGTGTGAAGTAACCTCCTTCACTTCGTACGGTCCAGTCCACCTGGGTTCCAGCCACTTTCTCTTGTGGACTGTAACCCTCACCCCGTCACCAACCTTTACCTTCAGTAGTGTCGTGTCCCCCGGCAGCTCCCCCTCCTGGACCTTGTGAACCTGGGTAGAGAGTGCTGCAGAGAGAACCGTCAGTTTTTTCACATAATTAGACATTACAATTTGTTGTACATCAAGGGCGGGCATATGACCTCCCTCCCTTGGTGGACCATGCATGACTCTACCAGTCATTATCCCATGAGGCACATACTTTAGCTATCTTAGCTTTTGCTTTTGGTTTGACGTTCCACCAGATTTTGGGATTGGGGCCTGTACACAGATCCAAATCTGTGGGTTATGCCAAATCTTTCTTCCACCTGTCTCAGGTGTTTGTTAAATGTGAGCCATTTGTCAAATTTGATTTGTCTTGGGATGCCATACCTGGGTATTAGTTTGGTTTGTAGCCACTTAAAAGACTGACCTAGCATCCTCCCCTTTTGTTAGTATTGCCTCTACCCATTTGGAGAACCTATCTACTATGACTAGGAGATAGAGTTTGCCTTTAGATAAATTTTTGGGGCCCATGTCGGTGTAGTCTATCCTAATATCCTGAAAACATGCATTAGGTATTACGTATGAGCCCATTGGTGTTTGATATGGTTTCTTTGGGTTGTGTCTGTCACAACCATTGCATTCGTCACAAAATAAATAATCGTCATAAAATAAGTCAGTCATATTTTTTATGTGAGGGTGCCACCAGATGTGCGAGGCCTTTTTGGAGGGTCTTTAGTTTGCCTTCGTGTGTGGGGCCATGTGTTTCTCATAAAAGTTCTGGGTCCATCAGTGTGGCCTGCTTCATGGGCATGGGCTGAGTCTGTATAGATATTCAGTCTTTCCTTTTCCTCTGATGAGGACCTGCGTCAATCCGATGATTTCAGCTAATTTGGCCGATGCTGGTTGAGGGATGATGGCTGATTGAAGGGTGACATCACGAGGTGAGCTGTTTTTTCAATAGCTTTTGCTACTGCAGCAACGTATCTGGAGCATGTTGACTGTCCTACCTCAATGTGGTCAAGTTTGAAGAGTAGTACATCAAGACCCTTCTCTCCCCCTCTTGTTTCTGGAATAGGACGGATGAGGTGAATCCTTCCCTTTCAGAAACATCCAAATGGAACTTGTTCTTGTAGTCAGGTGCAGTCAGAGCTGCTGCCGCTGATAGATCTGTTTTCAGGAATGCTATGGCTGTTGATGCTTCAGCCGTCCAGGCCAGGGGTGCATGGAGGTTCCTTGATCGTAGGATGACCGGTGCTGCCACCCCCTCTGGGCCACACCCAATGGTACAACACCTGATAGGTGGGGTCAGGTGCATCATGTCTTCGTCCCAGTCTGCAGTGTAGAGGCAGTCATCAGTTTCTGTTGCATTGAGTGTGCAATGGATCTCAGCTTGGGGAGTCTTATATGGGTGCAGAGTGTAGATTTGAGCTTTCAGTTGGTTGAACTTAAACTGGATGTGAGGGGTGGCAGGCCCTGTGGGTAGGCATTTTAGCCAGTACACTTCTTGGGCTTCAGACAGTGTGGTCATCGGCAGGAGTGGCATCCTCATCATTCTTACTGGGTGATCAGGTGTTGAAGTGGGAGGGTTGGTTGTAATCTTGCTGCTCCTGCTGCATGTGGCTAGATTCTGGGTGGTTGTATGCTGGCTGTTGCTGATGCATGGGTGTGGGTCCTGGTTGCTGATGTTGCAGAGGTGGGTTTCCCCCACTTCCTCTTGCTCTCCATTGCTGTTGCTGCGGGGAGAGTGGTTTCATGCAATCTCTGGCAAAATGACCGGTAATTCCGCAGTTAAAACACTGGTAATTTCCCCCTCTGTGTTGTCCAGTGTAGGGACCCCGTCGAGCCCATACTGGGTGTTGTTGTTGCAGGATATACTGCTGTGGGTGAGGGTATTGGGGTGGTGGGGCTGCCTGCTGTTGGATCATCTGAGAGACAGTCTGTGCCACGATTTGGGAGATGTCTGTTTTGGTTCCCGGCTCCTTCGTTTCTTCCGCCACCATCTGTTTCTTAGGTTTTTCTCCTTGTTGTGCTTCCTTCAATTGGAGTTTCAGGAGTTGTACCTGGAGGGACTGCACCTGGCTCTCAGCACCCCCTCTTTCCTTGTTGTGCTGGGTCACATGGTGGTGCACATGCGTATTGAATTGGGTCAGAGGAAGTGCAATCAACCCTACCGTTCCTCTGAGTTTGGTTTTAACATCTCCAGGACACCCTTTGACCACCATTTCCTTCCACATGCTGAGTGTGGTATCAGTGTGATCGAATGGTTCTTCGTGGACCGATCTCCATGTGGTCTTAGCCCTGTCCAGGTATGCTGCAGGTTGCTCACCTGGGTTGATTGTAAAGGAGGATAAGGTGGCATGGTTTCTTTCTGTAGGGTATGCTCTCCGTAGAACTTCCCATAATCTGGTACGGAAGTGGTCTATGGGCAGTGTTGGGGCCCGCCATCCAAGGTCAGCTGCTGTCATGAGGGCCTCCATGGTTCCGTGGTCGGTGGCTCTTGCTAGAAGTGCTTTCATGTCTCCTAGGCAGAGTTGCAGGCCTGACGTAAGTGTCTGCAGTTGAAGTAGCCACGCTGAAGCTCCTCCATGTAGGCTAGGCATCTGTCCCATCAGTGTTGTTAAATCAGTCATTTTCCAGGGCTGGTACTCCACAGTGTGTGCATCACCTGGTGTCGGTCGCAGGGGGTACTGTCCTGCCATCTCCTGCTCTCGCTCTCTTCTATCAGCAATTCTGGAGGACCGACGGAGTGTTTCGGACCCCATTGATTCGGTAACTTTGGTTACTGTTCCTCTCATTATGCCTTCCACACGGTAGGCTCCCTCTCTGTTGTTATCTTGGTTAGCTATTAGCTCCCTGAGTTCCTTAGCTCGAGCTATTGATGATTTCAGCAGCTCCTGCATCTTAGTCACGTTTGGAGCTCCCATCGGAGCTGGGGTGAGCACCATGTCAATTTCTTCTTCGTTTTCGATATCCATGTTCTGATGACAGTCCTCCCTATCCGTCTGATAGAAGTGGTTTGAATCTAATCTTGTTTGTAAGTGTCCTCTGGTTTCAGAGGTGAGAGAGTTCACAGAGGAGCATTGCGGCCTCCGTTCCTGGGGGAGGTCTCCTGCTCCTGGAATCCCAGTTTCGAACTGTTCACATACCATATGGCCAGCCGTTATCCCCAGGGTAATTTCCCCTTTTAACTCCCCTTGGTCTATTCTCAGAACTGGAGCCTGTATTGTGGGAGGTGCCCTGGGTAGGAATGGGTTGTGTGACGGGCTCCGGTGATTTTGTCCCTTTGAGTATGGCTGGGGCTGAACTGCCTCCATTGTCAATTGTGGATATAGTGAGGGAGAAACGGCCACAGGGGGAGCCGTGGGCAAGTTCTCAGGCGGAGCTTTAACATCCCCCGACGCCACAATAGCCACGCCCATCATGTCTGGTGTGTTTTTGGGCAGCACCCTCCTACTCTCCTGTATGGCCCATGTACCTATCTTGAGCTCCCCCTCTGCTCTCTCTCTCTCTCTTGTACCTACTTTTTTGAACCTGTGTATGTTGTTTCTCTCCGCCTCACTCGCTTTTGCATGCTCTACTGCGTCCTCTAATTCTGTCTGCATATCTTGGAGTTTCCCCCCTGTAGGTGGTCCTCCGCTAAAATAACCTGCTTGTGTCCATCTTATCCGTAATCCTTTCCACACTTTCCCATACTGTTTTTTACCTCCCGCTCTATCAATCATACTCTGATCTAAATAATCATTGAATTTTAGTTTGGGCGTGGTAGCTGCAGACATTTTATCTAGTTCGTCTGATAATGTGTATAATGCGTTATTTAGGTATATTCAATTCTTACTATGTGGTGTTTATTTCTATCGTTGTATGCTTAGCCTGTCCCTGGTCGAGACAAAGGGGGTTATCAGTATGTGACGCCCGCCACGTGTGTATTTCACCGGTATTTTATTTGAATTTGTTCAGCGATTCGTTTAGGTATTTTCTATAAATGATTCTGCGATTTCCTTTTGGAACAATATATCAGTGAATATATGCGGTTCTATAACAATTTTCAGAGTAATTCTAGCTCTTTAGGAAATATAGATAGAATTTCTAGACAACTAAAAGTTGTTCAGTGAATTATTTAAATACTTTCTGTAAACAATTCAGTAAATTCCTTTATGAACTTATATCAGTAAATTCGAGCGATTCTATAGCAATTGTCAGAATAATTCTATATATTTAGGAAATATGGATAGAATAGAAAAACCCCAAAATCAGTGTGTAGCTTTTAGCGTCTGTAAAACAAAGTCTGTACTAAGCTCGGCGGCTTATTTAAATGCTTTCTAGAAACAATTCAGTAAGTTCCTTTATGAACTTATATCAGTAAATTCCAGCGATTCTATCGCAATTGTCAGAATAATTTTAAACTTTAGGCAATATCAACAGGAATGAAAAAAAAAAAACGAAAATCAGTATTCCAGCCCGGCTGCTGTCAAAGTTGCACGGCCATTCGATACTAAGGTGGCTTTGTCTTTCAGCACGTGTGCCTAATAGCCCAGTTACGTATCCCAACCTACTCCGCGACAAACGTTTCTTTCAATTTAATTTCCCCCATCTCCAAATCATGGAATGTCAACTCTGGTTCATCTTATGTTTATTGTTTGATGTGCAATAGCCACATCATTCCCGATCTCTGTCTAGTGGAAGGCCAAACTTACATATCCTGTATCTACTCGACTACACCTCTTACAAAACCTATTAAATAATACACAGCTTTTTTAATAGGGCATTTTTCATGCAGATTCATTCAATCCAACCACACCTCCACAAGACCTATTCGATGTTATATGTATCAACAGGAGATTTTACTTGCAGATCCGGTTCATCTATCATTCAACTATAACCACACCTCCACAAGACCTTACTTGCAGATTCGGTTCATCTATAACCACACCTCCACAAGACCTTACTTGCAGATTCGGTTCATCTATAACCACACCTCCACAAGACCTTACTTGCAGATTCGGTTCATCTATAACCACACCTCCACAAGACCTAACTTGCAGATTCGGTTCATCTATAATTCATTCATTCGTATGAAATTCTCATTGAATTTCCAACATCCATAATTGTGTCCATTACGTGTTAAAACACAGCCACTATTTAACGTCACCTCTATACACAACCCAATACATATATAATTAGGACAGTTTTCTATGCAGATTTCAGAACAAATAGGGTCCCTGGAGGAATTTAACACATTGGTCAATCACAATTCACACATTCCTATTAAAATAACTGAGTATAGGCCCATTAATAAGAATATATATATATATATATATATTTTTTTTTTTACAAAACAAGATATCTTTAATCAATGTCTTAGGTTCTTATGTAAAAAATTTGGGCACCGATTCATACTCACGCCCAGTACTTTCTGATCAAAATTTGGTTTAGCCTATAATACAATATGCAGATTTCGATATAACGGGCTCTGCTCACCTTTATATAGAGCGCTCCGATCAGATTTCCTGAGGCAAGATGAATGGCTGGGGAAGTCACTCTTCCGTCTGATTTTTTAGCCGTGATCAGTCTCGTCCTCTCACACTAACTTATAATAGATCGAATTCAAGAACAACCAACCTCTGCTACCAATTCTGTTAGTGTTCAAATACTGGAGAGTTGAGACCAAATCACGGACGCTGGACAGAGTGGATTTCAGTTGTAACAAAAGACAGTTTTAATGAGTCAGAGATATCTTGTCCCGCAGTTTTACGTGCACGGACCTAGTTCACATAACTCGGCAAGGAGCCAGGTGAAAAAGAGACCTATACAATGGTTACACACATTTTTATACATAGAATAAAGTAGGTGGAGTCTTGTCGTTTCGGTCTTCTTGACTGGTCGGAGGGTTGGAGGCGGGCCTTGCTCTAGCCAGAGCGGGCCCCATTGGTGCACAGCAAAAGTTCTTTGCTCTTGGGACCGGCCAGTTAGAGGGAGATGAGATGTGTGTTTATATAAGGAAGAGGGGGTCAGTCTTCTGGCTGGGTGTATGTGTTCTTACGACGGAATGTCTTTGTTTATATGAGCTATGTGTATGAATATTTATATAACACAAAATCTGGCTCAAAGAAACATATTTTTGTATATAGATAAGCATCCTGCTCGAAGGACCATATCATCATTATATATTACCAGTGATGGAAGAAGTACCCAATTGTCATACTTGAGTAAAAGTAAAAATAACAGTGGTAGAAAAAGTACCCAATTTTCATACTTTAAAGTATTTTTACTTAAGTACTTTACACCACTGTATATTAATCTGGCTCGACAGACTATATCATTTAGTTATACATTTAGTTATATACATATATATATATATATATATATATATATTAATGAATAACTAAATGTATTGTATATATATATATTTATATATATATATATATATATATATGGACACACCTCCTCATTCAAGGGTTTTTCTTTATTTTGACAATTTTCATCATTTTAGAATAACAGTGAAGACATAAAAACTATGAAATAACACATATGGAATCATGTAGTAACCAAAAAAGTGTTAAACAAATTAAAATATATTGATGTTTGAGATTCTTCAAAGTAGCCACCCTTTGCCTTGATGACAGCTTTGCACACTCTTTGCATTCTCTCAACCAGCTTCATGAGGCAGTCACCTGGAATGCCTTTCAATTAACAGGTGTGCCTTGTTAAAAGTTAATTTGTGTAATTTCTTTCCTTCGTAATGCGTTTCAGCCAATCAGTTGTGTTGTGACAGGGTAGGGCTGGAATACAGAAGATAGCCCTATTTGGTAAAAGACCAAGTCAATATTATGGCAAGAACAGCTCAAATAAGCAAAGAGAAACGACGGTACATCATTACTTTAAGACACAAAGGTCAGTCAATCCAGAAAATTACAACAACTTTGAAAGTTTCTTCAAGCGCAGTCGCAAAAACCATCAAGCGCTATGATGAAACTGTCTCTCGTGAGGACCGCCACAGGAAAGGAAGACCCAGAGTTACCTCTGCTGTGGAGGATAAGTTCATGAGAATTACCAGCCTCAGAAATTGCAGCCCAAATAAATGCTTCACAGAGTTCAAGTAACAGACACATCTCAACATCAACTGTTCAGAGGAGACTATGTGAATCAGGCCTTCAATGTCAAACTGCTGTAAAAACAAAAACACTACTAAAGGACACCAATAAGAAGAAGAGACTTGCTTGGGCCAAGAAACACAAGCAATGGCCATTAGACCGGTTGAAATCTGTCCTTTGGCCTGACTCCAAATTTGAGATTTTTGGTTCCAACCGCTCTGTCTTTGTGAGACGAGTAGTAGGTGAACGCATGATCTCCGCGTGTGTGTGGTTCCCACCGTGAAGCAAGGACAAGGTGTGATGGTGTGGGGATGCTTTGCTGGTGACACTGTTGGTGGTTTATTTAGAATTCAAGGTACACTTAACCAGCATGGCTACGACAGCATTCTGCAGCGATACGCCATCCCATCTGGTGTGCGCTTAGTGGGACTATCATTTGTTTTTCAACAGGACAATGACCCACACACCTCCAGGCTGTGTAAGGGCTATTTGACCAAGAAGCAAAGTGATGGGAGTGCTGCATCAGATGACCTGGCCTCCACAATCACCCAACCTCAACTCAATTGAGAGAGTTTGGGATGAGTTAGACCGCAGAGGGAAGGAAAAGCAGCCAACAAGTGCTCAGCATTTGTGGGAACTCCTTCAAGACCGTTGGAAAGCATTCCAGGTGCAGCTGGTGGAGAGAATGCCAAGAGTGTGCAAAGCTGTCATCAAGGCAAAGGGTGGCTACTTTGAAGAATATAAAATATCTTTTGATTTGTTTAAGACTTTTTTGGTTACTACAAGATTCCATGTGTTTTTTCATAGTTTTGATGTCTTCACTTTTATTCTACAATGTAGAAAATAGTAAAAAATGTAGAAAAACCCTTGAATGAGGAGGTGTGTCCCAACTTTTAAATGGTACTGTATATGTGTATGTATGTATATATTAATCTGGTTTGAGGAACAATAAATTCAGAATCTATTATCTACTCTTGTTACTGCTAGAGCTTATTTTCATTTTCAGAAACCCCATTGTGATAAATCACTGTATGTATAACTTTGAGAAAATTAAAATGAATATATTTTGTCTCGTTGTTTAAAGTGTGCGCAGGACTTGTTTGTCGACACATGTTGGTATCGTGTTTGTTAGGGATGGGCATTTGAAATGATTTCACTCTTCGGATAATATGACATTATTTCTGCTATCAGGATAGTCGACATTGAAAAACGCAGTTAAAAAAAACACTTGACAAGTCAGAATGACACAAACGTCAAAGGCAGGCTACCACAACGGACAGGCTGCAATTCTCCAGTAGTTTTTGGCTAACAGCAACGGTGAAAGAGAAGTCTGATTTTCGCCAGGGTTGATGAATTCTGTTTGAAATTACTTTTCTGGTGAGTGTTTTGCATTGCTCTGGGTCAGGTTTTGTGGAACCGTGGCTATGTACGTGACAGTCATTTCTATTTGAAGTGGAGAAAATAGGTTGTCAGAGTTGACTGGAGGACTAAATGCGCTAGCTCAATGCACTGTCATCAAAACTAAAAATCAAACAGTTCAACTGTTGTTTTATTAAATAAAGAATTTCAATTGTCACGGTGTATCCCTGTATGTAATAATGTCTCAATGATCATTTAATTTAGAAAAAAGTTTTCATTGTTAAAATACCCCCCCCCCCCCCCACAAAAAAAGGTCAAATGAACACGCACACAAGTAAAGGAATACTGAGGTTTGTTAGGATTTTTGAATATTCAAATAACCGTGATCGTCTGTTGTGTGTGTATGAGTGTCTAAATGTGTACTTTTGTTGACAACGATGCTGTTGCTTTAACCATAGACTCAGTCCTCGTTAGTATAGTGGTCAGTATCCCCGCCTGTCACGCGGGAGACCGGGGTTCAATTCCCCGACGGGGAGGTAAGGTTTTTATTTTCGTTTTACGTCTGCCTGTGAGAGAAGCCTCATTGTAAAATGACCTTCAGTACTTGTCTTTACTCCACTATAGCTACTCTACAGCGTCGTTTAACCCACTTGTAAAATGGATGGTGGTGGCAAAGGTCTGTTGTTTTATTACTGTAGATCTTGACCGTTCTGTTTTGAAAATATAAATCTCACTCGAAGGACCATGTCATTGTTATCGATCTGGCTAAGGGACCTTCAATTAAGAATCTATAATCGATTACCACATTACCAAGAATCTATAATCGATTACCACCGTATGAGTCATAATACCCATAAAACATAGCAGTCAAACATGAAAATGGTTACAATTGTTTTTCGACCATACATTTTTCCCAATGGGGATTTTGGTAACACCTCAAATAAAGTGAGTGTTTTGCGTAAGCTTACCCCGGCGTGACATTTTTATAACCGTGTAAATTTCTCCCAGACAAGGTGACTTTCATGAATATATTCACTTGTATTTACCCAGCCCAAAATGAAATAGAGGCGTCACTACAGACACCCTGGTTTGAATCCAGGCTCTATCACAACTGGCTGTGTGTGATTTGTGAGTCCCATAGGGTGGCGCACAATTGGCCCAGCGTCGTCCGGGTTTGGCCCGTGTAGGCCTTCATTGTAAATAACAATTTGTTCTTAAGTGACTTGCCTAGTGTAATTTAAAAAATGAATATGGATGAGATACAACCAAGAGTGGTGCGGTCTGCACTAGCAATGGTCACAGCAAATTAACGCTCTTATTTAATCAACACATTACTATTAAGGTTATAATATTATAGAGAACAATCTACATTCATTATATGTGATTTATAATGTAATAAGGCAAAGAAAACAACGTTTTGGCATTGCTTTCTTAGCACCCCTCTTGAATTGCCATGTTTTTCCCTAGATTCTAGAGCAGTGAGTGGATAGCCGTATACTGTATAACTTTGTGAAATTTTGAATTAGTGTATAGAGTCAATTTAGCGACTTTGACGCTGAGTATTCAGACCCTTCCAGCGTCTTGTATTGGTAAGAGGCTAACGAAAAACTCTGCTACTTTTCAGGCTGGCTTGGGGAGTTTTGCCACGGGGAGTTTTTTGGTTTTGATAGCATTTAAAGATAAAATATATCTTTAAGTTAAACCATGTAGTATATACGTCTGTTCAGATCTGGATGTTACCCCTCTGTTTTGCTATACAATTATGACTGAAAGCTGAATATTTCTCTGTCTGGATAAGATGACAGAATTCTTGCAACCATGTAACGGCGGAGTGATTGCTATGAAATGAACGTGATCCTTGTTCCACGTGTGTCCTCCTCCCAGCAGCTTAGTCTCTGTGGCGCAATTGGTTAGCGCGTTAGACTGTTAATCTAAAGGTTGGTGGTTCAAGCCCACCCAGGGACGAGTGTTTTCCATTCGTTGAGCTCTGTGATGTCAGAAGACTTTCCTCTATTGTAAATTTGACTCCGTGTGTGACTGACTTGTCCTGTATTCTGTTTTTAGACGTGATTGGTGAGCTGTTAAATGTAAAAGAGGAGGAGTATGATATTTTCCATCCTAGTAAAATGGGTGTCAGTGGCCTTCACCATATATCTAAACTCCATATAGAATGAGATCACAGACAGCCAGGGGTCAAAGATCAGCTTTCTACCAACTCCATGTCTGTGGCGCATTGCTTTGAGCCTTAGACTGTTAATCTAAAGATTTGATTGATGTGTTTGAACATACAACATGAGAACAGTTGCATTGAAACCACTGGTAAAAATGGGAGACGGTGGCCCGATTGGGTATATAAATAACTACAGAGGGTAGGTAGTGCGTACGGCCCAGTACATCACTGG
This sequence comes from Oncorhynchus clarkii lewisi, assembly GCF_045791955.1. NCBI lineage: Eukaryota > Metazoa > Chordata > Actinopteri > Salmoniformes > Salmonidae > Oncorhynchus > Oncorhynchus clarkii. The sequence continues at coordinate 17,128,301 of NC_092155.1, forward strand.
GGCTCAGCTGCCTGCCATCCAGGACCTCTACACCAGGTAGTGTCAGAGGAAGACCCTAAAAATGGTCAAAGACCCCAGCCACCCCAGTCAAAGACTGTTCTCTCTACTACCGCATGGCAAGCGGTACTGGAGTGCCAAGTCTAGGACAAAAAGGCTTCTACCTTGTTTTTACCCGCAAGCCATAAGACTCCTGAACAATTGTTTCTAGCCTGTCTTTTTACTGTTGTTTTATTTCTTTATTTACCTATTGTTAACCTAATACCTTTTTTGCACTATTGGTTAAGAGCCTGTAAGTAAGTATTTCACTGTAAGGTCTACTAGATCTGTTGTATTTGGCGCACGTGACAAATAAACGTTGATTTGATTTGATTTGAAAGCAAAGGCCTGTGCTTTTATTACTGTATATCTTGACCGTTCTGTATGGAAAATCTGGCTCAAAGAAACATATTTTTGTATATAGATAAGCATCCTGCTCGAAGGACCATATCATCATTATATATTACCAGTGATGGAAGAAGTACCCAATTGTCATACTTGAGTAAAAGTAAAAATAACAGTGGTAGAAAAAGTACCCAATTTTCATACTTTAAAGTATTTTTACTTAAGTACTTTACACCACTGTATATTAATCTGGCTCGACAGACTATATCATTTAGTTATACATTTAGTTATATACATATATATATATATATATATATATTAATGAATAACTAAATGTATTGTATATATATATATTTATATATATATATATATATATATGGACACACCTCCTCATTCAAGGGTTTTTCTTTATTTTGACAATTTTCATCATTTTAGAATAACAGTGAAGACATAAAAACTATGAAATAACACATATGGAATCATGTAGTAACCAAAAAAGTGTTAAACAAATTAAAATATATTGATGTTTGAGATTCTTCAAAGTAGCCACCCTTTGCCTTGATGACAGCTTTGCACACTCTTTGCATTCTCTCAACCAGCTTCATGAGGCAGTCACCTGGAATGCCTTTCAATTAACAGGTGTGCCTTGTTAAAAGTTAATTTGTGTAATTTCTTTCCTTCGTAATGCGTTTCAGCCAATCAGTTGTGTTGTGACAGGGTAGGGCTGGAATACAGAAGATAGCCCTATTTGGTAAAAGACCAAGTCAATATTATGGCAAGAACAGCTCAAATAAGCAAAGAGAAACGACGGTACATCATTACTTTAAGACACAAAGGTCAGTCAATCCAGAAAATTACAACAACTTTGAAAGTTTCTTCAAGCGCAGTCGCAAAAACCATCAAGCGCTATGATGAAACTGTCTCTCGTGAGGACCGCCACAGGAAAGGAAGACCCAGAGTTACCTCTGCTGTGGAGGATAAGTTCATGAGAATTACCAGCCTCAGAAATTGCAGCCCAAATAAATGCTTCACAGAGTTCAAGTAACAGACACATCTCAACATCAACTGTTCAGAGGAGACTATGTGAATCAGGCCTTCAATGTCAAACTGCTGTAAAAACAAAAACACTACTAAAGGACACCAATAAGAAGAAGAGACTTGCTTGGGCCAAGAAACACAAGCAATGGCCATTAGACCGGTTGAAATCTGTCCTTTGGCCTGACTCCAAATTTGAGATTTTTGGTTCCAACCGCTCTGTCTTTGTGAGACGAGTAGTAGGTGAACGCATGATCTCCGCGTGTGTGTGGTTCCCACCGTGAAGCAAGGACAAGGTGTGATGGTGTGGGGATGCTTTGCTGGTGACACTGTTGGTGGTTTATTTAGAATTCAAGGTACACTTAACCAGCATGGCTACGACAGCATTCTGCAGCGATACGCCATCCCATCTGGTGTGCGCTTAGTGGGACTATCATTTGTTTTTCAACAGGACAATGACCCACACACCTCCAGGCTGTGTAAGGGCTATTTGACCAAGAAGCAAAGTGATGGGAGTGCTGCATCAGATGACCTGGCCTCCACAATCACCCAACCTCAACTCAATTGAGAGAGTTTGGGATGAGTTAGACCGCAGAGGGAAGGAAAAGCAGCCAACAAGTGCTCAGCATTTGTGGGAACTCCTTCAAGACCGTTGGAAAGCATTCCAGGTGCAGCTGGTGGAGAGAATGCCAAGAGTGTGCAAAGCTGTCATCAAGGCAAAGGGTGGCTACTTTGAAGAATATAAAATATCTTTTGATTTGTTTAAGACTTTTTTGGTTACTACAAGATTCCATGTGTTTTTTCATAGTTTTGATGTCTTCACTTTTATTCTACAATGTAGAAAATAGTAAAAAATGTAGAAAAACCCTTGAATGAGGAGGTGTGTCCCAACTTTTAAATGGTACTGTATATGTGTATGTATGTATATATTAATCTGGTTTGAGGAACAATAAATTCAGAATCTATTATCTACTCTTGTTACTGCTAGAGCTTATTTTCATTTTCAGAAACCCCATTGTGATAAATCACTGTATGTATAACTTTGAGAAAATTAAAATGAATATATTTTGTCTCGTTGTTTAAAGTGTGCGCAGGACTTGTTTGTCGACACATGTTGGTATCGTGTTTGTTAGGGATGGGCATTTGAAATGATTTCACTCTTCGGATAATATGACATTATTTCTGCTATCAGGATAGTCGACATTGAAAAACGCAGTTAAAAAAAACACTTGACAAGTCAGAATGACACAAACGTCAAAGGCAGGCTACCACAACGGACAGGCTGCAATTCTCCAGTAGTTTTTGGCTAACAGCAACGGTGAAAGAGAAGTCTGATTTTCGCCAGGGTTGATGAATTCTGTTTGAAATTACTTTTCTGGTGAGTGTTTTGCATTGCTCTGGGTCAGGTTTTGTGGAACCGTGGCTATGTACGTGACAGTCATTTCTATTTGAAGTGGAGAAAATAGGTTGTCAGAGTTGACTGGAGGACTAAATGCGCTAGCTCAATGCACTGTCATCAAAACTAAAAATCAAACAGTTCAACTGTTGTTTTATTAAATAAAGAATTTCAATTGTCACGGTGTATCCCTGTATGTAATAATGTCTCAATGATCATTTAATTTAGAAAAAAGTTTTCATTGTTAAAATACCCCCCCCCCCACACACAAAAAAAGGTCAAATGAACACGCACACAAGTAAAGGAATACTGAGGTTTGTTAGGATTTTTGAATATTCAAATAACCGTGATCGTCTGTTGTGTGTGTATGAGTGTCTAAATGTGTACTTTTGTTGACAACGAAGGGGATGCTGTTGCTTTAACTGAACTGATCTGCATAGGTAGGATTCCACCATAGACTCAGTCCTCGTTAGTATAGTGGTCAGTATCCCCGCCTGTCACGCGGGAGACCGGGGTTCAATTCCCCGACGGGGAGGTAAGGTTTTTATTTTCGTTTTACGTCTGCCTGTGAGAGAAGCCTCATTGTAAAATGACCTTCAGTACTTGTCTTTACTCCACTATAGCTACTCTACAGCGTCGTTTAACCCACTTGTAAAATGGATGGTGGTGGCAAAGGTCTGTTGTTTTATTACTGTAGATCTTGACCGTTCTGTTTTGAAAATATAAATCTCACTCGAAGGACCATGTCATTGTTATCGATCTGGCTAAGGGACCTTCAATTAAGAATCTATAATCGATTACCACATTACCAAGAATCTATAATCGATTACCACCGTATGAGTCATAATACCCATAAAACATAGCAGTCAAACATGAAAATGGTTACAATTGTTTTTCGACCATACATTTTTCCCAATGGGGATTTTGGTAACACCTCAAATAAAGTGAGTGTTTTGCGTAAGCTTACCCCGGCGTGACATTTTTATAACCGTGTAAATTTCTCCCAGACAAGGTGACTTTCATGAATATATTCACTTGTATTTACCCAGCCCAAAATGAAATAGAGGCGTCACTACAGACACCCTGGTTTGAATCCAGGCTCTATCACAACTGGCTGTGTGTGATTTGTGAGTCCCATAGGGTGGCGCACAATTGGCCCAGCGTCGTCCGGGTTTGGCCCGTGTAGGCCTTCATTGTAAATAACAATTTGTTCTTAAGTGACTTGCCTAGTGTAATTTAAAAAATGAATATGGATGAGATACAACCAAGAGTGGTGCGGTCTGCACTAGCAATGGTCACAGCAAATTAACGCTCTTATTTAATCAACACATTACTATTAAGGTTATAATATTATAGAGAACAATCTACATTCATTATATGTGATTTATAATGTAATAAGGCAAAGAAAACAACGTTTTGGCATTGCTTTCTTAGCACCCCTCTTGAATTGCCATGTTTTTCCCTAGATTCTAGAGCAGTGAGTGGATAGCCGTATACTGTATAACTTTGTGAAATTTTGAATTAGTGTATAGAGTCAATTTAGCGACTTTGACGCTGAGTATTCAGACCCTTCCAGCGTCTTGTATTGGTAAGAGGCTAACGAAAAACTCTGCTACTTTTCAGGCTGGCTTGGGGAGTTTTGCCACGGGGAGTTTTTTGGTTTTGATAGCATTTAAAGATAAAATATATCTTTAAGTTAAACCATGTAGTATATACGTCTGTTCAGATCTGGATGTTACCCCTCTGTTTTGCTATACAATTATGACTGAAAGCTGAATATTTCTCTGTCTGGATAAGATGACAGAATTCTTGCAACCATGTAACAGCGGAGTGATTGCTATGAAATGAACGTGATCCTTGTTCCACGTGTGTCCTCCTCCCAGCAGCTTAGTCTCTGTGGCGCAATTGGTTAGCGCGTTAGACTGTTAATCTAAAGGTTGGTGGTTCAAGCCCACCCAGGGACGAGTGTTTTCCATTCGTTGAGCTCTGTGATGTCAGAAGACTTTCCTCTATTGTAAATTTGACTCCGTGTGTGACTGACTTGTCCTGTATTCTGTTTTTAGACGTGATTGGTGAGCTGTTAAATGTAAAAGAGGAGGAGTATGATATTTTCCATCCTAGTAAAATGGGTGTCAGTGGCCTTCACCATATATCTAAACTCCATATAGAATGAGATCACAGACAGCCAGGGGTCAAAGATCAGCTTTCTACCAACTCCATGTCTGTGGCGCATTGCTTTGAGCCTTAGACTGTTAATCTAAAGATTTGATTGATGTGTTTGAACATACAACATGAGAACAGTTGCATTGAAACCACTGGTAAAAATGGGAGACGGTGGCCCGATTGGGTATATAAATAACTACAGAGGGTAGGTAGTGCGTACGGCCCAGTACATCACTGGGGCTCAGCTGCCTGCCATCCAGGACCTCTACACCAGGTAGTGTCAGAGGAAGACCCTAAAAATGGTCAAAGACCCCAGCCACCCCAGTCAAAGACTGTTCTCTCTACTACCGCATGGCAAGCGGTACTGGAGTGCCAAGTCTAGGACAAAAAGGCTTCTACCTTGTTTTTACCCGCAAGCCATAAGACTCCTGAACAATTGTTTCTAGCCTGTCTTTTTACTGTTGTTTTATTTCTTTATTTACCTATTGTTAACCTAATACCTTTTTTGCACTATTGGTTAAGAGCCTGTAAGTAAGTATTTCACTGTAAGGTCTACTAGATCTGTTGTATTTGGCGCACGTGACAAATAAACGTTGATTTGATTTGATTTGAAAGCAAAGGCCTGTGCTTTTATTACTGTATATCTTGACCGTTCTGTATGGAAAATCTGGCTCAAAGAAACATATTTTTGTATATAGATAAGCATCCTGCTCGAAGGACCATATCATCATTATATATTACCAGTGATGGAAGAAGTACCCAATTGTCATACTTGAGTAAAAGTAAAAATAACAGTGGTAGAAAAAGTACCCAATTTTCATACTTTAAAGTATTTTTACTTAAGTACTTTACACCACTGTATATTAATCTGGCTCGACAGACTATATCATTTAGTTATACATTTAGTTATATACATATATATATATATATATATTAATGAATAACTAAATGTATTGTATATATATATATTTATATATATATATATATATATATGGACACACCTCCTCATTCAAGGGTTTTTCTTTATTTTGACAATTTTCATCATTTTAGAATAACAGTGAAGACATAAAAACTATGAAATAACACATATGGAATCATGTAGTAACCAAAAAAGTGTTAAACAAATTAAAATATATTGATGTTTGAGATTCTTCAAAGTAGCCACCCTTTGCCTTGATGACAGCTTTGCACACTCTTTGCATTCTCTCAACCAGCTTCATGAGGCAGTCACCTGGAATGCCTTTCAATTAACAGGTGTGCCTTGTTAAAAGTTAATTTGTGTAATTTCTTTCCTTCGTAATGCGTTTCAGCCAATCAGTTGTGTTGTGACAGGGTAGGGCTGGAATACAGAAGATAGCCCTATTTGGTAAAAGACCAAGTCAATATTATGGCAAGAACAGCTCAAATAAGCAAAGAGAAACGACGGTACATCATTACTTTAAGACACAAAGGTCAGTCAATCCAGAAAATTACAACAACTTTGAAAGTTTCTTCAAGCGCAGTCGCAAAAACCATCAAGCGCTATGATGAAACTGTCTCTCGTGAGGACCGCCACAGGAAAGGAAGACCCAGAGTTACCTCTGCTGTGGAGGATAAGTTCATGAGAATTACCAGCCTCAGAAATTGCAGCCCAAATAAATGCTTCACAGAGTTCAAGTAACAGACACATCTCAACATCAACTGTTCAGAGGAGACTATGTGAATCAGGCCTTCAATGTCAAACTGCTGTAAAAACAAAAACACTACTAAAGGACACCAATAAGAAGAAGAGACTTGCTTGGGCCAAGAAACACAAGCAATGGCCATTAGACCGGTTGAAATCTGTCCTTTGGCCTGACTCCAAATTTGAGATTTTTGGTTCCAACCGCTCTGTCTTTGTGAGACGAGTAGTAGGTGAACGCATGATCTCCGCGTGTGTGTGGTTCCCACCGTGAAGCAAGGACAAGGTGTGATGGTGTGGGGATGCTTTGCTGGTGACACTGTTGGTGGTTTATTTAGAATTCAAGGTACACTTAACCAGCATGGCTACGACAGCATTCTGCAGCGATACGCCATCCCATCTGGTGTGCGCTTAGTGGGACTATCATTTGTTTTTCAACAGGACAATGACCCACACACCTCCAGGCTGTGTAAGGGCTATTTGACCAAGAAGCAAAGTGATGGGAGTGCTGCATCAGATGACCTGGCCTCCACAATCACCCAACCTCAACTCAATTGAGAGAGTTTGGGATGAGTTAGACCGCAGAGGGAAGGAAAAGCAGCCAACAAGTGCTCAGCATTTGTGGGAACTCCTTCAAGACCGTTGGAAAGCATTCCAGGTGCAGCTGGTGGAGAGAATGCCAAGAGTGTGCAAAGCTGTCATCAAGGCAAAGGGTGGCTACTTTGAAGAATATAAAATATCTTTTGATTTGTTTAAGACTTTTTTGGTTACTACAAGATTCCATGTGTTTTTTCATAGTTTTGATGTCTTCACTTTTATTCTACAATGTAGAAAATAGTAAAAAATGTAGAAAAACCCTTGAATGAGGAGGTGTGTCCCAACTTTTAAATGGTACTGTATATGTGTATGTATGTATATATTAATCTGGTTTGAGGAACAATAAATTCAGAATCTATTATCTACTCTTGTTACTGCTAGAGCTTATTTTCATTTTCAGAAACCCCATTGTGATAAATCACTGTATGTATAACTTTGAGAAAATTAAAATGAATATATTTTGTCTCGTTGTTTAAAGTGTGCGCAGGACTTGTTTGTCGACACATGTTGGTATCGTGTTTGTTAGGGATGGGCATTTGAAATGATTTCACTCTTCGGATAATATGACATTATTTCTGCTATCAGGATAGTCGACATTGAAAAACGCAGTTAAAAAAAACACTTGACAAGTCAGAATGACACAAACGTCAAAGGCAGGCTACCACAACGGACAGGCTGCAATTCTCCAGTAGTTTTTGGCTAACAGCAACGGTGAAAGAGAAGTCTGATTTTCGCCAGGGTTGATGAATTCTGTTTGAAATTACTTTTCTGGTGAGTGTTTTGCATTGCTCTGGGTCAGGTTTTGTGGAACCGTGGCTATGTACGTGACAGTCATTTCTATTTGAAGTGGAGAAAATAGGTTGTCAGAGTTGACTGGAGGACTAAATGCGCTAGCTCAATGCACTGTCATCAAAACTAAAAATCAAACAGTTCAACTGTTGTTTTATTAAATAAAGAATTTCAATTGTCACGGTGTATCCCTGTATGTAATAATGTCTCAATGATCATTTAATTTAGAAAAAAGTTTTCATTGTTAAAATACCCCCCCCCCACACACAAAAAAAGGTCAAATGAACACGCACACAAGTAAAGGAATACTGAGGTTTGTTAGGATTTTTGAATATTCAAATAACCGTGATCGTCTGTTGTGTGTGTATGAGTGTCTAAATGTGTACTTTTGTTGACAACGAAGGGGATGCTGTTGCTTTAACTGAACTGATCTGCATAGGTAGGATTCCACCATAGACTCAGTCCTCGTTAGTATAGTGGTCAGTATCCCCGCCTGTCACGCGGGAGACCGGGGTTCAATTCCCCGACGGGGAGGTAAGGTTTTTATTTTCGTTTTACGTCTGCCTGTGAGAGAAGCCTCATTGTAAAATGACCTTCAGTACTTGTCTTTACTCCACTATAGCTACTCTACAGCGTCGTTTAACCCACTTGTAAAATGGATGGTGGTGGCAAAGGTCTGTTGTTTTATTACTGTAGATCTTGACCGTTCTGTTTTGAAAATATAAATCTCACTCGAAGGACCATGTCATTGTTATCGATCTGGCTAAGGGACCTTCAATTAAGAATCTATAATCGATTACCACATTACCAAGAATCTATAATCGATTACCACCGTATGAGTCATAATACCCATAAAACATAGCAGTCAAACATGAAAATGGTTACAATTGTTTTTCGACCATACATTTTTCCCAATGGGGATTTTGGTAACACTTCAAATGAGGTGAGTGTTTTGCGTAAGCTTACCCCGGCGTGACATTTTTATAACCGTGTAAATTTCTCCCAGACAAGGTGACGTTCATGAATATATTAACTTGTATTTACCCATCCCAAAATGAAATAGAGGCGTCACTACAGACACCCTGGTTTGAATCCAGGCTCTATCACAACTGGCTGTGATTTGTGAGTCCCATAGGGTGGCGCACAATTGGCCCAGCGTCGTCCGGGTTTGGCCCGTGTAGGCCTTCATTGTAAATAACAACTTGTTCTTAAGTGACTTGCCTAGTGTAATTTAAAAAATGAATATGGATGAGATACAACCAAGAGTGGTGCGGTCTGCACTAGCAATGGTCACAGCAAATTAACGCTCTTATTTCATCAACACATTACTATTAAGGTTATAATATTATAGAGAACAATCTAGATTCATTATATTTGATTTATAATGTAATAGGGCAAAGAAAACAACGTTTCGGCATTGCTTTCTTAGCACCCCTCTTGAATTGCCATGTTTTTCCCTAGATTCTAGAGCAGTGAGTTGATAGCCGTATACCAGTGATTCTGAACTCCACCAGTTTCATATGCGCATTCACCGACCCCTTCTTTATTGGAAAAATAAAATATGATTTTTTCAAATTCAAAACATAGGTACTGGTGCACAAAATGAACCGTGCATCAACATCACTGTGTTCAAAGAACAAAATCATCAAAACATGATTTTCACACAAAAACAAAAACTTAATCATGAATATTTACTGCAAATCAGTGTGACTTGTGCTGTTGCCTTTCAGAGACCAGTTCACAAATGCGTGACTTCACCTTGGCTTTCTTAGCAATAACAGGGTACGTTACCATTTGATGACACCCAAACGTTGAAAGCGTTGTTGTTCTGAAGAGTTGCTGTTGAACCTGGCTCTGCTGAATTTTAATGATTTCATTGAGGTATTCATCATTGACATCTGTTGTCTCAACACTAAACGTGAACGGCTGTCTCACCCATGCTGGATATGACTCTCTTGTAGGGAAGTATCCGTCGAGAGACTTTGCAAGCTCATCTAAGTGCGTGGCAATTGCTTGCTTCAGTTCCGCGGGTACAGAAATGTCTCCGATTCCAGATACATCTTCGATCTTACTTACACAGTCATCCATCAGGGGAAAGTTTGCGAAGTTATCGTTCTCTATTCGTCGTTTCCACAACGGTAGCTTTTTTTGAAAAGCCTTCAGGTTTTCCTCCGCTTCGATGATGTTGACTCCACCGCCCTGCATCTTTTGATTGAGATGATTGAGAGCTGTGAAGATATCAGCCATGTACGCTAAAATGAGAATGAACTCTGAATTTTTGAAGCAATCTGCATGACAATGTTGGTGCTCTTGCAAAAACAGGGCTAATTCCACACGCACGGCAAAAACATGATTCAGCACCTGTCCCCGGGATAACCACCGAACGTTAGAATGGTACAGAAGTACCTCGAAATCAGAGCCCATTTCTTTACACAGCTCACTGAAGATGCGGTGCCTCAGAGCACTAGTTCGCACATAGTTCACGCATTCCATTACAATTTTGAATACTTCTGCCAGTTTTGGAGGCAAGGTTTTTGTTGCCAACGCATGCCTGTGCAGAATACAATGCGTAACAATGATGTGTGGTGCATCGGCTTTCACTAGCGCACCAAAACCAGACTTTCTTCCCAGCATGACTGGAGCTCCGTCCGAACAAACTGCAGAAACCATATCCCACGAAAGATTGTTGTCTTTGAAGAAGTCTTCCACAAGTTTCTTCACATCGGCTGACTTAGTTGTTGTTGTAAGAGGCTTACAAAATAAAACATCTTCCTTTATCACGCCGTCTTTCACATAGGGCACAAATACAGCAAGCTGGCTTAGATTGGAAACGTCTCGTGGTCTCGTCGAGTTGAAGGCTGAATTTTGCCGGGATTGATTTCAGATCTGCAACTACTTGAGCCAAGATGTCTTTGCTCATGTCCTCTATTCTGTCGCTGATGGTGTCATTTGAAAGAGGAATTTGGGATAACTTAACTTCAGCCTCTTTTCCCAGCATGATATTCGCCATCTTCAACACAGCTGGTTTTATGAGTGTTTCACCAATGGTGTGTGGTTTGCCCTGCTTTGCGATCAGGTAAGCAACTTCGTACGATGCTGTGAGGATCGGTTTGTTGATGGGTACAAAGCCGAGAACAGGCAGAGTAGCCTTTTCATCGAATCTGGCTCTCTTCACCTTGAATTCAGCGAGCGTTGTGTTCTTGTATTTTCCATCTCCATGCAGCTTAAGGACGTGTTCTTAGTTTTGCCAGTGCTAGACTAGAATTGCTCAACTTGGCATTGCAAATCATGCAGTTAGGACGCTGACTCCCATCACGTTCCGTTATACATGTGAATCTATATTGTACATATTCGTCCGACCACTTTCTTTTTTTCCTCGACATAGTAAGTATGAAGGGATTCAAATATTAAGAAAGAAATCACAAGACGTACCATCACGACAGTCACAAGTCGACTACTGAGCGCACCAAATTCCCTGCAGCACAGATAAGCCAAGCGATGTAGCGTGATCACCTGCAGCCAATGATGGCCAAGCGGGGCGTGTCATCACAAATCATATAGTCGGATGTGTGTCTTGACCTCCGCTGAACCCCTGGGGTTCGATCGAACTCAGGTTAAGAACCACTGCCGTATACTGTATAACTTTGTGAAATTTTGAATTAGTGTATAGAGTCAATTTAGCGACTTTGACACTATATTTAGCAAGTATTCAGACCCTTCCAGCGTCTTTTATTGGTATTTTTTTGGTTTTGATAGCATTTAGCAAATTTTTCCACTCAATTATTCCGCAAACAAGATGGGAAGAACCTGTCTGTGCAGTGGAAGTAAGGGCAACGGCGCCAAGGCGGTTGTTATGGGCGAGCCTTCGGGGGACTGGCCCGCACTACCATATCTCCTTGCCCGTCTTATTGAAATATGGATCAGTCATTTGACTGAGACATGCGCCGACAGAAAGACCCATCAATCTCAGATAAAGCATCCAAGTGAGATAAACCGAAACCCTCTCTCTCAATGCTTGTGTAGACCATGTATCTGATGCTGTCTGGACAAAAAGAGTATGACATGTCATACTATTTATTTATGACCAGTCAGCATCAGATACATGGGCTACAAATAGTATGAGAGGGGCGCTGTTTCGCTCTCCTTGCATGCTTTCTCCAGTTGGATAGTTTCAGCAGAAAGGAAGAGGCAAAATGAGAAGTCTCACTCTCCCCAAAATCGGTCCAGGATAAGCCCAATGCGTTTCTATTCAAATAACGAATATTCAAATAACAGTGATCATCCCTAGTGTGTGTATGTGTACTAATATGGACAACCAGTGGAACAAGGGATGCTCTGACATCGTTAACTTATGTGCATGGGTAGAATTCCAGCACACACTCAGTCCTCGTAAGTATTGTTGTCAGTATCCCCGCCTGTCAGCGGGAGACAGGGTTGGGAAGGACATGGAAAATATATATTTTTAAACACCTGTCTTTGAGATAAGCCACGTATTAAACATCTGTTCAGATCTGGATGTTACCCCTCTGTTTTGCTATACAATTATGACTGAAAGCTGAATATTTCTCTGTCTGGATAAGATAGTAGAATTTTTGCAGCCATGTAACGGAGGAGTGATTTCCATCAAATGAACGTGGTCCTTGTTCCACGTGTGTCCGAGCCCTATCAGCTTAGTCTCTGTGGCGCAATTGGTTAGCGCATTAGACTCTTAACACAGGTGCATCCTGTTTAAGTTTCTGCCTGTAGGAAGGGAGGAGCAAAATGGAGTGGTGGTCAGATTTGTAAAAAGGACGGGGGAGGGCCTTGTATGCATTGTGGAAGTTAAAGTAGCGGGGATCCAGAGTTTTGCCAGCACGAGTACTACAGTCAATATTCTGATAGAATTTAGGTAGCCTTGTTCTCAAATTTGCTTTGTAAAAATCCCCAGCTGTAATAAAAGCAGCCTCAGGATATGTGGTTTCCAGTTTGCTTAAAGTCCAGTGAAGTTCTTTGAGGGCCATCGTATATGACGTATATGAATCCGGCTCGAAGGACCAGATCATCAATATGTAATAATCTGGCTTGACGGCCAGAAATAGGCATGGGCAAAAATTTGCTTTGTGGAACAATACATTCAGAACCTATTATCCACTCTTTTGTTATACTGCTAGATTGTTTTCAGCAACCACATTACGATAAATCACTGTATATCACCAACTTTGAGAAAGTTCAAATGAATGTATTTGCCTCATTGGATGTGTGTTTAAAGTGTGCGCTGGACTGGTTTATTGGAAAATGTTGGTATTGTGTGTGTTTGTTAGGGATGGGCATTTTTAATTATTTAACGATTCAGATTACTTTTTTTCCCCTCCTGGTATCCGGCTAGTCGACGTTCAAAAAAACGTAAATAATAAAAATAAAAAACACTTTACCAGTCATCAAAACTAAATTCAAAAGTTTGTTTTATTAAATAATTTCAATTGCCATGGTATATCCCTGTATGTAATGTCTCAATGATAATGTAATTTAGAAAAAAACTTGAATAAACTCAAATACCCATGACAGTCCCTAGTGTGTACTTAAATGGACAACCAGTGGAACAGGATGATGATGTGTGATTAACTGATGCGCATTGGTTGAATTCCAGGACACGCTCAGTCCTCATTAGTAGTGGGCAGTATCCCCTCCTTGAACTGTATGTATTTTCCCCCTATCACTTCAAAACTCAGTAAAAAAAAAAAAGATTCAGACAACTTTAGTTTTTTTCAACAATTTATACAGCATTCAAACATAGAAATAAAGAATAACAATCTTCAAATACCAATTTTTATCAAGTCTTCATTCTAAGTCTTCTAGACTCTGTCTACCATTGGTTAAACCTGCCAGTCGAAGTCTGAAATAATAAACATATTCATTCTCATTCAAATTAAGACTAATTTGATTATAGCTGCTACAGTGATATACAGTGTCATTGTCACACTTTGCATATGAGCTTGTTTTGTTCTGTAGATGTAAGCTTGAGTATTTATGGTTGTGTGTGTGTCTACAGAGACAACCAGTGGAACAGCATGTTGCATTGTAAACTCCATGTAGAATGAGATGACAGACAGCCAGAGGGCAAGGTTCAGTCATTAGATTCTGGAACTTGAAATCTTTAGAGAATCAAATGTTGTTGTACTTCAGTTCGACTGCCTCAGTTCTGGGACAACCCTTTTTTTTGGGTCTCTCCTCATCCACACCAGTCTGGTCCAGGGACGTGTTCAGCAGGGCACAACATTGTGGCATTTTCTGATATAAATATGTTACGTAGAACTAACAGCCCTCTCTGACATAGAATAATTAATCTCGGGTCCATTCATAACAGTTCTATATGCATCTTTCAACAACATTTAGGCTTCTGAACATAGTCCTGGTCCAGACTCTTCTCTCATTGGGAAGATTTCAATTGTAACCTCATGTCCTCTCTCATCCCCTCCTTCTCAAAACCCATTGGGAGAAGGTCAGAGGGAAGGGACCTCTGGCTTTCTCATCCAATGGGTTTTGAGAAAGAGACAATTGTATACTCCTCATGTCCTCTCTCGCCTTGAGATCTTCCTCTAGTATCCCCTCTGTCCCTGTCCCAGCAACTCAGTCTCTGTGGTGCAATCAGATACTTTCGATAACGTTTAGACTACGGAATGTGACCCTGGTCCTGACTCTCCTTCTGTCCGGGTTCTCCCTCCGTCTCAGTTTGTATAGTGGTGGTGGTCTGGGGGGCCTGGTCAGTAGGTGTGGTGGTGGTCTTGGGGGCCTGGTCTCGTGGTTGTGAGGTATCCAGGGCTAGCTGCATGGCCCAGATGCTGAGAGGCCTCATGTAGGCCAGGGAGCGGTAGATGCCCTTCTCACAGTAGGCCTCCGGGGTCTGAAAGGCCATGCCCAGACGCTCCCACACCGTCCGGTAGCAGCCCTCTGCTGTACGTAGACCCTCCTCCAACATACCCTGACACAGAGAGAGGGGTTCAGAGGTGAGATATTGGTTTTCCATGATTGGTAAATTGATAAATCGATTGGATTGACATAGTACATAGAGGTGGGTTTAGAGGTAAGATATTTTGGTTTGAAATGTGGAAGATGGGAGAGGATTGGATGTCATATCTGAAAATGTTAAATTTTGTATTATTTGTTGAATTTACTGATATGACAGACTGAGCGAAAAAAAGTTTGTAGTAACGTGAACTAACTCACTTGTATATCGCGCTGGTCCGTAAAATTGACCTTATTTTAGCACCCACAAAACATAATACTTCCAGATCAACTGTAATTATCAATACCATTGTAAAGCACAATTTCTCCCCTTTCCAACAAAATCAATGACGAGACCTCCATGATGGAGGTCGACCGATTAATCAGAATGGACTGTTAAATAGGGCCGATTTCAAGTTTATTTCAATCGGTAATCTGCATTTTTGGACACCGATTATAGCCGATTACATTGCACTCCACGAGGAGACTGCGTGGCAGGCTGACTACCTGTTATGCGAGTGCAGCAAGGAGCCAAGGTAAGGTGCTAGCTAGCATTAAACGTATCTTATAAAAAACAATCAAAACCATCACTAGTTAAACTAGTAATATCATCAACCATGTGTAGTCATCTAGCTTGTCCTGCGTTGTATATAATCGATGCCTGTTAATTTATCGTTGAATCACTGCTAACATGAATTTCTTTTAACTAGGGAAATTGTGTCACTTCTCTTGCGTTCTGCGCAACAGAGTCAGGGTATATGCAGCAGCACCTGGCTCATTGCGAACTGTGTGAAGACCATTTCTTCCTAACAAAGACCGTAATTAATTTGCCAGAATTGTACATAATTCTGACATAACATTGATGGTTGTGCAATGTAACAGCAATATTTGGACTTAGGGATGCCACCCATTAGATAAAATACGGAACGGTTCCGTATTTCACTGAAAGAATAAACGTTTTGTTTTCGAAATGATAGTTTCTGGATTTGACCATATTAATGATCTATGGCTCGTATTTCTGTGTTATTATATTATAATTAAGTCTATTATTTGGTAGATCAGTCTGACTGAGCGGTGGTAGGCAGCAGCAGGCTCGTAAACATTCATTCAAACAGCACTTTCCTGCATTTGCGAGCAGCTCTTCGCTGTGCTTCAAATACTGCGCTGTTTATGACTTCAAGCCTATCAACTCCCGAGATTAGGCTGGCAATAATAAAGTACCTATTAGAACATCCAATAGTCAAAGGTATATGAAATACAAATGGTATAGAGAGAAATAGTCCTATAATAACAACAACCTAAAACTTCTTACCTGGGAATATTGAAGACTCATGTTAAAAGGAACCACCAGCTTTCATATGTTCTGAGCAAGGAACTTAAACGAGTGGCTTTCTTACATGGCACATATTGCACTTTTACTTTCTTCTCCAACACTTTGTTTTTGCATTATTTAAACCAAATTGAACATGTTTCATTATTTATTTGAGACTAAATTGATTTTATTTATGTATTATATTAAGTTAAAATAAGTGTTCATTGTTCATTCAGTATTGTTGTAATTGTCATTATTACAAATACATATATAAAAATTGGCATCGGCTTTTTTTGGTCCTCCAATAATCGGTATCGGCGTTGAAAAATCATAATCGGTCGACCTCTACTACATGATGCCCGTCACTGCATGATTCAAGAAGGCAATGAGCTCCGTCGGGTCTTTTTAAAAATAGCACGTGGGGAAGTGAAACTAATGCGTGATAGTGAGAAGGAGCGATATCGTGTGGGGAAACGGTTTTTTTCACTCGATCTGTCCAACTTATCACCTCTAAAATGTAAATAAAACATAAGACTTTATAAAGACTACTATAAATATATATTTATAAAGACTACTATAAATATATATTTATAAAGACTACTATATTTGGAGGTTTGAGTCAAATTGGGTTTTTAGGGTGGTGCTAAAGTGATCTTCAGAAGTAAACAGCGGCTTTTGAGAGTCATGACAGCTTGCAGTGATGACGCAAAAAATGACTAGGTATCCCCCCCTTACCCTGTCCCCTTCTTGTTTTTAAATGGTGAGAGAAGTGCTTCACCTGGTGGAGAGAGGCTGTAAGACAGAATTAGTTGCTTTATGCGTTACGCCATGACACGTCACGATGTAACGTACAGCGTCGGAGGGTCCGTTTTTTTCAACTTTTCTCCAATACTATAGCGCCATTACCATGTCAATCAACGCTTAAATAGTTCACACACCAGATTTTGATGTCAACACAGTCCCATTAGTTTTCATTGCAGCCTCGTTACTTAAAAAAGGTTTGTTGAAAAGGTCAGGAGGCTTCCCTCCCCTCTCCCCATACTGACTTTCTCACTCACTCACCTCATGGATCATAATAGCAGCCAGTCCGTACACCACTCCGATCCACACCTCGTCTGACTGGACACTGGAGTGGTCAGGTACCCCCTCCGGCCTCATACCGTTGACCGCACCCATCTGACCCCCAGCGAAACTCATCACGTTCAGGTCAAACACAGACTTCAGTGCACTGCAAATCTTCTCCTTAGGAAAGGCCTGGGGGAGAAGTAGTTCATTGTTTTGTTTGTGTAGTTAGCATTCTGACCACACTGATTGAATCTATGTTGAGTCAGGATGTAATTAACAGTAATAATATTTCAAGTCATTTTAAGCACTTTAAGGCATTGTCACTTTACATAATCAGCCAGATAAAAAAGGAATGCGCGATAATGTAAGCAACAAAGTCACATTCCAATCAGTAAGAGAAATCTGGTAAAAATCCTAGTACAATCATTACTAGACCAATGGAGGTTGAAACATCAGTCTGATCAGGATCAAAATGTTCCTCTGTTTGCCCAGTATGTGGCGCTTGTTTGGTCAATCGTTTTTTATTAGGGTTTTAGTAGTCAACAATAGTATTACTATTTATGTCTTGGCTTTGTGTCTGACCTGAAACTGGCCATCTCCCAATCCAGATGCCCGCAGGAACCACTGGCCAGCACACTGGTCTGACATCACACTGTTGGAGAGATCCTGCCCACTACTGTCGTAGTTGTAGTACTGGCCTGAAGAGACAGAGACATAGTCAGCTTTTAGTCTTAATTATACAGCTAAATTAAAGCCAGGCTCTGAATGGTGTTTTTACTACGAGGCTTATCTCAAATACAGAAACAAAAACGGTTATTGAAGCCCGGTCTCCCTGGCTCCCGCATGACGGGCAGGGATACTGACCACTATACTAAACGAGGACTGAAGTCATTTATTAAGAACACTAACTATAACATATCTGACACAGATCCCAAGCATATAAAACTCTGGTATAATGACCATAAATGTATGGTTGTCTATGATTCAAGTACAATATAATTAATTAGTAAGTTGTATTCCAGAAGTTTAGTTTCTAGTTGTTTACTACAGAATTGTGGCTTAATTTCAAACTCTATAAAAACACATCACAAGAACACACTTCTTAGCAAATGTGTGACATTGCTGAAGAATGTGTAACACAAAACAATAATTGCAGCATTACTCCCTATTCATTACTGAATGTGCGCCCCCTACAGGCAGAAATAAGGTACTGACCATTCCACAGCAGCTTGTCGAAGGCGGCGCTCCCCCGGTCTAGTATGTCTCTGAAGCGCTGGAAGGCTGCCTCATTGTTCACCAGCCTGGCCATCTTACACATCACACACACAGAGGCCAGCCACAGACCCCCACAGTACGCACTGAGAGAGGGAGAGAGCAGATTATAATTCCTATAAACGAACACTAAAAAAGTAACACGTGGAAATCTTTAAATTACAAAGTGTGACCTCGCCTCATACATTAAAACACGCATGCAGTATAATTCCTGGTCGAAAACAGGAAGTTGAATTCTTTGATGTGACCTTAGAACACAGTCTCACCTCCCTGGGGTGGGTCAGGAAAGCAGCTAAAAATACAACTCCGTCAACGGACTTAGTCTTTTCCTGTTCGCCATCAGTGGGAACCTCTAGTACAATGAGTCTTGTTACAAGTTATGTCACGCCATTTACCAGCTCCCTCCCTTTTCCTCAGCTCTCACCTAGGTCCTGTTGCGGTCCATCCGTCGTAGGTCTGGTCAGCGTAGCCCGAGTTCTCTATCAGACCATCTCCATCCGTATCAAACTTCATCTCTGACTCCATCACGGCCTGAAGGGGGATATAATAACATTTATTAAATAACAATCCTTATTATTGTAACTGATCCTATCAGCACTCATCCCGTGAGACTCCTTCCTACCTGGCAGATGGGCCACATGTCCTGGAGGTACTGTGTGTCCTGGGTCAGGTGGAAGTCTCTGTAGACCTGCAGGACAAACTTCAGGTTCAGGTCCTTCCAGTCAGCCGTGTCGTGGATTAGGTAGGCGTTGACACGCTGCCACGGCTCGTCATCTAGATCAAATCAAACTTGATTTATATAGAAGATATGACTAAATAATTGTTTGAATAACCTTATTTACTATTATGTATTGATTTGTACACTCTATGCGATGCTCACTGCACAGAACTAAAAATTATCACAGTGAATTATTGTAATGTTTGTTTATGTGTCAATTAATCCCATAATTGATGGGTTGCCAACTGGCGATTTGACACAAATTCATTCATGCAGTTCAAAGTGCTTCACATACATATACAATAAGTGAGAAAGAAAAACAATATTAGATAAATATAAAATAAAGGTTAGATAATAGACAAGATACATAAATCTCCCTAGAGAACACAACTGATGCGCTCATTCTTATCTGATGGCTACCTCTGTACAGAAGGCAGACATGTTATTTAACGTAAGACAATGCAGATTCACTAAGACACAAATCACAAAAGCCGAAAGGGTCCAATTCTTAAATAACATGAAATCTGAACTCATAACTCACTGTGGTCATAACTCAATGTATGTCTCAAAATCCAAGTTACATGCACATATCTGAATTCAGTGCCAGTATTAAACCCAATGTCTAATTGAACAAACAAATTCAACATGTAAAGTGTTTGTCCCATGTTTCATGAGCTGAAATAAAAGATCCCAGAAATTTCCAAACGCGCAAAAAGCTTATTTCTCTCATGTTTTGCAAACATAATTCGTTACAACCCTGTTAGTGAGCTCCTTTGCCAAGATAATCCATCTACCCGACAGGTGTGGCATATCAAGAAGCTGATTAAACAGCATGATCATTACACAGGTGCACCTCGTGATGGTGAAAATAAAAGGCCACTCTAAAATGTGCAGTTTTGTCACAACACAAAGCCACAGATGTCTCATGTTTTGAGGGGGCGTGCAATTGGCTTGCTGACTGCAGGAATGTCCAAGAGCTGTTGCCAGAGCTGTTCCCAATTGAATGTTAATTTCTCTACCATAAGCTGCCTCCGTTGTTTTAAAGAATTTGGCACTACGTCCAACTAGCCTCACAACCGCAGACCACGTGCATGGCGATGTGTGGGCGAGCGCTTTGATGATGTCAAAGTTGTGAACAGAGTGCCCCATGGTGGTGGGGTTATGGTATGGGCAGGCATAAGCTATGGACAACAAACACAATTGCATTTTATCGATGGCAATTGAATGCACAGATATACAGTGACGAGATCCTGAGGCCCATTGTCGTGCCATTCATCCTCCGCCATAATGTTTCAGCATGAAAGCTGAAAATGTCCCCGTTCTTCCATTGCCTGCAAACTCAGACAAATCACCCATTGAGCATGTGTGGGATGCTCTGGATCGACAGCGTGTTGCAGTTCCCGCCAATATCCAGCCACTTCGCAGTCATTGAAGAGGGACAACATTCCATAGACCATAATCAGCCTGATCGACTCTGAGAAGGAGACGTGAAGCACTGCATGAGGCAAATGGTGGTCACACCAGATACTTTAAGGTACTGATCTACGCAACAATTTTTTTTTAAAGGTATCGCTGACCAACAGATGCAGATCTGTATTCCCAGTCATGTGAAATCCATAGAGTAGGGCCTAATGAATTTATTTTAAAAAATTGACTTATTTCCTTTTAACTCCGTAAAAACTTTGAAATTGTTGTATGTTGCATTTATGTTTTGGATCAGCACACACACACGCCCTTTAAAAAGTTGCAACGTACTGCAGCACAGTTTGTGTGATGCCTCAGAATTCTATGGCACGTTATTTAAGTGCCAACCGCAGGTACTATTAATGCTAGTTTGACCACAAGAGGGCATCTTTGAGCAGCATTTGATAGTCTTCAATAGTGGCTGTACCAGAGAATTTAAAACCTTTTATTGTAAGAACATAATGGGACTGAATAAGACATTTTGCTTAGTTAATTTGATTAATATTATGGTGTTTCTATTCCAAGAAAAACAAAAACCCTCTGGGTTTCCATTAGGATGGAACGGAAAATATGGCGCTGTGCGTGACAATCAGGAGTAAGCTACAGTGCTGTGCTATTTAGCTAAAGAATCCCTGTGTCACGCGGGAGACCGGGGTTAAATTTCCCGACTGGGAGGAAGGAGTAGGCTGTCCTTGTAAATAAGAAATTGTTCTTAACCTCTTGAAACTAGGGGGCACTATTTTCATTTTTGGAAAATAACATCCAAAGTAAACGGGCTATTTTGTCAGGACAAGATGCTAGAATATGCATATAATTGACAGCTTAGGACAGAAAACTCTAAAGTTTCCAAAACTGTTAAAATAGTCTATTGAATATAACAGAACTGATATTGCAGGCGAAACCCTGAGGAAAATCCAATCAGGAAGTGCCTCTTATTTTGAAACCGGTGTGTTCCTATGCACCCCTACTGGCCATTGAAAGGGATATCAACGAGATTCCTTTTTCTACGTATTCCCTAAAGTGTCTACAGCATTTTGACATAGTTTCACGCCTTTATGTTGAAGAATGAGTGTAAACAACTACATTGCGTAAGTGGCCAGCTGAGAGCTCAGAGTGATTCTTGCGTAAAAAACACAAAAGGTAGTAATTTTTCCTCTCGCTCCTACTGAAAAGCCCATTGTCCCGGTTGATATATTATCAAATAGATATTTGAAAAACACCTTGAGGATTGATTATAAAAAACGTTTGCCATGTTTCTGTCGATATTATGGATCTAATTTGGAATATTTTTCGGCGTTGTCGTGACCGCAGTTTCCGGTGGATTTCTCAACCAAACGTGAAGAACAAATGGAGAATTTTGGCTATAAAAAAATAATCTTTATGGAACAAAATGAACATTTGCTGTCTAACTGGGAGTCTCGTGAGTAAAAACATCCGAAGCTAATCAAAGGTAAACAATTTAATTTGATTGATTTGTGACCAAGTTGTCTGCTGCTAGCTGTACATAATGCTATGCTAGGCTATCAATAAACTTACACAAATGCTTGTCTTGCTTTGGCTGTAAAGCATAATTTCAAAATATGAGATGACAGGGTGATTAACAAAAGGCTAAGCTGTGTTTCGCTATATTTTGGCTAAAGAAATAGAGGATACTACAATGATCACCTCAGCAAGGTTTTATCCGTGGTCTTGGAGCAGGGTGGAAGTACATCTAAAACGTAGTTTAAATATCCATCTGCATTGAATGTATTTTTTTATTTATTTTATTAACAAAAGCATAAAGAAATACTATACTACTGTTTTTCGTTAGAAATGTAACACTTCAGCGTACTTAAGCATCGAATACATTACAGGTAGGGGGATGTTCACACCTACAGTAGCCAGGCTATAAAGAGTCGATTGTCCTGATAACCAGGCTACAAGTGTTTGAAAACCTGTTTTCAAAATGTCCCCAGCTGTCCGTCACTACTGTAAATAAAAACAGTATCTTATTTACATTCTTTATTGTAACCACAATGTCACCAATGTGTATCTACCTTTCCAATTACTTTTAGAGAGTTTGGGATTCATTTGATTAATATTATGGTGTTTTTTTCCAAGAAAAATTTAAAACCCTCGGTTTCCGTTAGGATGGAACGGAAAATATGGCGCTGTACAACGTGACGTCAGGAGCAGGCTACACAGTACTGGGCTATTTAGCTAAAGAATCCCTGTGTTGTGGGCGGACACACGGGAGACCGGGGTTCAATTCCTCAACTGGGAGGAAGAAGTTGGCTATGCTTGTGAATAAGAATTTGTTCTTAACTGACTTGCCTAGTTAAATAAAAAGTTACACACTAAGAGGATAACATTTCTACACCATCATTTTAGTCTAACCAATACCCAAACAGAGACTGAGTCAAAATGAAAATCTCATTGATTTATCAAGACCTGTCCCCATGCTTGTCTCAGAGCAGTACGAAACGGTGCCAAAATAGTTGTAGGCTAATGCTTCAAATCCTATTGCTTCGAATTTCAATATGCTCATTAAATAAGACCTACACCACTTAACAGCACATTACTCAACACTAGTGAGACTCATACTGTAGGCGACATATCGAAAAATATGACGTGACTCTCCGCCAATAATTACATAGAGGATTCTAAATTAAAACCCAAAAGCCGCTTCATGAGTGTCCCGGTGGAGGCCGGCACGGGTATCTGTAGCGACGCATTTTGCATTGCGATGCGGTGACTTAGACAGCTGCGCCACTGGGGAGGCCCCATCCACAAAGTATGAAAATACAGAGAGGTGTTGGTAAAGGTATATTGTCCTGCTAACAGCCCATAACGGGCTATTATAATGCTTTACATGGTGTCCAGGTCAGGATAACCAAAACATTTCTTTATTAAAGACTATCAGAAAGAAGGTTGGTACTTATTTATTTTGATGAATGAGTGACTCAGCTTTATGTAGGTGCCAGCTATACGACTGTGCAATCAAATTGATAATATATATATATATATAACGATATTTGGGAGGTTATTTAGTTTTCAAATAAACAAAAAGCGATTGTAATCTGAATAAAGGCCAAAATAATATTTGTAAAGGACAAAACATTTATTTCTGTTTTTATTTCTTTTTAGAGGGAGAGAGGTACCTGCTAGAACAGCGGGAATGTTTCCCTAGTCAGCACCCCTAGTGCAATGCCCCTTAAAGTGTTGCTCTGTAGTACCCAGGGGTGCACCCTGTCACACTGAACCAGCATCTGTAGCAACACAACAATGCAGTGTCTTAGACCGTTGCGCCACTTAGGCGCTGTACAACATGACCGGTCGGGAGTGGGCTACAGTAAGAGCAAAATAAAATAACAAAAACCTTAGTGTAACAGTTTTAGTAAGTAATACTGAAGTCGTGCACAATTATCTGTTTCTTTTTAGGTTTATGTCCCCCATTCATTTTCAGTTAGAGATACAGTAGGACCCAAAAGCATAATCAGTGCTTTAAGTCCCCCTTGTGGTGGTCTGGAGCAATGAAGTGGTGACACGGTACCGTACCAAACCACAAATGACCTCTAAGTACCGCAGCATAATCACAAAACATTTAGTGGAGCAACCACTGTATGGGATAATATAATTTATATGAATCCGTCTCGAAGGATTACAATTTATGAATATGAATCCTGGCTCAAAGGACCATATCTTTATGAATTGTTGGTAAATATTGGTACAGTATGTGTGTGTTTCCTCTATACCTGGGTCTCCTATGTCG
The DNA here is from genome assembly GCF_045791955.1 of Oncorhynchus clarkii lewisi. Lineage (NCBI taxonomy): Eukaryota > Metazoa > Chordata > Actinopteri > Salmoniformes > Salmonidae > Oncorhynchus > Oncorhynchus clarkii. The sequence goes on from NC_092155.1 coordinate 17,152,885, forward strand.
TGAGGGACTACGTTCTTAACCTTCACAGGGGAATTTCTGCCACTCATCAGATGGAGTCTTTCAGTCGGGTCACACGAAACAACACTGCCAGCTGAAAAATAATACATAAATAGTGAACACGCACAAGCACATATGCTCCAGGACAGGAGAGAGCTACCACACACACACACACACACAATAACATTCAGACCCTGAATTACTCACCAATGTCATATTGCAGGCTGAGGGCTAGTTTGGGCCATAGCATGATAAGTGCAAAGGAAGCGTAGAAGTGCACGTCGTACGTGTTATACATCCTGTACTCCTGACCTATGAGAAGAAAAGAGAACATTCAAAATGATTGAACTCACACACTTCAGAGAGGAGTAAAGACAAGTGTACTTCACAATGAGTCTAACAGACAAGTGTTTCCTCCCAGTCGGGGAATTGAACCCCAGTCTCCTAGCCCCCGTGTCATAAGCGGGGGATACTGACCACTATACTAACGAGGACAGTGTCATTTTGGAGTCTACCTATTTATAAAGACCCCCCTCCAGCCACCTCGTTGATTACAAAATTTGCCTAAAAAAAAAATAAAAAAAGGTCAAATTTAATAGGCGGTGCAGTCATCTACATTACATGGCACAAGTGTGTGTGTGTGTGTGTGTGTGTTGGGCTATTCTCTATAGTCTACCACAGTATGAGTCATAATACCCATAAAACCTAGCGGTCAAACACAGAAATGGTTCCAATAATTTTTTCACCATACATTTTATCCATTGTGGATTTTAAAAACACTTCAAATAGGAGCTGTGTTACATGTGGGCTCACCCTGGTGTGACATTTTGATAACCGTGTAAAATGTCTCTCGGACAAGGTGACAATTCAATATATCCGACTGCATTTATCCCCCAAAAATGAAATGCTAATTAGCAATAATACAGATCTATAAATGCCTGTCTCTTAAGCTTTACGTCACTCACCAGGGACATGATTATCTGGATGAGACTGCTTAAAAATTGAGGCAAAAGGTAAGAATCTCTGGATGAACTATATTGACTAATTAATAAATTGGCTGAAGTTATTTAAATGAACAATTCAGTGAACAGTCTTGGGAATGTTTAATTGAAAATGCCTGTTGTTATCTAGCAACATTAGCCTGGATAGAGGACTACTTTAGCAGTTTGTCTAGCCATTTAAATACTTGAGAAAATCCTAAAAACTAGTTTACCTTTAATAAACCAACAGTCTAGCTTGCTAGGTAACTAGCTAGCTAACTTATATGGTGAAGCCAGGGCCAAGCGTTCTTGATAGTTTGTTTGCGTCTGTGAGTGAGGTGTGGGTAGCCTACTTCAAGTACTAAACTTGTAGCTACCCTAGCTAACTGTATTATTTTAGTCTGGCTTTTTGAGAGGTCTCAGATGGACTGATTAGCATCCTTGAGTCAACACTGTATTTTATATAGTGATACTATACTGTATAAACGCATGCTCCACTCAAGTTGAAGTTGTTGACTGATTCCATAGAGGCGGCTAAGGAGAGAGTAGCTGCGAACTAAGACTGCAGCCAAGGCAGCACTGGTCCACACCTGCCCATCGGGGTGAGTATTATTGGTTGGTACTGGATGTGCCTTTTAGGTTCCTCTCCGTGTGTAGTCTGTACCACACAGGCCAGTGCAATAGTCTTTCATATGTGTAGTAGTGTGTTGCATCATATTGCTGAGTTTATCATTTGTGTCAACTTTGAATTCAATCTAAGCCACAGATGATTCATTCCTCCATTGTGTACTTGACCTTTATAGATGCAGACTCGAGACTCAAAGACATTCAAGCAGCACTTTGAGTGCAAGCATCCCAAGTCTCCACTGGTCCCAGTACTGGTTGATGTGCAGGTCTAAGTGACCCCACAGACTCAAATGGACCTACAGCCTAGGTAAGATTCTTCTATCATTCACACCCAGTAGACATGGGGTAAACCACCATGTTGTCAACCAAATGCTATCCTCAATACTTAAGTTGTATTGCTCATGGTCAATGTGATCACTCAGTCTTTAATGTTGTGATTCAGACACGATGACCTCGATTTGAATGCTGCAACTGACAAAATGATGTTGGGGGACCCACGCTGAGAACCCAGGGCATGGGCCAGATATGTGACAATTACCAAAAAAAAAAAAAGGGGGTAAATAAGCACACCATTTTATGTTTATTCCATGGCCAACCATCCCTCTAGCTACCGCCTATTCCACATGGTCTTTTATGTCCCCATGGTCCCTCAACTTCGGACACGTCGGACCTCTCCATCTTATCTCGTTTATAAACCCACGTCCCCTTTGCTGCTTCCTTCACTTGTTCTTCTCCTGATTTGATGACATCTAGACTCAGAAACACATTCAAGTGTTTTAGCTACCCTTTTCCCCCACCGGTGTAATGGTGTCCTCCTGCTTATTCTGGGGTTCAAACTGAATGCAGTAGTAAATGTGCTGCTCACAGTTGACAGCAGCAACACGGACCAGAAGGGTGTTGATATAGCTGTGTTTAGGCATGGCTTCCTTGTTCAGTGTGTTTATCATTCTGGTCACCTAGTATTTTTATATAAAACCTACCTTACACAACCATTTTTTTCATTTGTAACTCACCCACCAAAATTACAATATGCCGTTTACATTTTGTTCTATTTCTGCCGGTCTAATTCCTAAAGTGGAAAAGCAGAAGATCTGTGCACTCTCTGATAATAATTGTGAATGTAGTGCTCATCAATGTCCCAGATTTGTGGCATTGATTTAAAAAAATCATTTAAATCTTTACTTCAAAGTCAGATGTTTACATGTTATGTATTAAAAGGTATATGTATGCATTGCTATCTATTTTGACTTCTTCATAACAATGTAATCACTGGAGTTCAGGTGTTGATGGGTGACTAGGTGCATTCTTGTCAAATAAATATGCTTACTCATTCATGATAAATATATTCTGCAATGAATTCATCTGGTCTTTGAATCTGCAACAGAACATGTCAACGAGTTAGTTCTGAATTGCTTTAATACAGCAGTGCATTCAGACATTATGTATTGAAGTAGATTTCACCTTGTTCATATATACTGAACAAAAGTATAAAACGCAATATGTAGTGTTGGTCCCATGTTTCATGAGCTGAAATAAAAAAGATCCCAGAAATGTTCCATATGCACAAAAAGCTTATTTCTCAAAAATGTGCAAAAAAACTCCTACTTTAAAAATAAATCAATTTAGGTATCTGTGACCCAACAAATGCACATATGTATGCCCAGTCATGTGAAATCCATAGTTGTGTCAAATTTATTTATTTCAATTTACTGATTTCCTTATATGAACTGTAACCCAGTAAAATCTTTGAAATTGTTGCATTTATATTTTTGTTCAGTGTAGTTGGCAGAAATAAGGGGTTAAATAGACTTCTACCAGTTGATGGAGAAGATGACCTGCTAAAATAAGTATATGTTGGTAATACCATCTCGCTAGCTAGCTATATGACTTCTTTGCAAAATACTAGCCTAGTATTCATGGCACATTATAAATATCTGATTGCTACTAGGATAGTATTCTGTACATGACAAGACCAAATGCATAAATAAAACAAATTAGTTAAATTTTGGAACAGTAAATATCATTTTTTTCAATATATATTTCGTTTTGGATCAAGGTAGTGTCATGACGTTGGCCTGGGGGTAGGTTTATGACAGTCATAAATACCTCTCCCCCCTTTTTCCTCTCTCTACCCTACTGATGTGACATTTGAAAATCCCTTGGTTAACAGAGATTCTGGGAATATCAGAAGGTGGGGGGGAAATGAACCATATTCTGGTTATCCGACCAGTTGAACATATGCGGTGGTACTTAATGAATATGATGTCAGTTTGGTTGTCATCTGAGACATTCTCATCAATGATAGGATGACAAACTCTACAGTGGAAAGTCTGCACATTGTAGTTATCGGATTCACATAGAATTGTTGTTCAATTTAAATGTTTGAATATAAAGTTATTGGTGAAAAGATTAAATGTAATTTTAGCTTCCAAATGAGATGTGTTTTTATAAGGTTAAGGCTCTGCTTAATCAGTGACCCGCCCCTGTGAAGAGACATGGGCTGTAAACTATGAAAACGCACCACTATTTAAAGCCTTGACGAAAATGTAACCTCCTGTTCCGAGGATGTGAGGACGACGGTCCATACGTTAAAAGGACTAACATGTCAACTGTTCCGGGTACATTAGGATGACGATCCAATGTCAGAATGGTTCAGATGTCAACTACAGAACGAAGCCAACATCAGCGTGAGCTTTGGTTGCGAATGGTATGAACTTTGAACTCTTATTCACTACAGAAGTGATACCTCCTAGCCGTTGAGTTAGCAAGAGCAGCTGCAAACGTGGGCTAGGAAAGAACAGACAGAGTATGCCGTCTACCACACAACAATGTTACTACAACGTATCCAATTTACAAGCAGAGACATCCTTCAAAGGACAAAGGACTCTGTTGGGCAACACGGCCTTCCATCTACCACCAACCTACCGAAGCGCAGCTCTGAGTAAATATTTATTGCATTTTCCTTTTCCAAATGGGTGGTAATTTAGAATGCATAAGATTCTGTATTTACGATAGACACAATTGCTTCTCCCTTCGTTCTTCAGTCTTCTGGCTCTTTCACTCAAAGCCAGCCCCCTTTTCTTTTGTGTAACCAGCTGTCATATCTGTTCCGTCCACTAGGGAAGTTTTCCTTTATGATATAATTTGTAATCAAGGTATGATTAATTCTGTGTACATGTAATTAGTTAGGTATTTAGTAAATAAATAATTAAACCCAATTTTGTATTGCTGATTCAACTTGTTAGCCAGGGTTCGTGAAGATAACCAAGAATTTACACCTTTCAGATGAGACTGAAATAAAGTGACGATTGCTATTGATGTAAAATATTACTAGGTCATTAAGAGTTTATTCGGAAGATAACAGCTCTATAAATATTATTTTGTGGTGCCCCGACTTTCTAGTTAATTGCATTTACATGATTAGCTCACTCAGGTAATATTAATTACATAGAATAGCATGTCATATCACTTAATCCGGCATAGCCCAAGGCACGACAGTAGCTAGTAGCTAGTTGATGGCAGAAGTGTCAGCTAGAGATGTGCAGGAACTTGCAGGGATTTGTAGTCTTTCACTCTGTCTACTTTTATGTTAATTAGGATTTTTAGAATCAGAGTAAATAGAGATAAATATTTTGATAAGTCTCCTTGTCCAAGAGAGATCTACACTGTTATAAAAATGTCACGCCAGGGTAAGCCTACAGGAAACACAGCCCCTATTTCTAAAAATCCACAATTGATAAAATGAATGGTGAAAAAAAAAAAAAACGATTGGAACCATTTCCATGTTTGACCGTTAGGTTTTATGGGTATTATGACGTGTCCACTGTGAGGCTCAATGATTCTCACAAACATGCAGGGGGATGCAGAGTGCCAACTGCTTGAACTTCAAGTTGTCTAAAAAAACACTTTCGCTCAAGCACCTTAAGTGTGTGTGTGTGTGTGTGTACACACAATACTGTATTTATTCCTTTGTATATAATTTCTCAACAGGAAAAGTTAACAGAATAGCTGGAGGGGGACTTTAAAATTTGGCCCAAAACCCACAACTTCACCAACAGTAACACACACACACACTATTACTGTCAGTTAAATTATTACCCCTTACCCTCTAAGTAGGCAAAGCGACCGTACTCCTTGATGATGGCAGGCTGGGCGGGTAGCCCCCCGTCTTCACTCCGCAGCCCCCCACTGACATCGCTGTCCTCAGGCAGCTCCGTCCACACCGTCCCCCCGTCCACCACGAAGTATAGCTCGTTGAACAGAGCCGATTTGTACCAGGGCGGGAGAGAGCTACCACACAGACAGATAGTTGACTACCATTGCAGATGTTGCGACTTTTCACATGTAAAAACACACATTCATTGTTCAAGTTGAACATGTGAAGAAAGCTATATGTTTGTTATTGAACATGTATTACAAGGTCTTCAGAAAATGTACAGTTCCTTCAGAAAGTATTCACACCCTTGACTTATTCCACATTTTCTTGAGTTACAGCCTGAATTCAAATTGGATAAAAAAAAAATTAAAAAAGAATCTCACCATATACACATGAACAAAGTGAAAACATGAAATATTTGCTCATTTACTGCAAATGAAATATAAAAATCTCTAATTTACATAAGTTGTCACACCCCTGAGCCAAAACATGGTAGAATCACCTTTGGTAGTGATTACAGCTGTGAGTCTTCCTGGGTAAGTCTCTAAGTGCTTTGCACACCTGGATTATACAATATTGCACATTATTATTTTTTAAATTCTTCAAGCTCTATCAAGTTGGTTCTTAATCATTGCTAGACAGCCATTTTCAAGACGATTTAAGTCCAAACTGTAACTAGGCCACTCGAACATTCAATGTCGTCTTGGTAAGCAACTCCAATTTATGGTTGACCTTGTGTTTGAGGTTATTGACCTGCTAAAAGGTGAATTTGTCTCCCAGTGAAAGCAGACAACCAGGTTTTCCTCTAGGATTTTGCCTGTGCTTAGCTCTATTTGCCCCCCAAAAACTCCATTGTCCTTGCCGATGACAAGCATAACATGATGCAGCCACCACAATGCTTGAAAATATGACGAGCGGTACTCAGGGATGTGTTGGATTTGCCTCAAACATAATGCTTTGTGTTCAGGACAAAGTTAATTTCTTTGTCAAAAGTTTTGCTGTTTTAATTTAGTGCCTTAGTGCAAACTGAATGCATGTTTTGGAATATTTGTATTCTGTACAGGCTTCCTTCTATTCACTTGTCATTAAGGTTAGTATTGGGGAGTAACTACAATGTTTCTGGTCCATCCTCAGTTTTCTCCTATCACAGCCATTAAACTAACTGTTTTAAAGTCACCATTGGCCGGCCTCATGTTCAAATCCCTGAGCGGTTTCCTTCCTCTCCAGCAACTGAGTTTGGAAGGACGCCTGTAACTTTGAAGTCACTGGGTGTATTAATACACCATCCAAAGTGTAATTAATAACGTCACCATGCTCAAAGAGATATTCAATGTCTGCTTTTTTTTTTTTTTACCCATCTACCAATAGGTGCCCTTCTTTGCAAGGCACTGGAAATCCTCTCTGGTCTTTGTAGTTGAATCTGTTTGAAATTCACTACTCAAACATTTCCTAAACATAATTACTGGGGTACTGTATGTAGGCAGGTGACACAATCTCAATTTAATACATTTTAAATTCAGGCTGTAACAAAATGTGGAAACAGTCAAGAGGTGTGAATACTTTGAAGGTAGGTACCTGTCCTGCAGTATGGGTCTCTGCCACTCCTCGATACTCCTCTCCCACAGTCTGTAGTGTGTCAGCGCGTGGTGGCTGAGAGAGGGAGCCGCGTCCGCCTTGGTACCAAAGAAACGCGTGTACCTCCTAGAACACATACACAAAAGACATTGGCTGTGTGCAAAATGGTACCCTATTCTCTCTACAATAGTGCACTACTTTTAACCAGGACCCATGGGCAGCCATCAAATACATTACATTACTTATCCAGAGCAGACTTAAAATAACAGCATTTAAATAAGGAATGTGAGACAACATTCCATGATCACTCATTTAAAAATAGCTGTTACCAAGTAGCAGGCGAATACAGTAGTCTACAAGGCCCATAATAACACAGTGATGACGCATTGTCATGATTAAGTGCACACAGAAGTAGTCTTCGTAGGGAGTAACATTAAGCGGCAGTGAACATAAGATATGCACGTATCCTCGTGATGTTCTTTTATTCCTTAAAGACCCCAGGTTCAAGTGTACCTAGACTGACGTACACAAGACCCAGTATATACAGTTGAAGTCGGAAGTTTACATACACTTAGGTTGGAGTCATTAAAACTAGTTTTTCAACCACTCCACAAATTTCTTGTTAACAAACTATTGTTCTGGCAAGTCAGACAGGATATCTACTTTGTGCATGACAAGTAACTTTTCCAACAATTGTTTACAGATATTATTTCACTGTATCATAATTCCAGTGGGTCAGAAGTTTACATACACTTAGTTGACTGTGTCTTAAACTCTTGGGAAATTCCAGAAAATGATATCATGGCTTTAGAAGCTTCTGATAAATGATGTCAATTAGAGTGTGTAAATTGGAGGTGTACCTGTGGATGTATTTCAAGGCCTACCTTCAAACTCAGTGCCTATTTGCTTGACATCTTGGGAAAATCAAAAGAAATCAGCCAAGACCTCAGAAAATAAATTGTAGACCTCCACAAGTCTGGTTCATCCTTGGGAGCAATTGCCAAACACCAGAAGGTACCATGTTCATCTGTACAAACAATAGTACGCAAGTATAAACACCATGGGACCACACAGCCGCCATACCGCTCAGGAAGGAGATGCTTTCTGTCTCCTAGAGATGAACGTACTTTGGTGCGAAAAGTGCTAATCAATCCCAGAAAAACAGCAAAGGCCCTTGTGAAGATGCTGGAGGACACCGGTACGAAAGTATCTTTATCCACAGTAAAACAAGTCCTATATCGACATAACCTGAAAGGCCGCTCAGCAACGAAGAAGCCACTGCTCCAAAACCGCCATAAAAAAAGCCAGACTACGTTTGCAACTGCACATGGGGACAAAGATGGTACTTTTTGGAGAAATGTCCTCTGCTCTGATGAAAAAAAATAGAACTGTTTGTCCATAATGACAATCATCATGTTTGGAGGAAAAAGGGGGAGGCTTGCAAGCCGAAGAATATCATCCCAACCGTGAGGCACGGGGGTGGCAGCTTCATGTTGTGGTTGTGCTTTGCTGCAGGAGGGACTGGTGCACTTCACAAAATAGATGGCAGCATGAGGAAGGAAAATGATGTGGATATATTAAAATAACATCTCAAGACATCAGTCAGGAAGTTAAAGCTTGGTCACAAATGGGTCTTCCAAATGGACAATGACCCCAAGCATACTTCCAAAAGGTGAGGCAAAATGGCTTAAGGACAACGAAGTCGAGGTATTGGAGTGGCCATCACAAAGTCCTGACCTCAATCCTACAGAATATTTGTGGACAGAACTGAAAAAGTGTGCGAGCAAGGAGGCATACAAGCCTGAGTCAGTTACACCAGCTCTGTCAGGAGGAATGGGCCAAAATTCACCCAACTTATTGTGGGAAGCTTGTGGAAGGCTATCCAAAACATTTGACCCAAGTTAAACAATTTAAAGGCAATGATACCAAATACTAATTGAGTGTATGTAAACTTCTGACCCACTGGGAATGTGATGAAAAATAAAAGCTGAAATAAATGATTCCCTCTACTATTATTCTGACATTTCACATTCTTAAAATAAAGTAGTGATCCTAACTGACCTAAAACAGGGAATATTCACTAGGATTAAATGTCAGGAATTGTGAAAAACTGAGTTTAAACGTATTTGGCTAAGGTGTATGTAAAATTCTGGCTTCAACTGTAATTATACCCCACAGGAAGAGCTGAAGAGTAGGTAGAACAACTTCCAGTGGACCTCTTCATCCATGAAATATCTTGGTGTAAATCTACTGAAAGACACACCCAGACTTTATGACATGAAATACGTTCCCATCAAAATATGATGACCTGGACAGGTGGAATTCATTTCCTTTGGCTCTTAGTAGAAGTGAAACAAATCAAAATGTATATGCTGCCGAGGTTAATGTATTTGTTCCAATCACTGCCCATATAAATCCCACCTAAACAGTTGGGGGGGGGTTTGGTGCAATTCAGAATACGAATCCAAGTGGAAAGCCATCAAGACTACTTTGACAGAGATGCCTATACAGTCAGTTTTGGGTAATATAAATATACAAAATCAGTAGATACATTTATCTTTTAAGATATGGTTTAGGATAGTAAAGCAACTTCATTTAGACAGAGGTCAAACTGCTGCGTTGGCTCACATAAGACCCCTACAACAGATTTAAACAGTGGACGCAGAGAGGGATCACATCATTTAGGACAATTAAGGAATGGGGATCTAGAGTTTCATTGACCTAAGTAAAAATAAATATATGGCTTGAATATACTAGATCTTTTACACTTTTGCTTTTGTTTTTCTTCCCCAATTTCGTGATATCAAATTATAATCCTGTCTCCTTGCTACAACTCCGACAGGCTCGGGAGAGGGGACGGTCGAGTCATGCGCCCTCTTAACAACATTATGGGGGGTATATTAAGGAAGACATCCTCTTTTGCAAACCACTGGAAACCAGGACAACATGAGGAAACGTTTTAAGTACTGGACAGCTTTGTGACATCAAATGGACTTTGGTGGTCAAGATGTGTTGGCGCAAAAGCCATGACAGGGAGACATAGTGGAGTGGTAATGCGCTTGCAAGCAGTTGCTCCCTACGCCACTTGGGTACACTGCAGCATTCAGCTTGAAAGACATTTGGGAGACTAACAAAGTTAACCATTTTCACTGTAAAGCAAGTCCCCTGAACTCTCGTGTATTTTCTGCACTGTGCAATATCGGCAGCGACCATGTAATGCTTTTACAACATACAGAAGTGCACTGGTTATCAAGGGGAAAAGTATTGACACATTTTTTTTTAAAATTAAGAGACAAGCTTAAAGTTTATTTTACTGACCATCATTTTCACTTGTCTGACCGCTTGCATGATGACGAGTTTCTCACACGACTGGCCTACCTGGGTGATGTTTTTTCTCACCTGAATGATCTGAATCTAGGATTACAGGGACTCTCCGCAACTATATTCAATGTGCGGGACAAAAAAAATGAGGCTAAGAAGTTGTAGCTCTTCTCTGTCTGCATTAACAAGGACACAGGTCTTTCTTCATTGTATGATTTTTTGTGTGTGCAAATGAACTCAAGCTTACGGACAATGACAAATGTGATATAGCGAAGCACCCGAGTGAGTTGGGTACGCAATTATGCATGTCATTTCCTGAAATGGATGACAAACAACTGGATTCGTTATCCCTTTCATGCCCTGCCTACAATCCACTTACTGATATCTGAATAAGACAGCCTCGTCAAAATTGCAACAAGCAGTTCTGTGAAAATTAAAATTTCAAAATCAGAAGCAACTGCCAGATTTCTGGATCGGGCTGCGCTCAGAGTATCCTGCCTTGGAAAATTGTGCTGTTAAGACACTGATGCCCTTGGCAACCACGTACCTATGTGAGAGTGGATTCTCGGCCCTCACTAGCAAGAAAACTAAATACAGGTACAGGCTGTGTGTGGAAAATGATTTAAGACAGACTCTCTCCAATACAACATGGCAGTTATGTGCATCCTTTCAAGCACACCCTTCTCATTAAGCTGTGGTGAGTTATTCACCATTTGCCCAGTGTCGTCCGGGTTAGGGGAGGGTTTGGCCGGCAGGGGTGGCCTTGTCCCGTCGCACACTAGCGACTCCTGGGGCGGGCCGGGTGCAGTGCACACTGACACTGTCGCCAGGTGTACTGTGTTTCCTCCGTCACATTGGTGCGGCTGGCTTCTAGGTTAAGTGGGCACAATGCTAAGAAGTAGTGCGGCTTGGTTGGGTCTCCCGAGTCTGTACGGGAGTTGCAGCGATGAGACAAGACTAACTACCAATTGGATAATACGAAATTGGAGGAAAAAAAAAAAAAAAAAAAAAAAGAGGTAATTAATTTGTATTTTTTAAAGACCTGACTAACTTGAGGTGTAGCATGCAGTGTACATTGTTGAAAATTGAGCTGAGACACAGAGGAAAGTAGAACAGATTGAGAGGAATGGGGGAAAGCAACGGATGAGGAAATAAATTCAGTCCATTAGTCCAATTTACAATAAGGCTCATCTCACTGACATGTCATAAAAACAAGTTGTTCCTCCCCGTCGGTGAATTGAAACCCGGTCTCTGTCGGGACAGCTTTTAGTCATATTGCATAGAAACAGAGAGCGGTAAATTCAAGATCAGAATGGCCTTTTAATATAAAGCTTATTAAATTAAAAAACTAAGTTGTTCCTCCCAGTCTGGAGATACGGACCACTATAACAAACAAGGACAGATTGTCAATTTGAATTCTACCTATTTTTTAAATGTTACCTGACGTGTTCCCTCTCCCTGGAGCCAAATGTGATGTTAGGCATGTCCCACGCCAAGCTAAACTCCAGATCGTTGTGGCCCTGAGCCGGCACTGGACAGCCCACTGCCAGGGCTGCTGCCACCTTCTCTCCCTTCTGGGTGGGAGGACTGGAACCTGGGGGCACGAGGCGGAGGGGTGGGGAAGGAGGAGTAGAGTGAATGTCAAGGCGTTGTTAGGTTCTTCTTTTTCAGAGTAAATAACCCACGGACACTAGAGAAGCTTTAGCCATGTTTCATCCTTCCCAAAGGTTCTGTACAGCTGAAAATCAGACAGCTAAAGATTTCAGACATCACAGTTTAAATACATCCTACTTAAACTGTAAGGAAGAGGAGTGTCTTATGGTTCCACAGGAAAGAAGGTAACCAGATAGCAACCCTGATTACTCCCCTAAGACTCACCCCTCACCTCCTGACCCACAGATATCCACTGGACTTCCCTATATCAACACATCGCTCTCCTCCATTAAACACATTCCAAAGGTTTCTGGCTTTTTATAAACTCTTTCTATTCAAGGCTTTGTCTCTTTGTCTTTATTTAATATCTCAATGTTCAAAGTTTAGCCGATCCCAACAGTGTCAATAAAAGACTTGACTATGACCTGGAAAAGGAATCATGTGGGTGCTGTCATTCAAACCCTACGACCCTTACAGAGGGTTGTCCAACAATTACTAATATATCCCTTCTTTTCCTGTACCCAAGGATGTTACATTATATGACAATCTATAAGAATATTTGAACTGCATAGGTTTAGTAAAAAGTGCCTAATTTCTAGATTTCGCTGACTACAGATCGTTGGTTCAACGCTCGGTCGGCTCCAGCTAGCCGTTTTAACAGAGCTTTAAAAAGATTTGTGGGGGGGGGGAAATAATATACAAAAAAATGTGATGTGATCGCCGGTTGATACCACTGACCAGTGGGGGAGTCCAGCCGTCCATCAGCGATGAGGTCACCCCACAGCACCCCACAGGTTCCCTTTGGGCTGAACGCTGTCTGGTGACTGATCTCCCTGTCAGACTTCTCACACACACATTTCACACAGTTAACAAGGTGATAATGGTTGTGCCATCTTCAAATGGCCAGTGTTTTTTAATTGAAAGGAAAGTGTCAATAGCAATGAAAACAAATGATAAATCATAAACAGAAACATTACCAGTGCACAACTGCAAAAACATAGTGAATTTATGACGTCTACCTGTTCTCGCGCTGCCATGCACAGAGTGTAGGGGTTCACTGTGGTGCAGTGATGAAGCAAAACTCCAGACACGGACTCCCCCGCCTTCTCCAGGTGGAATGGTTCGTTCCAGTGGCCCCCACTCTTGTCGTCCTTGTGGCCTGACCCATTGACCATGGTGAGCATGATTGAGACGTCCAGCGGGTAGTCATTCTTGTTCTCTATGTCCCACACAAACACCGCCACTGGGAGACTGGAATCCTGGAGGACGACAGAGAGAGGAGTCAGAGACCGACACATAAAACTTAGGTTTTCAAATCAAATTGTATTAGTCACATGCGCCGAATACAACCTTACAGTGAAATGCTTACTTATGAGCCCCTAACCAACAAGGCAGTTTCAAAATACAGATAAGAATAAAAGATTGGTTAGGGTTAAAAAAAAAAAAAAGGTACATTTATGACAAGGCTGCATGACAAGCTGGCGTAGGCATCATGTACCCTATTCCCTATATAGTGCACTACTTTTGGCCAGAGCCCTAGTCAAAAGTAGTGCACTACATTGGGAATAGGGTGCCATTTGGGGGGGGACTGTCTCTGCTTCAGCCACATTGGATGAAGTAGAAACGACATGACTGAAACCCAATGCTAAGTCAAGTCATTGGGGGACATTCCCAGCTACCTGGTAGTCGTGGGGGATGACGGGTGACACCTGTCTACAGGTGAGGGTGACGTTCTGCCCAGGGAGGGGGTAGACTGTCCAGGCCCGGGGGTACAAGGCGTGGTAGAAGGCGTACTCTCCGCAGTAGCCCCAGTTCCAGCCCTGCAGCGTGGGGGGGCGCTCCACTGACAACACCTGCTGGTACACCGTCTGACCGCCCCGACGCAGGCACACCGTGAACTAGGAGACAGAGAGGAGGGATATGGGAAGACAAAAGGACTGGAAGAGATCTGAATATATAGTATAATGCATGTGCCACAAAGTGAACTTCATATTCACCATACTCCCACTAGACTAAATAGAGTGGACTTTAAATATGAACTAGGAGCGGTAGAGGTGGAGTCCTCAACAGGTCCTGTCGACACAGTGGATTGGGAAAGAGGTCTGTTATTAACCAACAGTTAAGAACTGGAGCTAAGAGGCTTTAAGCCTATTTGAAAATATTATTTGTTAAAGGCATAACCCGTTTAGAAAACTAAGATAATTAGTAGTCCATGTGTACAGGACTTATAAACTGGACATTCTCACAGTTAATTTCTTCCATAGCGTGTTACTAGGTGCTAGGCAGTCTTTTCCCAAGCATACCTGGTTAGCGATTACAGTTTTGTAGTGGTACATCCCAGGGTTGAGTTGCCACCTGCAGAACTCCCCCCGCCAGCCTCGCGTGATGGTACCTCCTCCAATACCGCCAAGAGGAGCACCTGCAAAGGAGGGTGTTTCAGTACAGCAAATGTGTTTACAAATGTTTCAATACTCATGAGTTTCAGTGATATTCATTAATACAGCTATTGATACTAGTTCATTGGAACATTATGGTGTGCCCACCTACCATAGATCTGTCTCAGGGGAATGGCTCGGAACATATCAATGAAAGGAGCCTTCTTCTCTATTTGAGTCTTCTTATACCACCACTTGAGATACCTACACACACACACACACACACACACACACACACAGTTAATAATAAGCTAACATTGTTTGAGAATCCACATGAAAATGGGGACATTAACATGCACAAGCAGGTAGAGTAGGTGTAATCAGTAAACAAACTTTTATTTTTAAATACCTCATTCCAAAGAATCTTTCACAATCACTGAATAACATCCTGAGAGGGAGGGGGGTGCATAGCAGAAAGAGGACATTGCACGAATGGCATGTTCAACCCCTACAGCAATGAACAGTGAGCAGCTGGCTGTATTGTGTTGTTTTATGGGACTGTTCAGGAAGAGTCCTACAGTTTGTAGCCATGTAGATGGTATGATTAAGAATGATTCTTATTGGTTAGGCCGAGATGAAGCGGGTCACTGTGCAGAGCAAGTGTCACTTCATTAACAAATACACAGCAACAGACTGAGGAAAAATAAAATTTCTCCATCTCGATTTCGCTCCCTCTCTTACTCCCTCACTGTACTTCTCTCCCTCTCTTACTCACTCTCTCCCTCTGTCCATTTCCCTATTGATCTTTGTACATATTCCTCCCTCTGTCTATTTCTCTCGTTCATGACCTGTTTTGAATACAGGCCCAGCTGCTTACAAGCATTCAGCACTCTGAACAAAGGCTGGGTCAAAACAGAACACGCCCCACACACGGAATTGTGGGGGATTGGCCAGATAAATGGAGGAATTGTCTGTCGTGGGCTCAGAGACTGGCAGGACAGAGTGGTGGGGGTCAGATATGTTTGATGTTGGGAGAGGCCGGATGGAAGTGCTCATTTCAGAAGTGGGTTGCTCTTTTGGCTCATACATGGAGCAGGCCTTTGCTCACAAGTTGCTGAAATACCAGCCCTTTGTGTCACACCTGAACAGCCTTGGTTATCAGGGAAAACTTGTAATGCTGGAGTCTCTACCATGTATAGAGGCTGACAGTAGGTGGCCTTCAGTTTGCAGGCCTGCATAGGACAAAGGCAAAGCAGCTAGAAAGGTACTACTCTGTGTCACCTGTCATAGGCAGGCAGCCTTTCTGTATGGTAATTGATTAGACCACATATGTCAGAGTCAAGGCCCGCGGGCCACATCCGGCCCGCAAGAAGGTTTTTTACGGCCCCTGGGATGATCTTGATTTATTATTAGAACCGGCCCGCAGCAAGCCGGCAGCCCGCAGATCTTTTACACGCACCAATACTACATTTCCCACAATGCAAAGGTGACGACCGAGCAGTAGGCTGCTTCATTTCAATATTTATTGGCACAGCAGTCGTCAGCATCACAGTAAAATTAACTTTCATGATACTGAGAACCGGGGGTTTCAAACAAGGTGGGAGTCGGAGTATTTTTTTTTTTTTTATTTCACCTTTATTTAACCAGGTAGGCTAGTTGCAAGTATATGTTCACGAAGGTAGCTGGAAAACCTGTGTGTCTTCTGTGTGGAGAAAGTGTGGCGGTACTGAAAGAGTATAATCTGAGACGACATTATGAAACGAAACACGCGGACACACACGCGGACGCAACTGTCAAGGCCAGTTTTATTTTGGCAGAAGAGATCGCTTTACGGAGGGGGATTTCATCAAAAACTGCATGATTAAAGTTTGTGACGAAGTTTGCCCAGAAAAAAGGCAACTCTTTTTAAATGTGAGTCTGAGCAGAAACACCATTGCCGAGAGAGTAGACCAGTTGTCCATCAATCTAAAAGAGCAGCTTGTGAAAAAGGGAAAAGATTTTATTGCATATTCCTTGGCTGTGGATGAGAGCACCGACATTTCTGACATTGCCCAGTTGTCAATTTTCATCCGCGGAGTGGACTCCAACCTAAGCGTGACAGAGGAGTTTTTGGCTTTACGTCCTATGCATCACAATTACGGGGCATGATTTGTATGAAGAGGTGTCAAGATGTGTAAATGAGATGGAGCTGCCTTGGGAAAAACTTGTGGGTTTGACAACCGACGGAGCACCTGCGATGTGTGGACACAGGAGCGGACTGGTGGCGAAGATACGGGAAAAGATGCAAGAGGAAAACGCGACAGGTGAGCTGACAGCTTATCATTGTATCATACACCAGGAAGCGTTGTGCGGTAAAGCCTTGAAAATGGAGCATGTAATGAGCATCATCACGCGCACAGTTAACTTTATCAGAGCCAAAGGTTTGAATCACCGCCATTTCAAGGCATTTCTGACGGAGTTAGAAACGGAGCATGGTGATTTGCCTTATCACACAGAGGTGCGATGGCTAAGCCAGGGAAAGGTGCTTCAAAGATGTTTCGAGCTTCGTGAGGAGATTTGTCTGTTCTTGGACAGCAAAGGGAAAGACACAACACAACTCCGAGACGAAATGTTTCTGTGTGAAATGGCTTTTCTGTGTGACATTACGAGTCATCTGAATGCAATAAACTTGCAGCTGCAGGGTCGGGATCGTGTCATCTCTGATATGTACAGTACAGTGAAGGCATTTAAAACCAAACTGACTCTGTGGGAGACGCAGATGCGGAAAGAAAATTTGAGCCACTTTCCCAGCTGCCAGACCATGAAAGAGAAGCTCTCTACCAGTGCGTTCCCGAGCACACAGTTGGCTGATAAAATAGGTATGCTTGCCGCTGACTTGACGCCGATTTGCTGACTTTGAAGCACAAAAAAGCAGGTTGGAACTGCTCGGTAACCCATTTGCTGTTGACGTGGAAAGCTCACCACCAAACCTCCAAATGGAGTTGATTGACCTCCAATGCAATGATGCACTGAGGGCAAAATATGCGGCAGTGGGTGCTGCGGAGTTCGCCCGTTTCCTCCCCGGCACAATGCCCCAGCTGCGCATCCAGGCTGCTCAAACGTTGTCTATGTTTGGCAGCACATACCTGTGTGAACAACTGTTTTCTTTGATGAACCTGAACAAAACATCACACAGAAGTCGACTTACTGCTGAACACCTCCACTCAATTCTGAGGATTTCTTCAGCTCAGAGCCTTACCCCGAACATTGATGAACTTGTGGAAAAGATGGGACACCACCAAGTATCACCCTCAACCTCAAACAAGTGAACATTACTGTGCAATCACATATTTAGAGTTTTTACTCAGTTCAAGTTTAAAAGTTAAAATGTAATATTTGTTTTCACTGCATGTTACTTCTGTATTTCAATCCAATTATATTTTAAAAATATTTCAGTTGAGTGGATGATAGAAAATTGCTATTATTGTTTTTTCTTTGAAGTAAATTTAGCCCACTTTTGCTAAAATAGAAAATATAGTCTACTGATGGTGCCTTGAATACCGGTTTCTTTCATTTAATGTTCATGTTATGGGGATATTTATATAAAGGAAATTTGTCTTTTGTGTCTGTTGAAAATTAAAGATTACTGACAGAGCCATAAGAAAATATTGCTTTATTTATCTGATCATATTGTAATATATTTGTTAGGTTTTCAGTAGGTTCAATTAGGTTCACTAGACTATATGCGTCATTTAAAAATTTTTCAATGAACATTCGAACAGTCCGGCCCTCGTCTTGTAGCTGATTTTTTTATTTGGCCCTCCGTCCATTTGACTTTGACACCCCTGGATTAGACGATCGACCTAAGGCCGTTAAAAACCATTGGGCCTTAGGCCTAAACCTGCAATTAACGCTAAAGACGACAGGGTGCACATGCTAGATTAGAACACACAGACTGCCACAAATCAAATACAGAATAGCCGATTAGCTCAACACGGTCTTAAAATCAGGGGTCAAAGAAAATAAGTTGCCACCATAACAGCCAGTTCAGAAATACTGACAACTTTACTGTAGACATTAGACATTAGCATTTGGCCTGCTGAATTTAGTCACAAAATGGATACAAATGGGCAGAGTTACAGGTCTGCTCGACTTCAAATAGGATCTGAATAGGACTTGTTGTAGTTGTGGGAAAATGATGGCCACAGACACAGGTAATCAAAGAGGAGACCCTCTTCAATGGATCCTTGTGAAAAATGTCAGTCAGTCCTGCTTTAACTCTATTGAGCGACAGACAGACCTCTGAATCAGGGCTGGAGACAAATCGAATTGAAGGCAGTCAACTCAGGAAGTGATTTTAATTGTAAAATGTAAAAACTTGTGAAATAACTTCTACGCCTCAGTTTATTGAGAAGTCATTGAAAATAGACGGTGTTTTTTCAAATTTGGAATAGTTACTTCAGTTTACATCCTGAATACCTATCCTTCAACTCGAATTGACCCCAGCTCTGAATATAGGGCAGGTTTAGACTACCTGATAGTAGCCTTCTTACCTGCGAACTGTTCAAAGAATATAGGCTAAACAGTCAATGATTAACTGACGTTGCCACGGTGACCGACTGTGGGGGGAGACAACGTAAAATAGACTGGCAGCCCACACCTTTAAGGATAACACCCTCATTTTACTGTTGTTAGGCCTATAGGCTAAGCCATCTTGTTTTGTTAAGACAGCTCAAGGAAGAGGCAAAGTCCATGAATGTGAGGTTGAGTAGAGTTCGTTTATCATTTCTTTGCTGTTTGCCTAGCTCATTCACTTTAGGCACCAGAAGACTGTTTAATGTGAAAGAGAGCTTAACAGCATTCAAACATACACACCACACCAGTAAATGGCCAGCCTCCACCCAGTACCCTGACCTGAACCTTAGAGACTGCTGCCCTATGTACATTGTCATTAAACACGGGTCACTTTAATAAAATGTTTACATACTGTTTTACCCACTTCATATGTACATACTCTATCCCAGTCAAAGCTCATCCTATATAACTACTGGTGTACAGACCTTTTCTATTCACACGCTGTCCACACACACTGGACACTGACATTTTTCTTGACATTTTGGGGATTTGTGTGTATTGCTAGGTACTGTAAACACAAGCATTTCACTGTACCTGCAGCAACATCTGCAAATACACTACCTTTCAAAGGTTTGGATCACATAGAAATGTCCTTGTTCTTGAAAGAAAAGTACATTTATCATTTTTTATCCATTAAAATGACATTAAATTGATCAGAAATACAGTGTAGACATTGTTAATGTTGTAAACGACTATTGTAGCTAGAAAGTGCTGATTTCCAATGGAATATCTACATAGGCATACAGAGGCCCATTATCAGCAACCATCACTCCTGTGTTGCAATGGTTGCTATTCCAAGTTGATCATTTTAAAAGGCTAATTGATCATTAGAAAACCCTTTTGCAATTATGTTAGCACAGCTGAAAACTGTTGTTCTGGTTAAAGAAGCAATAAAACTGTCCTTCTTTAGACATGTTGAGTATCTGGAGCATCAGCATTTGGGGGTTCGATTAATTAAGGCAACAAAAAAAAAAAAATATATATATATATAATTTTAAAAAATTCACCAGATACAAAGACCTTTCTTCAGAAACGTGTCAGTCTATTCTTGTTCTGGGAAATTAAGTCTATTGCATGCGAGAAATTGCCAAGAAACTGAAGATCTCGTACAACACTGTGTACTACTCCCTTCACAGAACAGCGCAAACTGGCTTTAACCATAATTGAAGGAGTGGGATGCCCCGGTGCATAGCTGAGCAAGAGGACAAGTACATTAGAGTGTCTAGTTTGAGAAAGACGCCTCACAAGTCCTCAACTGGCAGCTTCATTAGATGAGACTGGTGTTTTGCAGGTACTATCTAATGAAGCTGCCAGTTGAGTACTTGTGAGGCGTCCGTTTCTCAAATTAGACACTAATGTACTTGTCCTCTTGCTCAGCTGTGCACCGGGGCCTCCCACTCCTCTTTCAATTATGGTTAAAGCCAGTTTGCGCTGTTCAGGAGGCTGAAGAAATTCGGCTTGTCACCAAAAGCACTCAAACGTCTACAGATGCACAATCGAGAGCATCCTGTTGGGCTGTATCACCGCCTGGTACGGCAACTGCTCGACCCACAACCGTAAGGCTCTCCAGAGAGTAGTGAGGTCTGCACAACGCATCACTGGGGGCAAACTACCTGCACTCCAGGACACCTACACCACCCGATGTCACAGGAAGGCCATAAAGATCAAGGACAACAACCACCCGAACCACTGCCTGTTCACCCCGCTATCATCCAGAAGGAGAGGTCAGAACAGGTGCATCAAAGCAGGGACCGAGAGACTGAAAAACAGCTTCTCTCTCAAGGCCATCAGACTGTTACACAGCCACCACTAACATTGAGTGGCTGCTGCCAACATACTGACTCAGCTCACTTTAATAATGGAAATTGATGGAAACTGATGTAAAAAATGTATCACTAGCCACTTTAAACTACACCACTTATGTTTACATACCCTACATTACTCATCTCATATGTATATACTGTACGCGATACCATCTACTGCATCTTGCCTATGCCGTTCTGTACCATCACTCATTCATATATCTTTATGTACATATTCTTTATCCTTTTACACTTGTGTATAAGGTAGTAGTTGTGGAATTGTTAGGTTAGATTACTCATTGGTTATTACTGCATTGTCAGAACTTGAAGCACAAGCATTTTGCTATACTCGCATTAACATCTGCTAACCATGTGTATGTGATAAATAAAATATGATTTGACATCATGGGAAAAAAATCAAGAAATCAGCCATGACCTCCACAAGCCTGGTTCTTCCTTGGGAGCAATTTCCAAATGTACCACGTTCATCTGTACAAACAATAGTACACAAGTATAAATACCATGGGAACACGCAGCCGTCATACCGCTCAGGAAGGAGACACGCTCTGTCTCCTAGAGATGAGGGTACTTTGGTGCAAAAAGTGCAAATCAATCCCTGAACTACAGCAAAGGACATTGTGAAAATGGAGGAAACAGGTACAAAAGTATCTATATCCATAGAAAAATGAGTCCTATAATCGAAAGGCCGCACAGCAAGGAAGAAGCCACTGCACCAAAACCACCATAAAAAAGCCAGATCACGGTTTGCAACTACACATGGGACAAAGATCATACTTTTTGGAGAAATGCTCTGCTCTGATGAAACAAAAATAGAACTGTTTGGCCATAATGACCATCGTTATGTTTGGAGGAAAAAGGGGGATGCTTGCAAGCCTGACTCAGTTACACCACCTCTGTCAGGAGGAATGTGCCAAAAATTCTCCCATCTTATTGTGGGAAGCTCGTGGAAGGCTACTCAGAACATTTGACCCAAGTTAAACAATTTAAAGGCAACGCTACCAAATACTAATTGAGTGTATGTAAACTTCTGACCCACTGGGAATGTGATGAAAGAAATAAAAGCTGAAATAAATCACTCTACTATTATTCTGACATTTCACATTGTTAAAGTAAAGTGGTGATCCTAACTGACCAAAAACAGGGAATTTTTAATTAAATGTCAGGAATTGTGAAAAACTGAGTTTAAAATGTATTTGGCTAAGGTGTATATAAACTTCCAACTTCAACTGTAGTGCTGTTGGCATATTATTTAATGCATTATTGTATTACTTTGTTATTTAAAGCTAACAGATGTTCATTTTCCAGTTGATCTAGTTGCAGTCGGTCTGCAGTAGTTGTCATGTTAATACACCCACCAGCCAGGTCAAACCAAACAGTGACATCACCTCTCTGTACCACTCTGAGGATATCTTTTCACATGTGATTAATCTAAAACACTATGTGTGTGTGTGTGTGTGTGTTCTCCGCATGATTCCCAACTCCAATAGCACAGCTGAAAACAACCCAGGTCCAACAGGCTGTTTTTATCTTCTGCTGGTAATCCTTACTTTCATTGTTTTGTTACCAGAAGCACTCCAGGCCTACAGTAGATCAATATCAGCTTTGTATCAAGCAAGCCACCCACACCTGATTAGCCTACTCTCAGGAATGCAGGATTCTGGGCTGGCAGCAGTTCAAGGTCTAAGCTGGCATGTCCTGAATGTAATATTATGAGTCTCAAATGGTTTCAGAGGGGGAGCAACAACAACAACCAATCAGTCCACAGATGTTAGAAAACCATGCAGGATAGAATTAGGCCTTGGTGTCAAACACAGACTGAGGCAAGTCATTTCCACAACAAAGCTAGCTTTTGTGTTTCTATGTCAAGTAAGTGAAGGATTGAGGTGTGAGAGACCAGTGTGGAGAAGAAGCTGGGGTTGTGTGTTTCTTTACCCACTACCAGTCACAGCACCTGCCCTTTTGGATAAGCAAAGAAACATGAGACTACACCTGGCACCCTGGCAGGTAGGCTGCTCTGCTGCACCATAGGGACCCATGCCAGAGAAAAGTGATAGGCTACATATCCTTGCACTGAAAAATGCCTCTCCTTGCCACTATGTAGAATAAAGATACATTGTGCTCAACCATAGAACACAAATCTCTCTCCTTTAAGTATAAATACTATGAATAACACCGTTTGGCTGGCTTGACACGATGAGAGGTGGTGTTCAGGGGGCTCACCTGACTCCAAGGCCAATGTGTTCAACGATGTTGGAGAGGGACACATCTTTGGCTTGAAACGGCTTCCTTTTCTCCTTGAACTCATGCGCCAAGCAGATCCGCCAGCCATCCTTCGGTACCCCATAGCCGAGTTCCAAAGACACATACCGACTCATGAGCTCGGCTGTTGAGCTGTTGTCACCCGACTCCATGTTCAGCCGGTAGTCGGATAGAAACGAAAGGGAGCTCTTCTTGCAAACGGGAACCTGCCCGGTGTCTATTCCGCTGAGTTGGAACAACCCCTGTTAAACCTGTTGGAAACAAGATAATTGTCTGGGTTGTGCAAGAAGAATCAATTTGTCAAGTGCCCTAGAGCCATTTGAGTGACAGTAAAACAAATACATTTCTCAACTGAACTTATTTTTATTCACGTGTGAGGATTCCTAAATGACAACTTTAGATACCTGGGCAACAGGTCCATCAGGTGAGGACAGGTATGTAGTTCTCAGATAATTATTCCTCCATCTTCATCAAGTGGGAGGACAACTTTCCATAATAATATTAAATAATAATAAGAGATTCAATTTACCACAAACTATGATCTGTTGAATAATGTATATGCCTTCAAGAGCGATAATTTATCTGAGATGATATAAGGTCTCAAGCCAGCTCTCTAACGAAAAGTGATGTTTGGAAATGTCAAAGATAGTAGAGGCATCAGTAAGGAAGGTAAACTTCAACTTGCTCTCACCGTTGTTGACGCAGGTATCTATCCGAGACCCTGATAGTCCAGTGTGGTAGAACGGACACTGGCACCTATCGAGGCGTGTGCGCGCAGGTGGTTTAGCCAGTGGTGTCTACTGTCGCCAGTTAATGTGTCCAAGTAAACAACAACGAGCTATTGAAATACCTGCATTATGCAGAGCATGCATAGGTAGCTAGCTACGCATGCAATGAAGGACAATGGATACCGGTCGCCCTGTTAGCTAGCTATAGGTTTTCAACGAATATTGAAGCTAACTAACGTTAGCATCTCAATAGACGTGGGTTTGTCGTCAGACAGAGAGCTTCTGCAAATCCGTAGACACCCGGTTTTGATTTCAGTCAGATTCTTGGTCACGTAGGCTGTATCATTCTGTTCAAAATACAGTAGCAATGTCAGATTAACGCTTTCGCACGGCTACTCTCTGGTAGATGTCCAAATGCAATTCTAAACGGACAGCCGACCTGAGTGACAAGTTGAAATAGTGCTAGGAGAGCGCCCAATATGCAAAGTCTTACAGTCGGCTACACTATTGAAGTTCATTTTGTGAGACTGTGCCAACTCACCAGGAAAGGAGGGGGGGGGTTATTTATACCGTTCCTCCAATTTGTGCAAAACGAACTATATTTTTCCTCTATATGCAGTAAGGTTGATTGCATAAAGTATGTGAGTGTCATATTATGGCTGTTATTAAATATATTAGCACTGTTATGTCCAATAAATGTTCCCGAACACACTATAAACCCACACTAGCTACTTACAATATAAATAGCTCCTCCCATATGCCACCGAGCTCCTTTAGATGGCCAACAAAATGTTATTCCTGAAAAATGCACATTTGAGACAATGCTTGTCAAATTGGAATTGAACTGATCATTTGTAAAATTGGAATTGAACTGATCATTTGTAAGTATAACACACATTTATTTATTCATTGGGTTCAATAGTTGTGTCCAATACCGGGAAAATAGTACGTTGAACGCCTTTTCAATTTTACCCCGCGATACGGTATGTTCGTGCAGTTGCGAGATGGAACGCTTTATTAATGCTATGTTGTTGTGTTGCTGAATTTGTCTCAAAGCATTTACAAATTCTTATAGTGGGTATTTAATATCGATTTGACAGTTTGATTTGGCTGACCTGAATTTGAGTCGTAACTCATTGGCTAGCTGGTGCCACATCTGAGGCCAAGGTATGGTTTTCGAAACATTATTCTACTTCAATGGTTAGCTTAACTTGGTAGCTAGCTAATTGACTGCTTTGGAGACAGCAGTCAGTAGATAACCCTAGCTAGTTAACATATTCTTATCTCGCTGCAATTTAATTGAGCAAGGTCTCGCTCAAAATAACCAAACTACCGAGCTAACACAACACGTTTTTTAAAAACATAGCTAGCTGCCGTTCCAAATAACGTGTGTTATAACGTTACTGTTTACATTTTTTTTCTACTGTATTATTGACTGTATGTTTGTTTATGCCATGTGTAACTCTGTTGTTGCATGTGTCGAACTGCTGTGCTTTATCTTGGCCAGGTCGCAGTTGTAAATGAGAACTTGTTCTCAACTAGCCTACCTGGTTAAATAAAGGTGTTATATGTGTGTGTGTGTGTATGTGTGTATGTATATATGTGTATGTATGTATATATGTGTGTGTATGTATATATGTGTGTGTGTGTGTGTGTTCCTCAAGTACAGATGATCGAGGTGGTGGCCTCAATGGCCCGAGGCCCGGTGTTCCTGGCCGGGGAGGTGATGGAGTGTCTCATCACCTTCACCAACCCCATATCCCATCTCTCCACCTCCGCCAGCAGGTCTGTTATCCTTCTCTCACTCACACATCACCCATTCTTCAGTAGTGCTCAATTGTGATTATATGCATGTACATTTTAGTTAGCTATACTGTATGTAAGGTTACATGGGGTAAAAAGTCTCAAAACATGACTAAAAAGTGTGTGTGCCAGTGAGATGCTGGCGTGGGCCAGTGCACAGATCCACTGCCAGTTCCATGCCAGTGAGAGCAGAGTGGCGCTGCCAGCCCAGGGCACCAAGCAGGATGTCCAGGCAGAGAGCGACACTGTCCTCATCCCCAGCAGAGGTGAGTGGCTAAACATAATAAAGAATGCACACTCACATGTTGAGGGAGGTGGAAAGTGTCAAAATGCAACTATAATATCTTTATTTTAGTTACAGTACCAGTCAAAAGGGTCTTACTTTATTTTTACTATTTTCTACATTGTATAATAGTGAAGACATCAAAACTATAAAATAACACATGGAATCATGTAGTAACCAAAAAAGTGTTAAACAAAATATATTTGAGATTCTTCAAAGTAGCCACTCTTTTCCTTGACGACAGCTTTGCACACGCTTGGCATTCAGCTTTACCGGGAGGGGGGGGGGGGGAGAGTCTGATACAAAATGACCTTTTCTTTCCCTCTACCTGCTTTCTTCACCAGGAGAAGGAGGGCAGTGCATGTTGGACACGCCTCCCAAGATACTATTCTGTGACCTGCGCCTAGACCCCGGAGAGAGCAGAACTTGTAAGAGCACCACAATCAGTTCAAAGGGGATTCACTCAATCATCTCCTTTCTCCACACCCCCCCCCCTCAATCTTTTTTTATATGTGTGCTATTTAGCAGACACATTTATCCACAGCAACTTAGTCAAGCAAGAATGCATTTAAAAATTAAAAATACATCTTAAATATGGGTGGTCCCAGGAATGTAAACCCACTTTCCTGGCTTTATAGGAGCCATGCTTTACCGTTTGAGCTACAGTTTCTCTTGCTCTCTCACTACTTTTTCCTCCCTCAGACTCATACAGTGAGGTGGTTCCCAACGACGGGCCTCCTAGTTTTCGAGGCCAGTCAGTGAAGTATGTTTATAAGCTGACCATCGGCTGCCAGAGGGTCAGCTCTCCAATCAAACTACTGAGGGTCCCCTTCAGAGTCCTCGTCCTGCATGGTGAGCTGTCCTCCTGACCCTCTTACTCAGTCTAATCAACAGAAGTACATCTCACATCAGTTGTGTTCAGAAAGGAGAGATATATATATATATCTATATACACACACACACACACACACCGTAGCCAAAGGCATTTAAACTCAGTTTTTCACAATTCCTGACATTTAATCCTAGTAAAAATTCCCTGTCTTAGGTCAGTTAGGATCACCACTTTATTTTAAGAATATGAAATGTCAGAATAATGGTAGATTTATTTGAGCTTTTATTTCTTCCATCACATTCCCAGTGGGTCAGAAGTTTACATACACTCAATTAGTATTTGGTAGCATTGACTTTAAATTGTTTAACTTGGGTCAAATGTTTCGGGTAGCCTTTCACAAGCTTCCCACAATAAGTTGGGTGAATTATGGCCCATTCCTCCTGACCAAGCTGATGTAACTGAGTCAGGTTTGTAGGCCTACTTGCTCACACATGCTTTTTCAGTTCTGCCCAC
Source organism: Oncorhynchus clarkii lewisi (assembly GCF_045791955.1). NCBI lineage: Eukaryota > Metazoa > Chordata > Actinopteri > Salmoniformes > Salmonidae > Oncorhynchus > Oncorhynchus clarkii. Next base: position 17,180,424 of record NC_092155.1, read on the forward strand.
AAATTGTCTATAGGACTGAGGTCAGGGCTTTGTGATGGCCACTCCAATACCTCGACTTTGTTGTCCTTAAGCCATTTTCCCACAACTTTGGAAGTATGCTTGGGGTCATTGTCCATTTGGAAGACCCATTTACGATGTCGTGTCTTTACTATCATTAACTGTAGACTTATAGTTTTTATCAAAAAATTCTCTGTAATTAGTATTACGCGATTAGACTGATTAATTATGTAACCGTAATTACTAGGAAGTCGGGGCACCAAGGAAAAATATTCAGATTACGAAGTTATCATTTCCTAAAATAACTTTTCAGATATTTTATCTGATCAATTAGTCTTTGAATTAATGAATTATTTACTTTACCTCACGTTAGTCTCATTCCAAACGTCGTAAATTGTTGGTAATCTGCACGAACCCAGTCTTCACTGAGTCATCCATACATCAATTGTCTTAAATAATTTATTTATTACTAAGTAATTCACAGGAATGCATAAGCAAACAAGGTAAATGTGGTTAGAAGAAATGATAGGAGAATGTGCCCTAGTGGGCTAAACCGGCATCGCGGCTTGTTAGACAAAAGGGGAAGTTGGGGTTCGACTAAAGTCACTACAGAGTGATAATTCTAACAATTGAAATGCTAATCCTTTACACATGAACGCTCACTCATTCGGGAACAATTGCAATCAATATATATATATATATATATATTTACGCTCAGTGTGTTGTCTTGATTGTTGGTGAAAAGTTTGTTTCTGTTGGAGAGTTTCGTCCTCTCTTTCGTGGTTATAGTGGATAGTTCAGTGTGACATTGTTATAGAATGGATGTTTCGGAGGTTGTTGTTCTTCACGTTCAATGATACCGAATTCCCAGCTGCAGACTAGTAATTAATATCAAAGACTTGTTCGTATTCTGTCGGTATCGATAGTCTGAGAGTTTAACCACGTGGTATGGTTAAAAGATTCAGCAATGGTCTACAACCTTTCTCTCCTCTTAGTGGAGAAAAACATGGTCTGCAACCTTTAGCCGTCTTGTAATTGAGGTAAGGTCGGTCTGGTGATCATTTCTCAAAGTTGGGTTTTATTCGGAATGGCAGAAAAGGCCTGTACCAGGATGTCTGACCCTAACTGTGCTCAGGGGCGGTCCTCTGATTTAGTTCAAATCAAAAGGGAATTGTATTTTTCTTCATTAAACAGTCCCAAATCATATTACACAATTATACAAACAGTATCATACTCACTCATTCATCTTATACAACAATTAGATGTAAACCTCATATCTGAGGCTATTATATAAACAGTGTTATGGTAATGTGGCCACAGTCTCCCATGAGCTTCCCCAAGTTGTGACAAACGGACCAGTTCGTAGCTGGATTCTTCACTGCCCTTTTATACTTTCCCCGGAACATGAAATGTATTTGTACCTCAAGTTCTGTGAGGTAGAAGGAATTGCTTTGTTCTCTATGAAAATGTACTCTCTCTATACTGTGTCCATGAGGAGATCCTCAGGAATTTACGACGTCTCTCTGACCACAGCAACCTAGTTGGAGGCAGGGAGAGGGGGATGGGGCTTGCTATACCCAAAGAGGCCAACGTCATGACAGCGACCAAGCTTTAACTTCCTGACTGATGTCTTGAGATGTTGCTTCAATATATCCACACAAATTTCCCTCCTCATGATGTAATCTATTTTGTGAAGTGCACCAGTCCCTCCTGCAGCAAAGCACCCCCACAACATGATGCTGCCACCCCCGTGCTTCACGGTTGGGATGGTGTTCTTCGGCTTGCAAGCCTCCCCCTTTTTCCTCCAAACATAACGATGGTCATTATGGCCAAACTGTTCTATTTTTGTTTCATTAGACCAGAGGACATTTTTCCAATGAGTATGATCTTTGTCCACATGTGCAGTTGCAAACCATAGTCTGGCTTTTTTATGGCGGTTTTGGAGAGGTTGCTCAGCAGCCTTTCAGGTGATGTCGATATATGTCTTGTTTTACTGTGGATATAGTTACTTTTGTACCTGTTTCCTCCAGCATCTTCACAAGGTCCTTTCCTGCTGTTCTGAGAGATTTTCACTTTTCGCACCAAAGTAGGTTCTGTCTCCTAGAGATGAACGTGTCTCCTTCCTGAGCGGTATGGTGGCTGCATGGTCCCATGGTGTTTATACTTGCGTACTATTGTTTGTACAGCTGAACGTGGTACCTTCAGGCGTTTAGAAATTGCTCCCAAGGATGAACCAGGCTTGTGCAGATCTACACATTTGTTTTCTGAGGTCTTGGCTGATTTTCTTTTGCTTTTCCCATGATGTCAAGCAAAGAGGCACTGCGTTTGAAGGTAGGCCTTGAAATTAGAGGTCGACCGATTATGATTTAATACCCATACTGAATGAACACTTTTTTTTATTTTCACTTAATATAATTCATCAATAAAATCTATTTAGTCTCAAATAAATAATGAAACATGTTCAATTTGGTTTAAATAATGCAAAAACAAAGTGTTGGAGAATAAAGTAAAAGTGTAATATGTGCCATGCAAAAAAGCTAACGTTTAAGTTCCTTGCTCAGAACATGAGAACATATGAAAGCTGGTGGTTCCTTTTAACATGAGTCTTAAATATTCCCAGGTAAGACGTTTTATGTTGTAGTTATTATAGGACTGTTTATATCTATACCATTTGTATTTCATATACCTTTGACTATTGGATGTTCTAATAAGTACTCGAGTATTGCCAGCCTAATCTCAGGAGTTGATAGGCTTGAAGTCATAAACAGCGCAATGCTTGAAACATTGCGAAGAGCTGCTGGTAAACGCAGTAAAGTGCTGTTTGAATTAATGCTTACGAGCCAGCTGCTGACTACCACTGCTCAGTCAGACTGCTCTATCAAACCATAGACTTAATTATAACATAACACACGGAAATACGAGCCTTAGGTCATTAATATGGTCAAATCCAGAAACTATCATTTTGAAAACTGTTTATTCTTTCAGTGAAATACGGAACCGTTCTATTTTATCTAACGGGTGGCATCTCTAAATCTAAATATTGCTGTTACATTGCACAACCTTCAATGTTATGTCATAATAATTAATTACGTAAAATTCTGGCAAAATAGTTCGCAACGAGCCAAGCGGCCCAAACTGTTGCATATACCCTGACTCTGCGTGAAATGAACGCAAGAGAAGTGACACAATTTCCCTACTTTAATATTGCCTGCTAAATGAATTTATTTTATCTAAATATGCAGTTTAAAAATATTTACTTCTGTGTATTGATTTTAAGAAAGGCATTGATGTTTATGGTTAAGTACATTCGTGCAACGATTGTGCTTTTTTCGCAAATGCACTTTTGTTAAATCATCCCCGTTTGGCAAAGTTGGCTGTCTTCGTTAGGAAGAAATGGTCTTCACACAGTTTGCAACGAGCCAGGCGGCCCAAACTGCTGCATATACCCTGACTCTGTTGCACAGAACGCAAGAAGTGACTCAATTTCCCTAGTTAAAAGAAATTCATGTTAGACAGCAATATTAACTAAATATGTAGGTTTAAAAATATTGATTTTAAGAAAGGCGTTGATGTTTATGGTTGGGTACATTGGTGCAACGACAGTGCTTTTTTTCGTGAATGTGTTCGTCAAATCACCCGTTTGGCGAAGTAGGCTGTGATTCAATGCTAAATTAACAGGCACTGCATCGATAATATGCAACGCAGGACAAGCTAGATAAACTAGTAATATCATCAACCATGAGTAGTTATGTTAAGATTGATAGTTTTTTATAAGATACGTTTAATGCTAGCTAGTACCTTGCCTTGGATCCTTGCTGCACTCGCATAACAGGTAGTCAGCCTGCCACGCAGTCTCCTCGTGGAGTGCAATGTCTTCGGCCATGATCGGTGTCCAAAAATGCCGATTACTGATTGTAATGAAAACTTGAAATCGGCCCTAATACATCCAGTTACACCTCCAATTGATTCAAATTATGTCAATTAGCCTTTCAGAAGCTTCTAAAGCCATGACATAATTTTCTGGAATTTTCCAAGCTGTTTAAAGGCATAGTCAACTTAGTGTATGTAAACGTCTGACCCACTGGAATTGTGATACAGTGAAATAAGCGGTCTGTAAACAATTGTTGGAAAAATTACGTGTCAAGCACAAAGTAGATGTCCTAACAGACTTGCCAAAACCATAGTTTGTTAACAAGACATTTGTGGAGTGGTTGAAAAATGAGTTTTAATGACTCCAACCTAAGTGTATGTAAACTTCCGACTTCCAACAGTATGTATATATTTACGGACAGATACTACCTGAATTTGTGAAATAAGAACACTTCCGTTGCAACATGTTTTGGGAACAAACTACAGTGCCTTCAGAAAGTATTCATACCCCTTGGCTTATTCCACATGTTACAGCCTGAATTCAAAATGGATCAAAAAATGTATCACCATCTATGCACAATACCCCATAATTACAAAGTTATTATTATTATTTTTTTTTTTGTGATTTAGTGAAGATGAACTACAGAAACACCTCATTTACATACAGTACCAGTCAAAGGTTTGGACACATTCATTCCAGGGATTTACATTATTTTCTACATTGTAGAATAATAGCGAAGACATCAGCACTATGAAATAGCACACATGGAATCATGTAGTAACCAAAAAAATGTTTTAACAAATTGAAATGTTATTTGAGATTCTTCAAATAGCCACCCTTTGCCTTGGTGACAGCTTTGCACACTCTTGGCATTCTCTCAACCAGCTTCATGAGGCAGTCACCTGGAATGCATTTCAATTAACAGATGTGCCTTAAGTTAATTTGTGGAATTTACTTCATCAATGTGTTTGAGCCAATCAGTTGTGTTGCGACAAGGTAGGGTTGTATACATAAGATGGCCATATTTGGTAAAAGACCAAGTCTATATTATGGCAAGAACAGCTCAAATAAGCAAAGAGAAATGACAGTCCATCATTACTTTAAGACATGAAGGTCAGTCAATCAAGAAAATGTTAAGAACTTTGAAAGTTTCTTCAAGTGCAGTCGCAAAAACCATCAAGCGCTATGATGAGATAGGCTCTCATGAGGACCGGCACAAGAAAGGAAGACCCAGAGTTACCTCTGCTGCAGAGAATACGTTCATTAGAGTTACCAGCATCAGAAATGGCATCCCAAATAAATGCTTCACATTGTTCAAGTAACAGACATATCTCAACATCAACTGTTCAGTGGAGACTGTGTGAATCAGGCCTTCATGGTCAAATTGCTGCAAAGAGACTTGCTTGGGCCAAGAAACACAAGCAATTGACATTAGACAAGTGGGAATCTGTCGTTTGGTCTGATGGGTCCCTATTTTAGGTTTTTGGTTCTAACCTCCGTGTCTTTGTGAGATGCAGATTAGTGAACTGATTATCTCTGTGTTCTCACCGTGAAGCTTGGATGAGGTCTGGGGATGCTTTGCTGGTGATACTGTCTGATTTATTTAGAATTCAAGGCACGCTTAACCAGCATGGCTACCACAGCATTCTGCAGCAATACACCATCCCATCTGGTTTGCGCTTAGTGGGAGCATAATTTGTTTTTCAACAGGACAATGACCCAACACACCTCCAGGCTGTGTAAGGGCTATTTGATCAAGAAGGAGAGTGAATGAGTACTGCATCAGATGACCTGGCCTCGCCAATCACCCGACCTCAACCCAATTTAGATTTTTTGGGGATGAGTTGGACTGCAGAGTGACGGAAAAGCAGCCAACAAGTGCTCAGAACTCCTTCAAGACTAATGGAAAAGCATTTCAGGTGAAGCTGGTTGAGAGAATGCCAAGAGTGAGCAAAGCTGTCAAGGGTAAGGGTGGCTACTTTTGAAGAATCTCAAATATAAAATATATTTTGATTTGTTTAATACTTTTGGTTACAGTCTTAACCATTTTTCTACAATGTAGAAAATAGTTTTAAAAAAAGTGAAGCACTTGAACGAGTAGGTGTCCAAACATTTGACTGGTACTGTAAGTATTCACACCCCGGAGTATCAATATTTGCTCATTTATTCTAAGCTCTGACAAGTTGATAGCCATTTTCAAGTCTTGCCATATATTGTCAAGCTGATTTTTAAATCCAAACTGTAACTAGGTCACTCAGGAACATTCAGTGTCTTCTTGGTGAGCAGCTCCAGTGCATTCGGAAAGCATTCAGACCTCTTGGCTTGTTCCACATTTTGTTACAGCCGTATTCTAAAATGTATTCAATAACTGTTTCCCTCATAACTCTACACACAATACCCCATAATGACAAAGTGGAAACAGTTTTTAGATTTTTTTCCAAAACAGAAATGCCTTATTTACGTAAGTATTCAGACCCTTTGCTATGAACCTCGAAATTGAGTTCCTGTTTCCATTGATCATCCTTGTGATGTTACTACAACTTGATTGGAGTCCACCTATGGTAAATTCAGTTGATTGGACATGATTTGGAAAGGCACACAACTGTCTATTTAAGGTCCCACAGTTGACAGTGCATGTCAGAGCAAAAACCATGCCATGAGGTCAAAGAATTGTCTGTAGAGCTCTGAGACAGGATTGTGTCAATGCACCGATCTGGGCAAGGGTACCAAAACAGTTCTGCAGCATTGAACGTCCCCAAGAACACAGTGGCCTCCATTCTTAAATGGAAGAAGTTTTGAACCACCAAGACACTTCCTGGAGTTGGCCAAACTGAATAATCGGGGGAGAAGGACCTTGGTCAGCGAGTTTGCCAAAAGGCACCTGAAGGACTCTCAGACCATGAGAAACAAGATTCTCTGGTCTGATGAAACCAAGATTGAACTATTTGGCCTGAATGCTAAGCGTCACATCTGAAGGAAACTTGGCACCATTCCTACGGTGAAGCGTGGTGGTGGCAGCATCATGATGTGGGGATATTTTTTAGCGGGAGGGACTGAGACTAGTCAGGATTAAGGTAAAGATGAACGGAGCAAAGTACAGAGATCCTTGATGAACACATGCTCCAGAGCACTCAAGACCTCAGACTGGGGTGACGGTTCACCTTCCAACGGGACAACAACCCTAAGCACACAGCCAAGACCATGCAGCAGTGGCTTCGGGACAAGTCTCTGAATGTCCTCGAGTGGCACAGCCAGAGCCCAGACTTAAACCTGATCGAACATCTCTGGAGAGACCTGAAAATAGCTGTGCAGCAACGCTCTCCATCCAACCTGTCAGAGTTTGAGAGGATCTGCAGAAAAGACTGGAATAAACTCCCCCTATAAAGGTGTGCCAAGCTTGTAGTGTCAAACCCAAGAAGACTCGAGGCTGTAATTGCTGCCAAAGGTGCTTCAACAAAGTACTGAGAAAAGGGTCTGAATACTTATGTAAACGTATTTCAGTTTCTTTTTACATTTGGGGGGGCGATTTTAATCCATTTTAGAATAAGTCTGTAACGTAATGTGGGAAAAGTCAAGGGGTCTGAAGGCTTTCCGAATGCACTGCAGATAAAGGCCTGTCCTGCTGAAAGGTGAATTAGTCTCCCAGTGTCTGTTGGAAAGCAGACTGAACCAGGATTTCCTCTGCCTGTGTTTTATAGCTGTATTCTGTTTTTATATAAAAACAACTCCCTAGTCCTTGCAGATGACATTCAGATCTATAACATGATGCAGCCACCACCATGCATGAAAATATGGAGTCATACTCAGTGATGTTTGGTTTTCCCTAAAAATAACTCTTTGTATTCAGGTCAAAAAGTACATTTCTTTGCCACAATGCATGATTTGTAATTATTTTTATTGTGTACAGTCTTCCTCCTTTTCACTGCCATGTAGGTTAGTTAGTATTGTGGAGTACGGTTTTGAGCAATGCTCAGTTCTCATATCGTAACCATTAAACTCTGTGACCGTTTTAAAATCACCATTGGCCGGGCCTCCCAAGTGGGGCAGTGGTCTAAGGCATTGCTAGAGGCGTCACTATAAACCCGGGTTTGATTCCAGGTTGTGTTGCCGGTCGCAACTGGGAGACCCATAAGGCGGCACACAATTGGCCCAGCGTTGTCCAGGTTAGGGGAGGGTTTGGCTGGCCAGGCTGTCCTTGCCCCATCGCGCTCTTGTGACTCCTTGTGGCGGGCAGGGCGAATGCACACTCACTCATGTTGCCTGTTGTACATTGTTTCCTCTGTCACAGTGGTGCTGCTGGCTTCCGGGTTAAGCAAGCAGTGAGGCTTAGCAGGGTCATATTTTGGAGGATGCATGGCTCTCGACCTTCAACTCTCCCGAGTCCGTACAGGAGTTGCAGCGACGGGGCAAGACTAAGTACCAATTGAATATCTTGAAAAAGGGGTTAAAAAAAAATATATATATATTTTTTGGCCTCATGGTGAAATCCCTGAGCATGTTTCTTCCTTTCCAGCAACTGTTAGGAAGGGCACCTTTTTATCTTTAGTGACTGGGTGTATTGTTACACCATCCAAAGTGTAATTAATAACTTCACCATGTTCAAAGGTAATGTTCCCTCTGCTGAGCACAAACTTGAATGTTGTGAAAATTCTGTGCCACTTCCAGCATGTGCACACCAATGTACCAGCTTAAGTTTCAGAAAGTGGAAAAGTTGGTTACTGTGGATGATCATATTGTGGGCCTACCAGACAGGCCTATCATCAAAAACAATGGCGCAAATGCATCTCAGAACATGGAAATAGCTGTTCTATCATTCAGCCTGCGTTAGCAGCCAATGTGTGGTGTTCAATGTAGGCCTACATTCCATGAGACTTTTGATGAAAACATGCAGGGCTTGACATTAACCTGTTTGTCCACAGTGTTGTTTGATGGAAGACACCACTTTTCAAGATAAAATGCATTATTCCCCATACCATAATGCTACCCTCTGCCTATTGGCTACTGGCTTATTCAAGCCTGTCTCAAAATACAACACTTCCTCTGCACGTGGCTACATGCAGCTCTCGCTTTAATCTCAAAACAAGTGCATCTACTCACAACCACTCATGCTGTGAACACAGTCCAGTTCAAAGTGAATGGCACAGTTGCATTTATGGCATCTATTTACATATAGGCCTACTGCAGCTCTGATTGGTTATGGCGCTCCATTCTGTGTAGAATACAGGCTGTCAATGTAATAGAATCCTACTCCGATGCGTTCTGCCTCTAACAAAATATCTTGCATAGTTAGTTTTGCATACTAAGTCTTCAAATCATACTTTATTTGCTACATGCGCCAAATACAACAAGTGTAGACTTTACCGTGAAATGCTTACTTACAAGCCCTTAACTAACACTGCAGTTCAAGAAGAAAATATTTACCAAGTAGGCTAAAATAATAAAAGTAACACAATAATGAGGCTATATTAAGGGGGCACCGGTACCGAGTCAGTGTGAAGGGGTACAGGCTAGTTGAAGTCTTGCGTAGTTAATTTTTGTTTCGGTATGTTGCATTGAAATGGCTAATATTGTATTTATTCGATCAGAATTCTCACAGTAAAGGGATATGGTGATAACTAAGGGGGATATTCAATCTTGTGCTTCTCTCCGCAGTTTAGAGGGATATTCTCTAAGCTGCGGAGATATTCCATCTTTTTTTTAATTCTTTTTTTTACACCTCTACCAATAGGTGCCCTTCTTTGTGAGGCATTGAAAACCTCCCTGGTCTTTTGGATGAATCTATGCTTGAAATTCACAACTCGATTAAGGGATCTTACAGATAATTGTATTTGTGGGTTACAGAGATGAGGTAGTCATTCAAAAATCATTTTAACCACTATTAATGACATAGTATGGAACTGATAATGTGACTTGTTAATCACATTTTTAGTTCTGAACTGATTTGGCATGCCATAACAAAGGGGTTGAAATACTTATTGACTCAACATTTCAGCTTTACATTTTATTTTTTAAACAAATTCTACTGACATTATGGACTATTGTGTATAGATAGATCAGTGACACAATCTCAATTTAATCCATTTGAAATTCAGACTGCAACATAAATGTAAAAGGGTGCACTGTATGTATGAAATGCCTGTTGTGGACATGTTTTTCTCCTATAAAATGACATTGTTCAAAATGAGTGACATGATGTCCCTGTCGTAGGCATGCCGGAGCCCCCGTTCCCCCAGGATGAGGAGGTGGCCCCCTCTAACCCCTTCCTGGAGGAGGAGGAGGGTGGGCGGAGAGACGATCGCCCCCTGGAGAGAGCCCTGGACATGCTGACGATCACATCACGCCGCTGTCCCCGTCAGTCTCTTATTCTCCTAGGCTAATTCTCCAATGACAACCTATTCCCTTTATAGTGCACTACTTTTGACCAGTGCTATGTGGCAGCTCTTATGAGCCTCCTTTAATGTTATTTGTGTTCCACATCAGCTAGATGATGTACTGAGGGTTTTTTGCAGACTCCAATCCATTGATCTCTAATCTCAGTTTGTTTCTGATTAGATTTATTAGGTTCTCCATGGCGACAGCTAGTCTTACTGGGGTCTGACACAACAAAAGACATTGCAGACATTGTGTGTGTGTTTAGCAGCAATGTGGAATGCGTGTGACCTTTGACCCCTGTCTCCCACAGATCTGTTCAACATCACCAACATGCGGGGGAAGGTGGCCAAGTTCTGCATCTTCAAGACCGTCTACAGACTAGGGGAGGACATCATCGGCACCTTCGACTTCTCAGAAGGGGATATTCCCTGTATACAGGTGTGTGTGTGTGTGTGCGCGCATGTCTGTGTGTCAGGGCCTGTCATATTTTTACTTGAATGAGGATATTAAAAGTGTGTGTTTGTCAGTACTCGGTCAGCCTGCAGAGTGAGGAGGAGATCCAGCAGGGGTACCAGCGGCGTCCTGGTCAGTCGATCAATGTGACGGGTCACGGTCGTCACTTAGAATCCTGCCTCCACACGGCTTCCACCCACTTCTCCCTCCCCGTCCCCCTCAACGTCACCCCCGGCTTCAGCACAGACATCGGTACGTAGCTAAGTCAAATTTCCATCAAATGTATCTCATTAAGCCATTTTTACATCACAAGTGCCACGAAGTGCTATACAGGTACCCAGCCTAAAATCCCATAGAGCTAGCAATGCAGGCAGGAGCACAGTGACCAGGAAACATAGGAGAGGGGAACCTAGAGAGGAACCAGGCTCAGAGGTGGCCAAGGGGCATCAGGAATTCACCACTCATCTCTCTGCCCTATGTTTATTAATAGCAAGTAGCCTGCCCTGCTTGAGTCTGTCTGTTAGTTTTTTGTTTATTATCTGGCTTAGCAGAGCGGGCACTTGACAAGAGAAACCATTGTTCTCAAAGATGACTGAGGATGTTGGTCATGATCCGGGCTAGTCATTGTACCGTCACAATAAAATGGTTTCCCTAGACAGATTATACCAAGTCTTGGAAGCACTTTTGATTGTAAATCTCCATTTGAATTTATTTTTTTATGTAGTCGAAGACTTGTTTTTAATCTATCCGATGACGCGCTTCTCAACCTTTTTGTCTTTGTCTCTAAAGCTTCCCTGTGTATTTAACCCTCTGTCTACTCCTAGACAGCTTCATGACATTCTCAACTCATTCCTCAGTGACCCTGCGATGGCGTCTGCACTTTGAGTTCGTCACGTCCCGAGAGCCTATGGAATCGCACAACGTGTTGCAAAACCAACCAGAAGTCACCGTGTGGACTGGGGCGGAGCATGTTGATGTGGATACCTTCAGTTGGGACCTGCCAATCAAAGTGCTCCCCACCAATCCAGCCCTGACGTCTTACGTCTCCCAGTTTACAGGGACCAACAGCATCAACATTTAACTGTGTGTGAGGAAGGAAGAATGTATTCCAGATATAAAGCAGGCAACTTCTTTTGCCGTTTTTAATATTTTAACATTTTGCAGTGCATCCTATATTTTTCTTTGAATGCTCACCTTCCTGTTTTTCTAGCTGAAACATGATGATGACCAGTGTTTAATGCTACTATCTTTGGGGTCATTCACAGTATTTCATTGTTTACCCCTTTATTCAAAACCCCCATTGCTTTGTCACATGAATAGTGTGTTTTATTTTCAAAGGCTATATGCTGTACAACTGTATTTTTGAAATTGTTAATGAAACACTGTTCAATGTGAATCAGGAATTAAAATGTCAAATTCAAATCCACATCAATCTGAAAGGAGTCCTTTTATCCACACAATCAACAAATGACTTTCACGCAACAATTTTATTTAGAGGATAACTGCAAGACAGGACAGAAGAAATACAACAATAGTTATATATTACTATAAAAGCTTTACAGTAGTGCATTACAGGGTGGTAAATGAGGGATTCCATTATGTGGGCTCACCTCTGCTTTCCAACTGAGTATCATTTACTGCTTAAGGTATTGTAATATTCATGCGGTTTAAATGTTAACTGATCACTGATCTGCAACTGAAATGAGAATGGACCGTTAGGATTACACTGACATGGATGGAGATGGTCGGCGGTGGAGGGAGTTGATCTTCCTGACTCCAGTGGAGGCTGTTGCCACTTTAAATCGGAGTACGGGCTCATTGTAATGGCGACATTCATTCCAATGAGGCCGTCCCTCCACTGTCTGACCGGGGTCCCTGTCTACTCCACCATCTGCAGGTAGTTGTTGTCCCGTGAGCTGTGGCTGGGGCCCAGGTTGTGTCCATTCCCAGGGAGGCAGGGCAGGCGAGGGTCAGCGCTCTGCACCAGGGTCACTTTACAGGCTAGAGCGTCCACCCGAACCTCACACCAAGCTGGGAAGTCTACCGGGCGATGCACCCTGTGCGGAGAGAGGGGTGTAGGTTTTCAAAGTCCATATGTATGTATGCGCTCTGAAAGGGCATGATGCTCCCTGTACAGAGAGAGGGGGAATGTAATTGACAGCCGAGCATGAGCACTGTCATATGTGTTCTGAAAGGACATAATGACTATCCTGACAGAACAATGCTATGTTGAAGTTGCCTGTCCCAATTCTACACATCACAATCGAATCCAGACCCAACCCGGTTTCCCTTACATTACTTGACTCTGGGCACAATGTACATGGCTGTGTTGAATGGCAAGCTCATCCCAACTATGGAAATGACATTCCTATTACTGCTAATGCTAACACATCTACCCAGAAAGGCACATTGATTACAGGTGTGTGGACTCACGTCTCACAGCAGCCGACGCCCATGGGGTGCAGACAGGTACACTGCAGACAGCCGTCCTCCATCCAGGACTCCCCCAGGGAGTAGTGTCTCCCCTCGTACACACACAGGCCTGGGACAGACCACCAGGGGTGTTAACCCAAGTCCCACACATATTATACAAATCAACCTATATTCATCCGCAGGACGTCCACATGAACTTTGTACTCAACTTCAGATGGATTCATCCATCCAAGATATTCAGAATTTTAAAAAAGTCTACTCTGGCCTAAATGTACAATGGATGAGTTTTTGACAGGTCCCCAAAACGTTTCTGCTTTACCAAATACTCTCTGAACAGAATCGGAATCTTCAACCTAAAGAAATTTGTTGAATGAAAAACACCCTTCAGTATGATATTCTCACCTTTAGAGTTGAAGTGACACTGCATGGGAGCAGCTAGGCAGCGGGTGGTCCAGAGCAGAGTCCCAGCCAGGAAGGTCAGTGTCCAGTTTCTCCCAACAATGGAGTCCATCATCTTCATGTTCTTTAGTTCTAGTTGTGTAGTTCTAGATCTGGTTCTTAGAGTTTTCTGAGTCCTCTCCTCCACCTCGCACCTCCATTTATACCCCACAATCTTTACGACAGCAACGGACGGGGGGAGGTGGGGTAAGTTAGCCTCATCAGGAGGACCGGCCGGGGAATGGGGTGTGAGGCGCAGGGGGGGCCTGAGGGGTGTCACAGGGTTGGGGGGGCAAGAGGAAAAAGTCTGTGTCTTGGCACCACCTTGGCACTCTGGAGATCAGCTCCTCTTCGCTCCAGTGGGCATGACCTCTAAAATGATAGAAACATTGACACATCCTATGATGACTAAGACAGGGAGGGAAAGAGAGAGGTGAGAGGAAAGAGGGAGAAGGGGAGAGAGGTGAGAGGGAGGAAAAAGAGTGAGGTGAGAGGGAGGATAGAGAGGGAGAGCAGATGAGAGTGAGAAGGGGAGAGAGGTGAGATAAGAGAGGAGATGAGAGAGGGAGGGAGGGGGGAGATGAGAGAGGGAGGGGAGAGATGAGAGAGGTCAAAGGGGAGAGAGGTGAAAGGGGGGAGAAGGAGAGAAAGAGGTAAGAGGGAGCAGAGAGGGGAGGGAGAGGGAGAAGGGGAGAGAGGTGAAAGGGAGGAGAGAGAGCTGTGGGGTGGCGGAGAGAGAGCTGTGGGGTAGAAGAGAGAGAGAGAGAGAAAGGAGAAATGAATGGCTAACATGATTTAAATGCTGGTTGATCTATTGATTGAAATTTGAACTCTTTCTGTACTCATTCACATATAGTTTCCATATTGGGGATGAAGTAGATATCTCCAATCTTCATTACGGTCTCACTTAGGATTCCACCTGAGAAATAAAGTGACAGTGGCAGTGTCTCCTTTGATTTTTTCCTACCAGATGTGTTACTATGTGGTTACTAAGACGTTCTGACATGCAAACACAGATGCATATTGTATATGAAGTCAGTGGCCTACTGCCTCCACTGACCCCTGTCTGCCTTGTTGGGATGAGCTCATAGTGATGTCATGGCGTGCCTGCCGTGTCTCCAGTCTGTGACCTCATGCGGGCCCTGTCCAGCAGCAGCAGTCAGTTGCCCCCCAGAGGAGACAGAGACAGAGAGGGAGATGGAGAGTGAACTGCTGGATTTTTGGGAAGAGGAAGCTCATAAAGGACAAGATTAGTTTTATGACTTTTATAGTGGCCGCTGCTATGGCTGCTGCATGCAGGTGGCAGGCGTGTGTGTTTTGTGTGTGTGTGGACCATAGAGATGAAAAAAGGTCTCAACTTTGTATCTGTGCAATTATAATGTATTTGATAGCATGGGTGGCACCATTGAAGCTATCTACAAAAATAATATATATATGTATATTATTTTAATGTTTTAAAAAAGTGTAAAGCTAATAGTGGTATTTTACCGCCACCTGCAGTGCTGGAGATATAGCTCAAAGCCATTTACAAACTAGGCAAAACAATTTCAAGAAAAGACAATGATCCCAACCTGTAGGAATCCCCACCCAGTTGACTACTTTAAAATGGTGGAAGCCCTCAATGGCAATGTCCATGCAAAACCGTTTATTACCAAGTAGAGATCGTTATACGTGTGAACCAACAACCTGTTGTGAGAGGTAGGGAGGGACACAGCGTCCCCAGCCTTCAATGACCCACTAACAGAATAGACGTCTCAGATTTACATAATGTCTACCACGAACGAGAGATTGAAACATCATTCAAATGTACTTGCTCAGAGGGCCTCAAAATAACTATTGCCTACTGTATAAAAATGTATCTTAGCACGTATCGCTTTCAGAGTTTGGTGTTTCGTGATATTCTGAATTTCAGAGTGGTAGAATTATCAACATTTCTCACAAATGCATTTGTAGGCTTTTGTACACCCAAAATTCCATTTAGGAAGAAATGTGCAATGAAATGTCAAATGGGAAAAGGAGAGAGACAGTCTCACTGCTCGTCCATGAAGGTAACAATGGGTGTGACACTAATTTGTTTATTTTTAAGTGGGCTATCCTACACAACACCTTGTCAATCAAATAGTGTGAATCCGCCATAAACCATCGTCATCCTATTGTATAGGATCCATAGGTTCTAGGAGGGGAGAATATTAGTGCCAATGACATGGACGTTGATTTAGGCAGACCCCCGCACCTCTCTGATCCAGAGGGGTTGGGTTACATGTGGAAGACACATTTTGGTTCAATGCATTTAGTTGTGCAACTGACTAGGTAAACCCTTTCCCCTTCCTTACTTTTGAGCAGGACCCATATTGCTCTGGTACAAAAGTAATGCACTATATAGGGAATGTGGTGCGTTAGTGGTGACAAGGCCCCAGAGTCAGGATATGTTCCTCCTCAGACTGTGACAAGTTGAGCTGTGGATCTGTAGAGACAGGGGCAACTCTGAGTCACACACACATCCACACGCACACGCACACACACCAATACAGGACCAAGACACGTCAAGGCCCTGTGGTCAGTGGCACCCCTGGCTGGCGAGGGAGAACCTATCAACACCCTCCAGACTTCTGTGGGGGTATGAGGGAACACGGGCGTAAAACACAAATTGTGAGGCCCCCGGGGTGCCTTGTGAAAAACTTGTTCCTCATCGCAGGTTTTTCCTATGATCTCTGTCTGTCTGCAGACTTGATAGAGAAAGTGGAAGGAGATGAGCTAATGTTTTGTTCTGGCTCAGGGAGCGTTACCGCGCTTCCTCGGATAGGACGACTCTACCCGACCAATCACATGTCCCGAACAAACCCTCCTTTTTTAGGCTTGACACTGCGGACACAGAAGGAGCGGTTGAGTTGGGTATGAACTCTCTTTCTGACTCAAACACTTACACACACACACACACACACACACGAACACTGCACTGGGGAGGCAATGGGCCTTGCCTTCTTAAACACCTCTTTAATTATGAGTGGAGCGTGTCGCTGCAGAGCAGAGGACACAGCTACCTCTACTCTGTGTCTCAAAAGGCACCATATTCCCTATAAAGTGCAGTACTTTTGACCAGACCCCTATGGTACCTGGTCAAAAGTAGTGCACCATCAAGGGAATAGGGTTCCATTTGGGACGCAGTCCTGCTGTTGTGGAGACTGACTCATCAGCTTGGGTTATGTAACCAGGGGTGTGTTCATTAGGCTGTGCTGGGCAAGATACTCTGAAAATATAGTTTACCAAGCTACCAATTACTTCACACTGGAAGAAGTTAAGCTACTCTGAAGCTACCCTTAACTGCCGAAAACACTACCAAGATTTGAATTTAGTTCAGCTACCACCAAGCTACAACCAAATGTAATTAAATGATAAGTTAAACTATATTTAATTTTTTTAAATTTAACTAGGCAAGTCAGTTAAGAACAAATTCTTATTTACAATGACGGCCTACCCCGGCCAAACCCTAACGACGCTGGGCCAATTGTGCACCGCCCTATGGGACTCCCAATCACGGCCGGTTGTAATACAGCCTGGAATTGAACCAGGGTCTGTAGTTACACCTCTAGAACTGAGATGCAGTGCCTTAGACTGCTGTGCCACTTGGGAGCCCCACTACTCTCCATCACTGTCATTAGGAACCAAACGGAAGCTAACGGGGTTAACAAGGAGGGACCTACCTGAATGTGTTCAATAGAAACTCTCGTTTTCATTGCAAAATGCTTTCTGTTGTGAAACATTTTGCTACGGTGTACATAATGAATACACTTCTGGTAAGGTGGTTGGAGTTCCTGGACTTCAGTAAAGCAGAGAACATTACACTGAGGAAGCCTGGCCAGTACATTATAATCTGGTTTCTTGATGCCCATAGCTACCAAAACAACAACCATAGTCAAGTCTACCCTACAAAGATGTGCTAGTTCTTAACATATGAACTCTGGCCAATGAACTGTAGCCACCTTGAATTGAAAACACAGTTGAAAGTAAAACATTTAATTTCCACATAGGTATAT
Organism: Oncorhynchus clarkii lewisi; assembly: GCF_045791955.1. NCBI lineage: Eukaryota > Metazoa > Chordata > Actinopteri > Salmoniformes > Salmonidae > Oncorhynchus > Oncorhynchus clarkii. Next base: position 17,198,022 of record NC_092155.1, read on the forward strand.
ATAAAAAAGACACTTGTTGCAAATGTTTTTATTGAAATCGAATGCCATATATTTACTTATGTTGGCTATGCCTTTAAGATTATATCAGGTAAACCAGCCCCCAAATTCCCTTTCTTTAGGAAGTAAGTGAACCATCAGACCAGCTAAATCAACCTTAAAAAACAACGATTGACAACACACGGCAGAGGATTAGATATCGATTACTTTTCCCTGACGTCAGTTTTATATGCCTTTGCGGTGCTCACAAAAAAATATTATAATGTCCGAAAAGTCATCTGTCGCTATAATGTCATTCCCGTGAATCGAGACGATTAAAGTTCACATTTCGATTGGACTGCTCGTTTATAAACTGACTGTATTTCAGTAAAAAAATGTGCCAAGTGGAGAGACTGTATTGCTTGAATGCTAACGTTACCCATGGTGTTTTTTCACATAGGCCTTGCAAGCTTCTGTGAGAAGGCTAAAGTTAGTAGCTACAATCCAATTTCCCGCTGTGATTTATGAGTAACGAAGTCGACGAAAGATGGACACAGACAAATTTAACTATGTCTACAGTTGTGACTTGGATATTAATGTTCAACTGAAAATGTTAGTGTTTTATTACTTGGGTTACTACCTGGCCACATTAAAGTAGCAAGTTAACGTATAGCGTAACGAAAATGTTTTACATAATGTTGTCAAGCAAACAGTGGCAGTCAGTTTAGCTACTACTAGCATTCTAACTGCATACGATTGATAACATGGACCTCGAGTCTCCAATGTTGACCAGCTAATGCCACTTTGCATGGATGAAGAATGATTGCACCGCTTGCCCAAAAGTCGCATCATTTCTACCTAGTTGTTTGTCTTCTATTTACCTAAGCGAGCATGGCAACATCATGACTCAACCGATATCACGGCACCATAACGTGCCCGGTGAGGGTTCTTATTTTGGAGCACAATTCGCTTGTTGTTGACATCATGCACATTCCGACGGCTCATCGGTTTAGTGCTCCTCTCGTGACTTCTATTAACGAGCTGGGCTCTGCTGTGGTGGCCCGTAAATAATGTCCATAATTCTCAACAAACCATGTAGTGTAGCGCTTCCAGCTCGGCCGTTATGTACTGGAATAATATTGTGATGCATTTTGTCACAATTTGTCAGGGGATTGTTAACCGTTGTCTCAACACAGCAGCATGCACACATATAATCAGGAGTGACAATGAAAGTAAGTAAGCCAAATGTGAATATTCTTTCAGGCGATCATTCATCGACACCCCCCCCCCCCCCCCCGTGTTAGATCTAACATTGATCTACTACTTTTGTATAGATTCTAGAACCCTGGTAATAATTAACCAGGGACAACTGTGGTGGTGGTGTCAAACTACTCCCCTCCCTCATCAGTCTCTAATCTCACATGATCTCCCTCCCCTTTTCCCTCTCTCCCGTCCCTTTCTCCCTCTTGTCCCTCTCCGCTCCCTCTTTTCCCTCTCTCCCCATCTCTCTTGTCCCTCTCTCCCTATCTCTCCCCTCCCTCTTGTCCCTCTCGCCCCCTCCCTCTTGTCCCTCTCTCTCTCGCCTCCCTCCTGTCCCCTTCTCTCCCTTTCTCCCCTCCACAGAGGCAGCTTGGAGGGCAAGAGGGAGCAGAAGAGCTACAAGGCGCTGCTGCAGGATCCCATGCTCCGGTTCTCTGGCCTTTACCAGGAGAGCTGCTCAGACCTCTATGTTACCTGTCAAGTGTTTGCAGAGGGCAAGCCTCTGGCGCTGCCCGTACGTACCTCCTACAAGGCTTTCAGCACCCGCTGGAAGTGAGTGACACCCGTTTTAGGATATAGTGTCCCAAATTGACATAATCTCTTAAAAGACTGAAGGAGATAGTTGAATGATGCTCTGAGACACTCTTTGACCTGGTCGGGCTTTGTATTTCACATTGTAGTCCAATCTCACTATAATAGATACAAAATAATATAGTCCTTGTGAACTGTTCTGTAATCTTTCTCACTCTCGCACTTACCTTCTCTCCTCCCCCAGCTGGAATGAGTGGTTGAGGCTGCCAGTGAAGTACCCAGACCTGCCCCAGAGTGCCCAGGTGGCCCTAACGGTGTGGGATGTGTACGGGCAGGGCTGAGCCACCCCTGTGGGGGAACCACCGTCACCCTCTTCGGCAAATATGGGTGAGTCCCAAGTCCATCTCAACAAACAGGACAAATACTTTATATTACTGTACTGTGTCGGCAAAATCAAAATGAAAGTTTTGTGTTGTCTGTTTGTAATTTATCTATTCTATTTTTACATTGGATCCTTTGCGTATGAATAGGAAGTTACAGCAAAGCCAGACTGAATACTGCTGACTGTACACTACCGGTCAAATGTTTTAGCACACCTACTCATTCAAGGGTTTTTCTTTATTTTTACTATTTTCTACATTGTAAATTAATAGCGAAGACATCAAAAAAGTGTTAAACAAATGAAAATATATTTGATATTTGAGATTCTTCAAATAGCCACCCTTTGCCTTGATGATAGCTTTGCACACTCTTGTCATTCTCTGAACCAGCTTCATGAGATAGTCACCTAGAATGTATTTTAACTAACAGGTGTGCCTTCTTAAAATAACATTTGTGGAATTTCTTTCCTTGTTAATGCATTTGAGCCAATCAGTTGTGTTGTGCCAAGGTAGGGGTGGTATACAGAAGACAGCCAAATTTGGTAAAAGACCAAGTCCATATTATGTTAAGAACAGCTCAAATAAGCAAAAAGAAACAACAGTCCATCATTACTTTAAGACATGAAGGTCAGTCAATACGAAACATTTCAAGAACTTTGAAAGTTTCTTCAGCGCTATGATGAAACTGGCTCTTATGAGGACCTCCACAGGAATGGAAGACCCAGAGTTACCTCTGCTGCAGAGGATACATTCATTAGAGTTACCAGCATCAGAAATTGCAGCCAAAATTTCATATACCTTTGACTATTGTATCTTCTTATAGGCACTATAGTATTGCTAGCCTAATCTCGGGAGTTGATAGGCTTGAAGTCCTAAACAGCGCTGTGCTTCAAGCATTGCGAAGAGCTGCTGGCAAACGCAGGAAAGTGCTGTTTGAATGAATGCTTACGAGCCTGCTGCTGCCTACCACCGCTCAGTCACTGCTCTATCAAATATCAAATCATAGACTTAATTATAATAAACACACAAGCCTTAGGTCATTAATATGGTCAAATCCGGAAACTATCATTTTGAAAAAGAAACGTTTATTCTTTCAGTGAAATAAGGAACCATTCCGTATTTTATCGAACGGGTGGCAACCATAAGTCTAAATACTGCTGTTACATTGCACAACCATCAATGTTATGTCATAATTATGTAAAATTCTGGCAAATTAATTATGGTTTTTGTCTTCACACAGTTCGCAACGAGCCAGGGGTCCCAAACTGCTGCATATACCCTGACACTGAATGCAAGAGAAGTGACACAATTTCCCTAGTTAATATTGCCTGCTAACATGAATTTCTTTTAACTAAATATGCAGGTTTTAAAAAAATATACATATTTATGTATTTTTTCAAAATGAAATATCTAATTTACATAAGTATTCACAGCCACATGTTAGAATCACCATTGGCAGCCATTACAGTTGTGAGTCGTTCTGGGTAAGTCTCTAAGAGCTTTGCACACCTGGATTGTACAATTTTTGGTATTGTTATTAAAAAAGTATTCAAGCTTTATCCGATTGGTTCTTAATCATTGCTAGACAGACATTTTCAAGCCGATTTAAGTCAAAACTATAACTAAGCCACTCAGGAATATTCAATGTCATCTTGGTATGTAACTCCAGAGTATATTTGGCCTTGTGTTTTAGGCTATTGTCCTGCTGAAAGGTGAATTTGTCTCCCAATGTCTATTGGAAGCAGACTGAACCAGCTTTTCCTCTAGGATTTTGCCTGTGTTTAGCTATATTCCATTTCTATTTAACCTAAAAAATCTCCCTAGACCTTGACGATGACAAGCATACCCATAACATGGATCAGCCACCACCATGCTTGAAAATATGGGTTGTGTTGGATTTTCCCTGAACATAACGCTTTGTGTTCAAGGCTTAAGGTACATTTCTTTGCCTTTTTTTCAGTTTTATTTTAGTGCGTTATTGCAAACAGGAATATTTTCATTCTGTACAGGCTTCCTTCTTTTCACTCTGTCGTTTAGATTAGTATTGTGGAGTAACTACAATGTTGTTGATCCACAGTTTTCTCCTATAACAGCCATTAAACTCTGTCACCATTGGCCTCATGGTGAAATTCCGTGAGCGGTTTCCTTCCTCTCCGGCAACTGAGGAAGGACGCCTGTATTTTTGTAGGGATACACCATCCAAAATGTAATTAATAACTTCACCATGCTCATTTATTGTCTGCTTTTTTATTTTTACTTTACCCATCTACGAATAGGTGCCCTACTTTGTGAGGCATAGGTCCATTTCCGTGGTCTTTGTGGTCGAATTTGTGTTTGAAATTCGCTGCTCGACTGAGGGACCTTACAGATTTGTGTGTTGGGTACAGAAATCATGTTAAATACTATTATTGAACACAGAGTGAGTCCATACAACTTATTGTGTGTGACTTGTTAAGCACATTTTTACTCCTGAACTTATGTAGGCTTGCCATAACAAAAGTGTTAACTTATTGACTGCATACTTTACATTTGTTTAAAAAAATCCACTTTGACATTATAGGGTGTAGTGTGTAGACCGGTGACATTCTCAATTGAATCCATTTTAATTTTAGGCTGTAACACAACAACAAGTCAAGGGGTGTTAATACTTTTGGAAGGCACTGTCGACCCACGAGTGTGTAGACTGATTGTAAATAGTGAAAATAAACTGTACCAAGTTCCGGGTGAGTTCTAACAGCCCTGGTGGATGGTGTTCTTGTGTGCCTCGGACACACACTGACGCTGAGCGGATTGGCTGCTGAGTTTCTGTTCCATACTTCCGTTGCGCTGGATTGGCCGCTGGCACCCAAACTGCGCTCTGATTGGCCCGAGCTAGCTCTCTGCTCATCTCTGCTACACCTCTGTTGCATCCTCTATTCCTAACCTCACTACATCTTTCCTCCACTGCTCCGTCTTTCTTTTCCTCCGTTCCTCTCCCTCTACCTCTCTTCATTCTCTCCTTCTAGCTGACCAAGGCTCACCGGCAGGGTCACATGGTGAAGGTAGACTGGTTGGACCGCCTCACCTTCAGAGAAATAGAGATGATCAATGAGGTGAGTTAGAGGATCTGGGGTCAGTTCTTTCAGTCACTATAAATCATATATTGCGTCATACACTTACAATCAGTTGGGTCAGACCCCATCCATCACAAATGCTTTTGCGTGTGAATATCTAAAGATGTTCATCTCTCCTTTCTCTACACCGTTGTGTTATCTTCCCCTATCAAAAGTCAGTCGTATGTTTGTGTTCCCACAGAGGGAGAAACGCAGTTCCAACTTCATGTACCTAATGGTGGAGTTTCCTCGTGTCAAAACTGGTGAAAAGCCAGAGTACAGTATTGTCTATTATGAGAAGGTAGGTACTGTATACACACAGACACAGACACACACACACACACGGTTGGTATTACGTTTTTGTGGCATTAAAATACTGTGGTAGTTCTAAAAGGGATTATTGATTGGTTGATGGCCATGGTGACGTGGTTGCTGATGGACTTAAACTCCTCCCCTTCCAGGATGGAGATGACACTTCACCTGTGCTCACCAGCGCTGACATCGTCAAAGTCCCCGACCCTCAGATGTGCATGGTGAGAAACACACACACCCAAAGGGAGACGTTCAGTTGTCGACATATTGATCATGTATTGAGTTGAATGCATTGTATTGATTATTTTCCTGCTATAGGAGAACCTTGTGGAGAGCAAGCACCATAAGCTAGCCCGTAGCCTAAGGTGCGGACCGTCAGACCACGACCTAAAGCCTAACGCTGCCACACTAGACCAGCTCAACGTCAGTACCGTCACTCAACAACAACCGCGCGCGCGTGTGTGTTCGCGATGTGAATGTGTCTGATGTTAGCAGTATACTCAACCGTGTGTGTCTGTCTCTGTTTGTCTGTCTACAGGTCATAGTGAATTACCCCCCAACGAAGCAGCTGAGCTCTGAGGACCAGGACCTGGTGTGGAAGTTCCGTTACTACCTCACCACTCAGGAGAAGGTGTATATCCTGCTATGCTTCAGCACCATTTACTGTCCCATGGGCCATTTCTTTGAGTGTAAAGTGTGCGGACACATGGACAGTGTTTGTGTGTTTACAGCAGAATATATTTCTATATATTTCCCTACAAAAATGGAAACAAAGTTGGACAGCATCTAGGGCCCTGAGTTTCCCTGACTAGTTTAAGCATGGTCCCAGTAAAACTAGGGCCCAGAGTTGTTCCTAGTCAAGTCACGTGGTCAGGAAACAATCCTAGTTTAAGCATGGTCCCAGTAAAACTAGGGCCCAGAGTTGTTCCTAGTCAAGTCACGTGGTCAGGAAACAATCCTAGTTTAACCATGGTCCCAGTAAAACTAGGGCCCAGAGTTGTTCCTAGTCAAGTCACGTGGTCAGGAAACAATCCTAGTTTAAGTATGGTCCCAGTAAAACTAGGGCCCAGAGTTGTTCCTAGTCAAGTCACGTGGTCAGGAAACAATCCTAGTTTAAGCATGGTCCCAGTAAAACTAGGGCCCAGAGTTTTTCCTAGTCAAGTCACGTGGTCAGGAAAAACCCAGAGCCCTATTTTCACCACAACACTCAAGGACGTTCCATCTCTGTTAAAGCACTGGTCTAAGAAGCTAATTAGCGAAGCGCTCCTCCCCTCATCTCTCTCCTCTCTCCTGTCCCCCTACAGGCGCTGACTAAGTTCCTGAAGTGTGTGAACTGGACACTGCCCCGGGAGGCTAAGCAGGCCCTTGAGCTGCTGGGGAAATGGAGGCCCATGGACGTAGAGGACTCCCTGGAGCTGCTCTCCTCCCAGTTCACCAACCCCACCGTACGACGCTACGCTGTGACCAGGCTGCAGCAGGCCGACGACGAGGTAGGTGGAGTTGGGGGAGTGTGTTGAGGTGTTTGGAGGTGGGGTGGGGTGTGTGTGTGTTTGTAGAGTGACACAGCAGAGCCATAAATATGCAGTATGTACAAACACTAACACCAACGTCTCTCCCCCTGTGCTCCAGGATCTGCTGATGTACCTTCTCCAGCTCTGAAATACGAGAACTTCACTGACATCCAGGGAGGGCTGGAGCCAGGCAGCAAGAGGGACAGCCAAGGCTTGGGAGAGAGCTCCAACCTGGGGGACCTGGACAGGTGAGAGGGGGGTCTGTAAGGGTGGACGACTGGCTTTGTAGAGTAGACCTTTAGGCACGAAAACAGGAAATATTTTAAAACATGAAACAGAAATGTGTCTGTTCTTTCAAAAAAGGTCAGGTAAACATTCCAGTTCAGAATTTGTTGACCTTCTGCATTTAGATCATTTTTAATATATAGAATTGTTTATCGTTACTGTGTTCTAACAGTGTAATATGAACTGGTTGTGTGTGTCCAGTCCCCAGATCTTGACTGCTCCAGCGGTGCCCTCACCTGTCCAGAAAGGAAAAGAAGGGGCGGCCAGCGAGAACCTCGAGGTAAGAGATGAAAATAATTGAATATAACTAATATGTATATATAACTAATATGTTTAGTAGGGTATATAACTAATATGTTTAGTACAGTATATAACTAATATGTTTAGTAGGGTATATAACTAATATGTTTAGTAGGGTATATAACTAATATGTTTAGTACGGTATATAACTAATATGTTTAGTAGGGTATATAACTAATATGTTTAGTAGGGTATATAACTAATATGTTTAGTACGGTATATAACTAATATGTTTAGTAGGGTATATAACTAATATGTTTAGTACAGTATATATCTAATATGTTTAGTAGGGTATATAACTGATATGTTTAGTACAGTATAAAACTAATATGTTTAGTACAGTATATAACTAATATGTTTAGTAGGGTATATAACTAATATGTTTAGTACAGTATATAACTAATATGTTTAGTAGGGTATATAACTAATATGTTTAGTAGGGTATATAACTAATATGTTTAGTAGGGTATATAACTAATATGTTTAGTAGGGTATATAACTAATATGTTTAGTACAGTATATAACTAATATGTTTAGTAGGGTATATAACTAATATGTTTAGTAGGGTATATAACTAATATGTTTAGTACAGTATATAACTAATATGTTTAGTAGGGTATATAACTAATATGTTTAGTAGGGTATATAACTAATATGTTTAGTACAGTATATAACTAATATGTTTAGTAGGGTATATAACTAATATGTTTAGTACGGTATATAACTAATATGTTTAGTACAGTATATAACTAATATGTTTAGTAGGGTATATATCTAATATGTTTAGTAGGGTATATATCTAATATGTTTAGTAGGGTATATAACTAATATGTTTAGTACAGTATATAACTAATATGTTTAGTAGGGTATATAACTAATATGTTTAGTACAGTATATAACTAATATGTTTAGTAGGGTATATAACTAATATGTTTAGTAGGGTATATAACTAATATGTTTAGTACAGTATATAACTAATATGTTTAGTAGGGTATATAACTAATATGTTTAGTAGGGTATATAACTAATATGTTTAGTAGGTTATACAACTAATATGTTTAGTAGGGTATATAACTAATATGTTTAGTACAGTATATAACTAATATGTTTAGTACAGTATATAACTAATATGTTTAGTAGGGTATATAACTAATATGTTTAGTAGGGTATATAACTAATATGTTTAGTACAGTATATAACTAACATGTTTAGTACAGTATATAACTAATATGTTTAGTAGGGTATATAACTAATATGTTTAGTAGGGTATATAACTAATATGTTTAGTAGGGTATATAACTAATATGTTTAGTAGGGTATATAACTAATATGTTTAGTAGGGTATATAACTAATATGTTTAGTAGGGTATATAACTAATATGTTTAGTAGGGTATATAACTAATATGTTTAGTACGGTATATCACTAATATGTTTAGTAGGGTATATAACTAATATGTTTAGTAGGGTATATAACTAATATGTTTAGTACAGTATATAACTAATATGTTTAGTACAGTATATAACTAATATGTTTAGTAGGGTATATAACTAATATGTTTAGTACAGTATATAACTAATATGTTTAGTACAGTATATAACTAATATGTTTAGTACAGTATATAACTAATATGTTTAGTAGGGTATATAACTAATATGTTTAGTAGGGTATATAACTAATATGTTTAGTAGGGTATATAACTGATATGTTTAGTACGGTATATAACTAATATGTTTAGTACAGTATATAACTAAAATGTTTAGTACAGTATATAACTAATATGTTTAGTAGGGTATATAACTAATATGTTTAGTAGGGTATATATCTAATATGTTTAGTACAGTATATAACTAATATGTTTAGTACAGTATATAACTAATATGTTTAGTACAGTATATAACTAATATGTTTAGTACAGTATATAACTAATATGTTTAGTAGGGTATATAACTAATATGTTTAGTACAGTATATAACTAATATGTTTAGTACAGTATATAACTAATATGTTTAGTACAGTATATAACTAATATGTTTAGTACAGTATATAACTAATATGTTTAGTAGGGTATATAACTAATATGTTTAGTAGGGTATATAACTAATATGTTTAGTAGGGTATACAACTAATATGTTTAGTAGGGTATATAACTAATATGTTTAGTACAGTATATAACTAATATGTTTAGTACAGTATATAACTAATATGTTTAGTAGGGTATATAACTAATATGTTTAGTAGGGTATATAACTAATATGTTTAGTACAGTATATAACTAACATGTTTAGTACAGTATATAACTAATATGTTTAGTAGGGTATATAACTAATATGTTTAGTAGGGTATATAACTAATATGTTTAGTACAGTATATAACTAATATGTTTAGTAGGGTATATAACTAATATGTTTAGTACGGTATATAACTAATATGTTTAGTAGGGTATATAACTAATATGTTTAGTAGGGTATATATCTAATATGTTTAGTAGGGTATATAACTAATATGTTTAGTACGGTATATAACTAATATGTTTAGTACAGTATATAACTAATATGTTTAGTAGGGTATATAACTAATATGTTTAGTACAGTATATAACTAACATGTTTAGTACAGTATATAACTAATATGTTTAGTAGGGTATATAACTAATATGTTTAGTAGGGTATATAACTAATATGTTTAGTAGGGTATATAACTAATATGTTTAGTAGGGTATATAACTAATATGTTTAGTAGGGTATATAACTAATATGTTTAGTAGGGTATATAACTAATATGTTTAGTAGGGTATATAACTAATATGTTTAGTACGGTATATCACTAATATGTTTAGTAGGGTATATAACTAATATGTTTAGTAGGGTATATAACTAATATGTTTAGTACAGTATATAACTAATATGTTTAGTACAGTATATAACTAATATGTTTAGTAGGGTATATAACTAATATGTTTAGTACAGTATATAACTAATATGTTTAGTAGGGTATATAACTAATATGTTTAGTACAGTATATAACTAATATGTTTAGTAGGGTATATAACTAATATGTTTAGTAGGGTATATAACTAATATGTTTAGTAGGGTATATAACTAATATGTTTAGTAGGGTATACAACTAATATGTTTAGTAGGGTATATAACTAATATGTTTAGTACAGTATATAACTAATATGTTTAGTACAGTATATAACTAATATGTTTAGTAGGGTATATAACTAATATGTTTAGTAGGGTATATAACTAATATGTTTAGTACAGTATATAACTAACATGTTTAGTACAGTATATAACTAATATGTTTAGTAGGGTATATAACTAATATGTTTAGTAGGGTATATAACTAATATGTTTAGTACAGTATATAACTAATATGTTTAGTAGGGTATATAACTAATATGTTTAGTACGGTATATAACTAATATGTTTAGTAGGGTATATAACTAATATGTTTAGTAGGGTATATATCTAATATGTTTAGTAGGGTATATAACTAATATGTTTAGTACGGTATATAACTAATATGTTTAGTACAGTATATAACTAATATGTTTAGTAGGGTATATATCTAATATGTTTAGTAGGGTATATATCTAATATGTTTAGTAGGGTATATAACTAATATGTTTAGTACAGTATATAACTAATATGTTTAGTACAGTATATAACTAATATGTTTAGTAGGGTATATAACTAATATGTTTAGTAGGGTATATACCTAATATGTTTAGTAGGGTATATAACTAATATGTTTAGTACAGTATATAACTAATATGTTTAGTAGGGTATATAACTAATATGTTTAGTAGGGTATATAACTAATATGTTTAGTAGGGTATATAACTAATATGTTTAGTAGGGTATATAACTAATATGTTTAGTAGGGTATATAACTAATATGTTTAGTAGGGTATATAACTAATATGTTTAGTAGGGTATATAACTAATATGTTTAGTACGGTATATCACTAATATGTTTAGTAGGGTATATAACTAATATGTTTAGTAGGGTATATAACTAATATGTTTAGTACAGTATATAACTAATATGTTTAGTACAGTATATAACTAATATGTTTAGTAGGGTATATAACTAATATGTTTAGTACAGTATATAACTAATATGTTTAGTAGGGTATATAACTAATATGTTTAGTAGGGTATATAACTAATATGTTTAGTAGGGTATATAACTGATATGTTTAGTACGGTATATAACTAATATGTTTAGTACAGTATATAACTAAAATGTTTAGTACAGTATATAACTAATATGTTTAGTAGGGTATATAACTAATATGTTTAGTAGGGTATATATCTAATATGTTTAGTACAGTATATAACTAATATGTTTAGTACAGTATATAACTAATATGTTTAGTACAGTATATAACTAATATGTTTAGTACAGTATATAACTAATATGTTTAGTAGGGTATATAACTAATATGTTTAGTACAGTATATAACTAATATGTTTAGTACAGTATATAACTAATATGTTTAGTACAGTATATAACTAATATGTTTAGTACAGTATATAACTAATATGTTTAGTAGGGTATATAACTAATATGTTTAGTAGGGTATATAACTAATATGTTTAGTAGGGTATACAACTAATATGTTTAGTAGGGTATATAACTAATATGTTTAGTACAGTATATAACTAATATGTTTAGTACAGTATATAACTAATATGTTTAGTAGGGTATATAACTAATATGTTTAGTAGGGTATATAACTAATATGTTTAGTACAGTATATAACTAACATGTTTAGTACAGTATATAACTAATATGTTTAGTAGGGTATATAACTAATATGTTTAGTAGGGTATATAACTAATATGTTTAGTACAGTATATAACTAATATGTTTAGTACAGTATATAACTAATATGTTTAGTAGGGTATATAACTAATATGTTTAGTACAGTATATAACTAATATGTTTAGTAGGGTATATAACTAATATGTTTAGTAGGGTATATAACTAATATGTTTAGTAGGGTATATAACTGATATGTTTAGTACGGTATATAACTAATATGTTTAGTACAGTATATAACTAAAATGTTTAGTACAGTATATAACTAATATGTTTAGTAGGGTATATAACTAATATGTTTAGTAGGGTATATATCTAATATGTTTAGTACAGTATATAACTAATATGTTTAGTACAGTATATAACTAATATGTTTAGTACAGTATATAACTAATATGTTTAGTACAGTATATAACTAATATGTTTAGTAGGGTATATAACTAATATGTTTAGTACAGTATATAACTAATATGTTTAGTACAGTATATAACTAATATGTTTAGTACAGTATATAACTAATATGTTTAGTACAGTATATAACTAATATGTTTAGTAGGGTATATAACTAATATGTTTAGTAGGGTATATAACTAATATGTTTAGTAGGGTATACAACTAATATGTTTAGTAGGGTATATAACTAATATGTTTAGTACAGTATATAACTAATATGTTTAGTACAGTATATAACTAATATGTTTAGTAGGGTATATAACTAATATGTTTAGTAGGGTATATAACTAATATGTTTAGTACAGTATATAACTAACATGTTTAGTACAGTATATAACTAATATGTTTAGTAGGGTATATAACTAATATGTTTAGTAGGGTATATAACTAATATGTTTAGTACAGTATATAACTAATATGTTTAGTAGGGTATATAACTAATATGTTTAGTACGGTATATAACTAATATGTTTAGTAGGGTATATAACTAATATGTTTAGTACAGTATATAACTAATATGTTTAGTAGGGTATATAACTAATATGTTTAGTACGGTATATAACTAATATGTTTAGTAGGGTATATAACTAATATGTTTAGTAGGGTATATATCTAATATGTTTAGTAGGGTATATAACTAATATGTTTAGTACGGTATATAACTAATATGTTTAGTACAGTATATAACTAATATGTTTAGTAGGGTATATAACTAATATGTTTAGTACAGTATATAACTAACATGTTTAGTACAGTATATAACTAATATGTTTAGTAGGGTATATAACTAATATGTTTAGTAGGGTATATAACTAATATGTTTAGTAGGGTATATAACTAATATGTTTAGTAGGGTATATAACTAATATGTTTAGTAGGGTATATAACTAATATGTTTAGTAGGGTATATAACTAATATGTTTAGTAGGGTATATAACTAATATGTTTAGTACGGTATATCACTAATATGTTTAGTAGGGTATATAACTAATATGTTTAGTAGGGTATATAACTAATATGTTTAGTACAGTATATAACTAATATGTTTAGTACAGTATATAACTAATATGTTTAGTAGGGTATATAACTAATATGTTTAGTACAGTATATAACTAATATGTTTAGTAGGGTATATAACTAATATGTTTAGTACAGTATATAACTAATATGTTTAGTAGGGTATATAACTAATATGTTTAGTAGGGTATATAACTAATATGTTTAGTAGGGTATATAACTAATATGTTTAGTAGGGTATACAACTAATATGTTTAGTAGGGTATATAACTAATATGTTTAGTACAGTATATAACTAATATGTTTAGTACAGTATATAACTAATATGTTTAGTAGGGTATATAACTAATATGTTTAGTAGGGTATATAACTAATATGTTTAGTACAGTATATAACTAACATGTTTAGTACAGTATATAACTAATATGTTTAGTAGGGTATATAACTAATATGTTTAGTAGGGTATATAACTAATATGTTTAGTACAGTATATAACTAATATGTTTAGTAGGGTATATAACTAATATGTTTAGTAGGGTATATATCTAATATGTTTAGTAGGGTATATAACTAATATGTTTAGTACGGTATATAACTAATATGTTTAGTACAGTATATAACTAATATGTTTAGTAGGGTATATATCTAATATGTTTAGTAGGGTATATATCTAATATGTTTAGTAGGGTATATAACTAATATGTTTAGTACAGTATATAACTAATATGTTTAGTACAGTATATAACTAATATGTTTAGTAGGGTATATAACTAATATGTTTAGTAGGGTATATACCTAATATGTTTAGTAGGGTATATAACTAATATGTTTAGTACAGTATATAACTAATATGTTTAGTAGGGTATATAACTAATATGTTTAGTAGGGTATATAACTAATATGTTTAGTACAGTATATAACTAAAATGTTTAGTACAGTATATAACTAATATGTTTAGTAGGGTATATAACTAATATGTTTAGTAGGGTATATAACTAATATGTTTAGTACAGTATATAACTAATATGTTTAGTAGGGTATATAACTAATATGTTTAGTACAGTATATAACTAATATGTTTAGTAGGGTATATAACTAATATGTTTAGTAGGGTATATAACTAATATGTTTAGTAGGGTATATAACTAATATGTTTAGTAGGGTATATAACTAATATGTTTAGTAGGGTATATAACTAATATGTTTAGTACAGTATATAACTAATATGTTTAGTACAGTATATAACTAATATGTTTAGTAGGGTATATAACTAATATGTTTAGTAGGGTATATAACTAATATGTTTAGTACAGTATATAACTAATATGTTTAGTAGGGTATATAACTAATATGTTTAGTACAGTATATAACTAATATGTTTAGTAGGGTATATAACTAATATGTTTAGTACGGTATATAACTAATATGTTTAGTAGGGTATATAACTAATATGTTTAGTACAGTATATAACTAATATGTTTAGTAGGGTATATAACTAATATGTTTAGTACGGTATATAACTAATATGTTTAGTAGGGTATATAACTAATATGTTTAGTAGGGTATATATCTAATATGTTTAGTAGGGTATATAACTAATATGTTTAGTACGGTATATAACTAATATGTTTAGTACAGTATATAACTAATATGTTTAGTAGGGTATATAACTAATATGTTTAGTACAGTATATAACTAACATGTTTAGTACAGTATATAACTAATATGTTTAGTAGGGTATATAACTAATATGTTTAGTAGGGTATATAACTAATATGTTTAGTAGGGTATATAACTAATATGTTTAGTAGGGTATATAACTAATATGTTTAGTAGGGTATATAACTAATATGTTTAGTAGGGTATATAACTAATATGTTTAGTAGGGTATATAACTAATATGTTTAGTACGGTATATCACTAATATGTTTAGTAGGGTATATAACTAATATGTTTAGTAGGGTATATAACTAATATGTTTAGTACAGTATATAACTAATATGTTTAGTACAGTATATAACTAATATGTTTAGTAGGGTATATAACTAATATGTTTAGTACAGTATATAACTAATATGTTTAGTAGGGTATATAACTAATATGTTTAGTACAGTATATAACTAATATGTTTAGTAGGGTATATAACTAATATGTTTAGTAGGGTATATAACTAATATGTTTAGTAGGGTATATAACTAATATGTTTAGTAGGGTATACAACTAATATGTTTAGTAGGGTATATAACTAATATGTTTAGTACAGTATATAACTAATATGTTTAGTACAGTATATAACTAATATGTTTAGTAGGGTATATAACTAATATGTTTAGTAGGGTATATAACTAATATGTTTAGTACAGTATATAACTAACATGTTTAGTACAGTATATAACTAATATGTTTAGTAGGGTATATAACTAATATGTTTAGTAGGGTATATAACTAATATGTTTAGTACAGTATATAACTAATATGTTTAGTAGGGTATATAACTAATATGTTTAGTAGGGTATATAACTAATATGTTTAGTAGGGTATATAACTAATATGTTTAGTAGGGTATATATCTAATATGTTTAGTAGGGTATATAACTAATATGTTTAGTAGGGTATATAACTAATATGTTTAGTACAGTATATAACTAATATGTTTAGTAGGGTATATAACTAATATGTTTAGTAGGGTATATAACTAATATGTTTAGTAGGGTATATAACTAATATGTTTAGTACAGTATATAACTAATATGTATATAACTAATATGTTTAGTACAGTATATAACTAATATGTTTAGTAGGGTATATAACTAATATGTTTAGTAGGGTAGTATATAACTAATATGTTTAGTAGGGTATATAACTAATATGTTTAGTACAGTATATAACTAATATGTTTAGTAGGGTATATAACTAATATGTTTAGTAGGGTATATAACTAATATGTTTAGTACAGTATATAACTAAAATGTTTAGTACAGTATATAACTAATATGTTTAGTAGGGTATATAACTAATATGTTTAGTAGGGTATATAACTAATATGTTTAGTACAGTATATAACTAATATGTTTAGTAGGGTATATAACTAATATGTTTAGTACAGTATATAACTAATATGTTTAGTAGGGTATATAACTAATATGTTTAGTAGGGTATATAACTAATATGTTTAGTACAGTATATAACTAATATGTTTAGTAGGGTATATAACTAATATGTTTAGTACAGTATATAACTAATATGTTTAGTAGGGTATATAACTAATATGTTTAGTACGGTATATAACTAATATGTTTAGTAGGGTATATAACTAATATGTTTAGTAGGGTATATAACTAATATGTTTAGTAGGGTATATAACTAATATGTTTAGTACGGTATATAACTAATATGTTTAGTAGGGTATATAACTAATATGTTTAGTAGGGTATATAACTAATATGTTTAGTAGGGTATATAACTAATATGTTTAGTAGGGTATATAACTAATATGTTTAGTAGGGTATATAACTAATATGTTTAGTAGGGTATATAACTAATATGTTTAGTAGGGTATATAACTAATATGTTTAGTAGGGTATATACTAATATGTTTAGTAGGGTATATAACTAATATGTTTAGTACAGTATATAACTAATATGTTTAGTAGGGTATATAACTAATATGTTTAGTAGGGTATATAACTAATATGTTTAGTAGGGTATATAACTAATATGTTTAGTAGGGTATATAACTAATATGTTTAGTAGGGTATATAACTAATATGTTTAGTAGGGTATATAACTAATATGTTTAGTACAGTATATAACTAATATGTTTAGTACAGTATATAACTAATATGTTTAGTAGGGTATATAACTAATATGTTTAGTAGGGTATATAACTAATATGTTTAGTACAGTATATAACTAATATGTTTAGTAGGGTATATAACTAATATGTTTAGTAGGGTATATAACTAATATGTTTAGTAGGGTATATAACTAATATGTTTAGTAGGGTATATAACTAATATGTTTAGTAGGGTATATAACTAATATGTTTAGTAGGGTATATAACTAATATGTTTAGTAGGGTATATAACTAATATGTTTAGTACAGTATATAACTAAATATGTTTAGTACAGTATATAACTAATATGTTTAGTAGGGTATATAACTAATATGTTTAGTAGGGTATATAACTAATATGTTTAGTACAGTATATAACTAATATGTTTAGTAGGGTATATAACTAATATGTTTAGTACAGTATATAACTAATATGTTTAGTAGGGTATATAACTAATATGTTTAGTAGGGTATATAACTAATATGTTTAGTAGGGTATATAACTAATATGTTTAGTAGGGTATATAACTAATATGTTTAGTAGGGTATATAACTAATATAACTAAATATGTTTAGTACAGTATATAACTAATATGTTTAGTAGGGTATATAACTAATATGTTTAGTAGGGTATATAACTAATATGTTTAGTAGTATATAACTAATATGTTTATACAGTATATAACTAATATGTTTAGTAGGGTATATAACTAATATGTTTAGTACTAATATGTATATAACTAATATGTTTAGTACAGTATATAACTAATATGTTTAGTAGGGTATATAACTAATATGTTTAGTAGGGTATATAACTAATATGTTTAGTACAGTATATAACTAATATGTTTAGTAGGGTATATAACTAATATGTTTAGTAGGGTATATAACTAATATGTTTAGTAGGGTATATAACTAATATGTTTAGTAGGGTATATAACTAATATGTTTAGTAGGGTATATAACTAATATGTTTAGTAGGGTATATAACTAATATGTTTAGTAGGGTATATAACTAATATGTTTAGTAGGGTATATAACTAATATGTTTAGTACGGTATATCACTAATATGTTTAGTAGGGTATATAACTAATATGTTTAGTAGGGTATATAACTAATATGTTTAGTAGGGTATATAACTAATATGTTTAGTACAGTATATAACTAATATGTTTAGTAGGGTATATAACTAATATGTTTAGTACAGTATATAACTAATATGTTTAGTACAGTATATAACTAATATGTTTAGTACAGTATATAACTAATATGTTTAGTAGGGTATATAACTAATATGTTTAGTAGGGTATATAACTAATATGTTTAGTAGGGTATATAACTAATATGTTTAGTACGGTATATAACTAATATGTTTAGTACAGTATATAACTAATATGTTTAGTAGGGTATATAACTAATATGTTTAGTAGGGTATATAACTAATATGTTTAGTAGGGTATATAACTAATATGTTTAGTACAGTATATAACTAATATGTTTAGTACAGTATATAACTAATATGTTTAGTACAGTATATAACTAATATGTTTAGTACTAATATGTTTAGTAGGGTATATAACTAATATGTTTAGTAGGGTATATAACTAATATGTTTAGTACAGTATATAACTAATATGTTTAGTACAGTATATAACTAATATGTTTAGTACAGTATATAACTAATATGTTTAGTACAGTATATAACTAATATGTTTAGTAGGGTATATAACTAATATGTTTAGTAGGGTATATAACTAATATGTTTAGTAGGGTATATAACTAATATGTTTAGTAGGGTATATAACTAATATGTTTAGTACAGTATATAACTAATATGTTTAGTACAGTATATAACTAATATGTTTAGTAGGGTATATAACTAATATGTTTAGTAGGGTATATAACTAATATGTTTAGTACAGTATATAACTAATATGTTTAGTACAGTATATAACTAATATGTTTAGTAGGGTATATAACTAATATGTTTAGTAGGGTATATAACTAATATGTTTAGTACAGTATATAACTAATATGTTTAGTAGGGTATATAACTAATATGTTTAGTAGGGTATATAACTAATATGTTTAGTAGGGTATATAACTAATATGTTTAGTAGGGTATATAACTAATATGTTTAGTAGGGTATATAACTAATATGTTTAGGGTATATAACTAATATGTTTAGTAGGGTATATAACTAATATGTTTAGTAGGGTATATAACTAATATGTTTAGTAGGGTATATAACTAATATGTTTAGTACAGTATATAACTAATATGTTTAGTACAGTATATAACTAATATGTTTAGTAGGGTATATAACTAATATGTTTAGTAACAGGGTATATAACTAATATGTTTAGTAGGGTATATAACTAATATGTTTAGTAGGGTATATAACTAATATGTTTAGTAGGGTATATAACTAATATGTTTAGTAGGGTATATAACTAATATGTTTAGTAGGGTATATAACTAATATGTTTAGTATGGGTATATATAACTAATATGTTTAGTAGGGTATATAACTAATATGTTTAGTACAGTATATAACTAATATGTTTAGTACAGTATATAACTAATATGTTTAGTAGGGTATATAACTAATATGTTTAGTACAGTATATAACTAATATGTTTAGTACAGTATATAACTAATATGTTTAGTACAGTATATAACTAATATGTTTAGTAGGGTATATAACTAATATGTTTAGTAGGGTATATAACTAATATGTTTAGTACAGTATATAACTAATATGTTTAGTACAGTATATAACTAATATGTTTAGTACAGTATATAACTAATATGTTTAGTAGGGTATATAACTAATATGTTTAGTACAGTATATAACTAATATGTTTAGTACAGTATATAACTAATATGTTTAGTACAGTATATAACTAATATGTTTAGTACAGTATATAACTAATATGTTTAGTAGGGTATATAACTAATATGTTTAGTAGGGTATATAACTAATATGTTTAGTAGGGTATATAACTAATATGTTTAGTACAGTATATAACTAATATGTTTAGTACTAATATGTTTAGTAACTAATATGTTTAGTAGTATATAACTAATATGTTTAGTACAGTATATAACTAATATGTTTAGTACAGTATATAACTAATATGTTTAGTAGGGTATATAACTAATATGTTTAGTAGGGTATATAACTAATATGTTTAGTAGGGTATATAACTAATATGTTTAGTAGGGTATATAACTAATATGTTTAGTACAGTATATAACTAATATGTTTAGTAGGGTATATAACTAATATGTTTAGTAGGGTATATAACTAATATGTTTAGTAGGGTATATAACTAATATGTTTAGTACAGTATATAACTAATATGTTTAGTACAGTATATAACTAATATGTTTAGTAGGGTATATAACTAATATGTTTAGTAGGGTATATAACTAATATGTTTAGTACAGTATATAACTAATATGTTTAGTACAGTATATAACTAATATGTTTAGTACAGTATATATATAACTAATATGTTTAGTAGGGTATATAACTAATATGTTTAGTACAGTATATAACTAATATGTTTAGTACAGTATATAACTAATATGTTTAGTACAGTATATAACTAATATGTTTAGTACAGTATATAACTAATATGTTTAGTAGGGTATATAACTAATATGTTTAGTAGGGTATATAACTAATATGTTTAGTAGGGTATATAACTAATATGTTTAGTACAGTATATAACTAATATGTTTAGTACAGTATATAACTAATATGTTTAGTACAGTATATAACTAATATGTTTAGTACAGTATATAACTAATATGTTTAGTAGGGTATATAACTAATATGTTTAGTAGGGTATATAACTAATATGTTTAGTAGGGTATATAACTAATATGTTTAGTAGGGTATATAACTAATATGTTTAGTACAGTATATAACTAATATGTTTAGTACAGTATATAACTAATATGTTTAGTAGGGTATATAACTAATATGTTTAGTAGGGTATATAACTAATATGTTTAGTACAGTATATAACTAATATGTTTAGTACAGTATATAACTAATATGTTTAGTAGGGTATATAACTAATATGTTTAGTAGGGTATATAACTAATATGTTTAGTACAGTATATAACTAATATGTTTAGTAGGGTATATAACTAATATGTTTAGTAGGGTATATAACTAATATGTTTAGTAGGGTATATAACTAATATGTTTAGTAGGGTATATAACTAATATGTTTAGTAGGGTATATAACTAATATGTTTAGTACGGTATATAACTAATATGTTTAGTACAGTATATAACTAATATGTTTAGTAGGGTATATAACTAATATGTTTAGTAGGGTATATATAACTAATATGTTTAGTAGGGTATATAACTAATATGTTTAGTACAGTATATAACTAATATGTTTAGTACAGTATATAACTAATATGTTTAGTACAGTATATAACTAATATGTTTAGTAGGGTATATAACTAATATGTTTAGTAGGGTATATAACTAATATGTTTAGTACAGTATATAACTAATATGTTTAGTAGGGTATATAACTAATATGTTTAGTAGGTATATAACTAATATGTTTAGTAGGGTATATAACTAATATGTTTAGTACAGTATATAACTAATATGTTTAGTACAGTATATAACTAATATGTTTAGTAGGGTATATAACTAATATGTTTAGTAGGGTATATAACTAATATGTTTAGTAGGGTATATAACTAATATGTTTAGTAGGGTATATAACTAATATGTTTAGTACAGTATATAACTAATATGTTTAGTAGGGTATATAACTAATATGTTTAGTAGTATATAACTAATATGTTTAGTATATAACTAATATGTTTAGTAGGGTATATAACTAATATGTTTAGTATATAACTAATATGTTTAGGTATATAACTAATATGTTTAGTACAGTATATAACTAATATGTTTAGTAGGGTATATAACTAATATGTTTAGTACAGTATATAACTAATATGTTTAGTAGGGTAGGGTATAACTAATATGTTTAGTATGGTACAGTATATAACTAATATGTTTAGTACAGTATATAACTAATATGTTTAGTAGGGTATATAACTAATATGTTTAGTAGGGTATATAACTAATATGTTTAGTACTAATATGTTTAGTACTAATATGTTTAGTAGGTTATATAACTAATATGTTTAGTAGGGTATATAACTAATATGTTTAGTACAGTATATAACTAATATGTTTAGTACAGTATATAACTAATATGTTTAGTAGGGTATATAACTAATATGTTTAGTAGTATATAACTAATATGTTTAGTAGGGTATATAACTAATATGTTTAGTAGGGTATATAACTAATATGTTTAGTACAGTATATAACTAATATGTTTAGTAGGGTATATAACTAATATGTTTAGTACAGTATATAACTAATATGTTTAGTAGGGTATATAACTAATATGTTTAGTAGGGTATATAACTAATATGTTTAGTAGGGTATATAACTAATATGTTTAGTAGGGTATATAACTAATATGTTTAGTAGGGTATATAACTAATATGTTTAGTAGGGTATATAACTAATATGTTTAGTAGGGTATATAACTAATATGTTTAGTACGGTATATAACTAATATGTTTAGTAGGGTATATAACTAATATGTTTAGTAGGGTATATAACTAATATGTTTAGTAGGGTATATAACTAATATGTTTAGTACAGTATATAACTAAAATGTTTAGTACAGTATATAACTAATATGTTTAGTAGGGTATATAACTAATATGTTTAGTAGGGTATATAACTAATATGTTTAGTAGGGTATATAACTAATATGTTTAGTAGGGTATATAACTAATATGTTTAGTAGGGTATATAACTAATATGTTTAGTAGGGTATATAACTAATATGTTTAGTAGGGTATATAACTAATATGTTTAGTAGGGTATATAACTAATATGTTTAGTAGGGTATATAACTAATATGTTTAGTACGGTATATAACTAATATGTTTAGTACAGTATATAACTAAAATTTTTAGTACAGTATATAACTAATATGTTTAGTAGGGTATATAACTAATATGTTTAGTAGGGTATATAACTAATATGTTTAGTAGGGTATATAACTAATATGTTTAGTAGGGTATATAACTTAAATGTTTAGTAGGGTATATAACTAATATGTTTAGTAGGGTATATAACTAATATGTTTAGTAGGGTATATAACTAATATGTTTAGTAGTATATAACTAATATGTTTAGTAGGGTATATAACTAATATGTTTAGTACAGTATATAACTAATATGTTTAGTACAGTATATAACTAATATGTTTAGTACAGTATATAACTAATATGTTTAGTACAGTATATAACTAATATGTTTAGTAGGGTATATAACTAATATGTTTAGTAGGGTATATAACTAATATGTTTAGTAGGGTATACTAATATGTTTAGTAGGGTATATAACTAATATGTTTAGTAGGGTATATAACTAATATGTTTAGTACAGTATATAACTAATATGTTTAGTACAGTATATAACTAATATGTTTAGTAGGGTATATAACTAATATGTTTAGTAGGGTATATAACTAATATGTTTAGTACAGTATATAACTAACATGTTTAGTACAGTATATAACTAATATGTTTAGTAGGGTATATAACTAATATGTTTAGTAGGGTATATAACTAATATTTTTAGTAGGGTATATAACTAATATGTTTAGTAGGGTATATAACTAATATGTTTAGTAGGGTATATAACTAATATGTTTAGTAGGGTATATAACTAATATGTTTAGTAGGGTATATAACTAATATGTTTTAGTAGGGTATATAACTAATATGTTTAGTAGGGTATATAACTAATATGTTTAGTAGGGTATATAACTAATATGTTTAGTAGGGTATATAACTAATATGTTTAGTAGGGTATATAACTAATATGTTTAGTAGGGTATATAACTAATATGTTTAGTAGGGTATATAACTAATATGTTTAGTAGGGTATATAACTAATATGTTTAGTAGGGTATATAACTAATATGTTTAGTAGGGTATATAACTAATATGTTTAGTAGGGTATATAACTAATATGTTTAGTAGGGTATATAACTAATATGTTTAGTACAGTATATAACTAATATGTTTAGTAGGGTATATAACTAATATGTTTAGTAGGGTATATAACTAATATGTTTAGTAGGTTATACAACTAATATGTTTAGTAGGGTATATAACTAATATGTTTAGTACAGTATATAACTAATATGTTTAGTACAGTATATAACTAATATGTTTAGTAGGGTATATAACTAATATGTTTAGTAGGGTATATAACTAATATGTTTAGTACAGTATATAACTAATATGTTTAGTACAGTATATAACTAATATGTTTAGTACAGGGTATATAACTAATATGTTTAGTAGGGTATATAACTAATATGTTTAGTAGGGTATATAACTAATATGTTTAGTAGGGTATATAACTAATATGTTTAGTAGGGTATATAACTAATATGTTTAGTAGGGTATATAACTAATATGTTTAGTAGGGTATATAACTAATATGTTTAGTAGGGGTATACGGTATATCACTAATATGTTTAGTAGGGTATATAACTAATATGTTTAGTAGGGTATATAACTAATATGTTTAGTACGGTATATAACTAATATGTTTAGTACAGTATATAACTAATATGTTTAGTAGGGTATATAACTAATATGTTTAGTACAGTATATAACTAATATGTTTAGTACAGTATATAACTAATATGTTTAGTACAGTATATAACTAATATGTTTAGTAGGGTATATAACTAATATGTTTAGTAGGGTATATAACTAATATGTTTAGTAGGGTATATAACTGATATGTTTAGTACGGTATATAACTAATATGTTTAGTACAGTATATAACTAAAATGTTTAGTACAGTATATAACTAATATGTTTAGTAGGGTATATAACTAATATGTTTAGTAGGGTATATAACTAATATGTTTAGTAGGGTATATAACTCATATGTTTAGTAGGGTATATAACTAATATGTTTAGTAGGGTATATAACTAATATGTTTAGTACAGTATATAACTAATATGTTTAGTACAGTATATAACTAATATGTTTAGTAGGGTATATAACTAATATGTTTAGTACAGTATATAACTAATATGTTTAGTACAGTATATAACTAATATGTTTAGTACAGTATATAACTAATATGTTTAGTACAGTATATAACTAATATGTTTAGTAGGGTATATAACTAATATGTTTAGTAGGGTATATAACTAATATGTTTAGTAGGGTATACAACTAATATGTTTAGTAGGGTATATAACTAATATGTTTAGTACAGTATATAACTAATATGTTTAGTACAGTATATAACTAATATGTTTAGTAGGGTATATAACTAATATGTTTAGTACAGTATATAACTAACATGTTTAGTACAGTATATAACTAATATGTTTAGTAGGGTATATAACTAATATGTTTAGTAGGGTATATAACTAATATTTTTAGTAGGGTATATAACTAATATGTTTAGTAGGGTATATAACTTAAATGTTTAGTAGGGTATATAACTAATATGTTTAGTAGGGTATATAACTAATATGTTTAGTAGGGTATATAACTAATATGTTTAGTAGGGTATATAACTAATATGTTTAGTAGGGTATATAACTAATATGTTTAGTAGGGTATATAACTAATATGTTTAGTAGGGTATATAACTAATATGTTTAGTAGGGTATATAACTAATATGTTTAGTAGGGTATATAACTAATATGTTTAGTACAGTATATAACTAATATGTTTAGTACAGTATATAACTAATATGTTTAGTAGGGTATATAACTAATATGTTTAGTACGGTATATAACTAATATGTTTAGTAGGGTATATAACTAATATGTTTAGTAGGGTATATAACTAATATGTTTTGTACGGTATATAACTAATATGTTTAGTAGGGTATATAACTAATATGTTTAGTACAGTATATATCTAATATGTTTAGTAGGGTATATAACTAATATGTTTAGTACAGTATATAACTAATATGTTTAGTAGGGTATATAACTAATATGTTTAGTACAGTATATAACTAATATGTTTAGTAGGGTATATAACTAATATGTTTAGTAGGGTATATATCTAATATGTTTAGTAGGGTATATAACTAATATGTTTAGTACAGTATATAACTAATATGTTTAGTACAGTATATAACTAATATGTTTAGTAGGGTATATAACTAATATGTTTAGTAGGGTATATATCTAATATGTTTAGTAGGGTATATAACTAATATGTTTAGTACAGTATATAACTAATATGTTTAGTACAGTATATAACTAATATGTTTAGTAGGGTATATAACTAATATGTTTAGTAGGGTATATAACTAATATGTTTAGTACAGTATATAACTAAAATGTTTAGTACAGTATATAACTAATATGTTTAGTAGGGTATATAACTAATATGTTTAGTAGGGTATATAACTAATATGTTTAGTACAGTATATAACTAATATGTTTAGTAGGGTATATAACTAATATGTTTAGTACAGTATATAACTAATATGTTTAGTAGGGTATATAACTAATATGTTTAGTAGGGTATATAACTAATATGTTTAGTAGGGTATATAACTAATATGCAGAGAGACCTGAAGACCCACAATATGTACCTCAACGTCATCGGGAGGTTCAGCCAAGCACTGCTCAAGGTCTGTCTTTCACAACTCCTATCTTACCTCATCTTGCAGTTTGTAATGTGAAAGTTCAGCACTATGAATTTGCATGTGCAGTAAGTGATACAGCACAGCATGTTGAAGAAACACTGGTTGGTTACCATGAGTATAACTCATTTCCTCCTCTCTTTCATTTGACCCCTTCCCCCTCTCTCTCCAGGGTGATAAGAGTGTGAGGGTGATGCGGTCTCTCCTGGCGTCCCAGCAGACGTTTGTGGACAGACTGGTACAGCTGATGAAGGCCGTGCAGAGAGAGAGCGGCAACCGCAAGAAGAAGGTATGGGAGATTACACACATTTTCTTCCTCTTCCTTTCTTGCTCTTCTCCTTTTCTCCTCCCTCTCAGCCTCTTCTTTCTCCTCCCTCTCATCTTTTATTCCTGCTCCACCTCTACCTCTCCCCTGGATTAGTGTGTAGTAGCAGTGTTTGGGCCATACATAGACAATGCTTGCTGTGTGATAGTGTAAATGGGTACGTGGTAATGTACCGTTATGTGTTTGTGTAATCTCGTCACTGTATCTCTGTGTATTATAGAGTGCTCTGATGCCAGCCAAGCTGATCTTCAAGGCTGAGGAAGGGAATGTGTATCCTGTCATCTTTAAACACGGAGACGACCTGAGACAAGACCAGCTCATCCTACAGATCATCTCTCTCATGGACAAGGTCAGAAAGTCAGGTATTATTACCATATCAACCTATTATTACAATATCATCAACATATTATTATCATATCATATAAACATAATACTGTATTATTATGGACAAGGTCAGAAACAAACATTACTGCCAAACAGACTGCTGTTTATTTTATCCTGACTCAGAAGGTTAAGTGGCTGTGTATTGTTAATGGAAATCTGATGGACATTCTCTCAGCTGCTGAGGAAAGAGAATCAAGACCTGAAGTTGACGCCTTACAAAGTGCTGGCCACAAGCACCAAGCATGGTGAGCACCAATGATGTAAGATCGAATACTGTCTCAGGAAGTGATTTCTGACCTTTAACCTCTGATCTGGGTGCTGTTGTTCCTTTAGGGTTCATGCAGTTTGTCCAGTCGGTGCCTGTGGCTGAAGTCCTGGTCACTGAAGGAAACATCCAGGTAGGAGATCAAGATATTTCTGTCTAAGAGCCTATTTACCATTGTATTGTATACTAGATGTTTGTCTACCATCTTCACTCTGTGCACGTCTGTGTCTGTAGACCTGTCTTAATATGTCATGTCTATCGGTAGGCCTGTCTTAATATGTCATGTCTATCGGTAGACCTGTCTTAATATGTCATGTCTATCGGTAGGCCTGTCTTAATATGTCATGTCTATTGGTAGGCCTGTCTTGTGATATCATGTCTGTGTCTATAGACCTGTCTTAATATGTTATGTCTATCGGTAGTCCTGTCTTAATATGTCATGTCTATCGGTAGGCCTGTCTTGTGATATCATGTCTGTGTCGGTAGGCCTGTCTTGTGACATCATGTCTGTGTCGGTAGGCCTGTCTTGTGATATCATGTCTGTGTCGGTAGGCCTGTCTTGTGATATCATGTCTGTGTCTGTAGACCTGTCTTAATATGTTATGTCTATCGGTAGGCCTGTCTTAATATGTCATGTCTATCGGTAGGCCTGTCTTGTGATATCATGTCTGTGTCGGTAGGCCTGTCTTAATATGTCATGTCTATCGGTAGGCCTGTCTTGTGATATCATGTCTGTGTCGGTAGGCCTGTCTTGTGATATCATGTCTGTGTCTGTAGGCCTGTCTTAATATGTCATGTCTATCGGTAGGCTTGTCTTAATATGTCATGTCTATCGGTAGGCCTGTCTTAATATGTTATGTCTATCGGTAGGCCTGTCTTAATATGTCATGTCTATCGGTAGGCTTGTCTTGTGATATCATGTCTGTGTCTGTAGGCCTGTCTTGTGATATCATGTCTGTGTCGGTAGGCCTGTCTTGTGATATCATGTCTGTGTCTGTAGACCTGTCTTAATATGTCATGTCTATCGGTAGGCCTGTCTTAATATGTCATATCTATCGGTAGGCCTGTCTTGTGATATCATGTCTGTGTCAGTAGGCCTGTCTTGTGATATCATGTCTGTGTCAGTAGACCTGTCTTGTGATATCATGTCTGTGTCGGTAGGCCTGTCTTGTGATATCATGTCTGTGTCGGTAGGCCTGTCTTGTGATATCATGTCTATGTCGGTAGGCCTGTCTTGTGATATTATGTCTGTGTCGGTAGGCCTGTCTTAATATGTCATGTCTGTGTCGGTAGGCCTGTCTTGTGATATCATGTCTGTGTCGGTAGCCCTGTCTTGTGATATCATGTCTGTGTCGGTAGGCCTGTCTTGTGATATCATGTCTGTGTCGGTAGGCCTGTCTTGTGATATCATGTCTGTGTGATGTGATGGACACCTACGTCAAGAGCTGTGGTGAGAATACTGCTACTAACACCCTCCCACCTCACTGTCTCGGACCAATCCCAGGCCTTGGTGTGGGTGACATTAAAGACGCACTCCAGCAATTGTTTTTACTTTTCCTGTTGAAAAACAATATCCCACGTTTAAATGCAGTAATGTACACACACTCAAAGATACAGTATGCAGAAATCGCTCCACCATTTCCTGGTTGCAAAAATGTGAATGTTTAGCTTAATTTCAGTTGGTGTCAAAACAAGCATAGTGTCGAGAATCATTGTACCATCTAAACCTCTGTGAAATATATTTTCAATAACCCAACATTTTTGCAGCTTTTTGAAGCTGGTGTACAAAGCCAACAGAAAAACAAAAATTAAGAGAAGCATAGAAATAGTTCACATAGAACGGATGGATATTCCGCTTCTGACTTGCTGTCAATGAGAATGACAGATTAAGAACTCACATTTCTATGTGAATTTGGTGGGTTGCACAAAAAGCTGCCTACTGCGCCTTTAAGGGTAAAAAAAAATTATTTCCAAAATAGAACTTCAAGAACTAGGCCATTCAATGAGTTGGCATGGTGCCCTCTGTTTTCATCATCCTAATGTGTGTTTTTGGATGACTACAGAGATGTCGTTTTCTCGTTCTTTTTCCAGCTGGTTACTGTGTCATCACATACATCCTGGGAGTGGGAGACACTTGGACAACCTGCTCCTCACAAAGACTGGTGAGTCTATAGGAATTATGTGCCGTGTACCTCCAGCACGCGGTGGTTGGATTTGTAACATACATTGTCTGATCACTAGTTCTTTCCTTCAAAAGATACTCTACTCTGTTCTGCATGACTGAATATACACGTGATAACTGCTGTTGTAAAAAAGGATTTATGAATACATTTCATTGATAGAATACTTTCCCATCTTCTTATTTCAGGAAAGTTATTCCACATAGACTTTGGCTACATCCTGGGTCGTGACCCCAAGCCTCTGCCTCCCCCCATGAAGCTGAGTAAGGAGATGGTGGAGGGGATGGGCGGCATGCAGAGTGAACAGTACCAGGAGTTACCTCAGGAGGTAGGACACACACGGTATACACACACACAGTATACACACACACAGTATACACACACACAGTATACACACACACAATTATATCAGCTGTGATGACCCTTTTTCATTTCTCTCCCTCTTTCTTCTCTCTCTCTCCAGGTACTCTAACCTCATCCTAAATTTGTTCTCTCTCATGGTGGATGCCAACATTCCTGACATCGCCCTGGAGCCTGACAAGACTGTTAAGAAGGTGGGTGGGAAATACGGTCTGTTTTTCACTCTGCAGACATACTGTAATGTACAGTTGTGTGTGGATTTTACGTGTCTCCACATGAAAGAACAAACCCAATGAATGTATTTAACCAGGATTTATCTCTCCCCTGAACATTCTGTCTCCTCCCCCTCCAGGTGCAGGACAAGTTCCGATTGGACCTGTCGGACGAGGAGGCCGTTCACTACATGCAGAGTCTGATTGATGAGAGCGTCTCTGTTTGCTGCCGTGGTAGAGCAGATACACAAGTTTGCCCAGGTGTGTTTGTGTGTGTCACAACCAAAGTTCATTGTGTATCAAAACTGGGACAAATATACTGACCTTTCCTGTAGCAGTGTTTTATAGCCTTTAAGAACAAATTCTGTTTTTACAACAATGACTACCTGGTTTGAGGTACTTTTACAAGTTTAGGTGTTATGGGTTGGTAAATATATATTTGTGTTTACATGTGTTAAGCGTCTATCGTGACTCGTGTGTCGGTGTGAGGGTCGGCTAACGGTGTTGTCTGTCTCCCATCTCTCCTCAGTACTGGCGCAGATGAGAAGGACGGAAAGATCATCTGACTTGGACAGTGGATGGATGGATGGACAGAGGGAGGGGGGAGCTGTTGCCATAGTAACACCAGGTCCCCCGACCCTCCCCTGCAGGTGGTGTGTGTGTGTGTGTGTGTGTGTGTGTGTGTGTGTGTGTGTGTGTGTGTGTGTGTGTGTGTGTGTGTGTGTGTGTGTGTGTGTGTGTGTGTGTGTGAGAGTGAGAGAGATTGACAGGATCCATCCATGACACACTGAACAGAGGCCAATGATGCACTGCCAACCTCTGCTCACTGCAAGAATGGAGAAAACTAAACCCGGACTGTGCGTTAGCATTTTGTATATATTCTGTATATTGATTGATTCAACATATGAGATGTATGACCAAATAAAACCCTGTTGCTACGGTATTACCCTGGTGTTGCCTTGTCTCTGTGTATAATACCAGGCTGTGTGTGAGGCTTGCGTGTTTCGGGGCGTTTACACCTGGCATCCATAAGTATCCTATGATTGTGTCCATATATTGATTCTGCAGACAGGTGTAGATGGTTAAAAGACGCAGCGCTGCGATCTAATGATGATCAGATCCACCGACACAGTTGATGGTAAGCGACTCATTTTAATACCAGTTGTAAGTAAGCGTTTCATGGGTAAAGTCTACTACACACGTTTGTATTCGGTGACAAATACAATTTGATGTGACGGGAGTGTCTTAGTCAGTGATGCCGTACACTAAATACAATCTTTATTACCTTTATGTCTGGCGTGATGAATATTTATATGACTGGCAATGGCCATTGAGCATCACCACACATCAGGGGACGGTTATGTCTATGCTGGGGGTTAAGCCTGTGTGTCAGTGAGCGAGTGACTCAGGGTTTCCTGCACGGGAGAGAGCGTGATGGACCACAACTTCCTCTCCTTCATATAGGGCACATGTAGTTCTGAATATGGCCTTTTTCTTAGTCAAATGCATTTTCTGAAATGAATTAAGGCATTTTAAAGTATCTATTATTCCTAGTGAGGACCATAAAGGCGTTACTTTTAAAACTCCACCATTAAAAGCTATGTTTTATCTTTAGAAATGTAAGGTAAATGTATTTTTGAAAGATTTATCATGCATTTAAAAAAAAAAAATTGTATGTATCATCTATTGTGGACATAAGATCACATTTTGTAAGTAAGTAGAGCATGCAACTTGCTTTATGAATTAAAGGGTACACGTGTTTGATTTCATTCTCACACTATAGAGTCGTAACTTTAACCGCTCGTCATCTGAATTGGTCGGTGTGGTCATGCCTGTGTGCTTCTGTCACTTGAGCTATGTCTCAAATTGTACCTTGTTCCCTTTATAGGGTGTATACTTCCTGGTCAAAGGTTGTGCACTATAAAATGACAACACCGCCATTTGGGATGTAAACTGGGTCCGTGTGTCAGCTCAAACACGAGAAACACAACGTCAACTGGTTTGAAGGAAATTGTAAAGCCGATCATAGGTGCAACTGTAACATTTGTAAATGGCTTTTTAGTTGAGATTCTTTTTGATATTTTTTGTATGAAGTACAAGAAAGGACACTACTACACATTGCATTTACACTTCTGTATTTTTTGAAGGTACCAGGACTTTGACTTGACCCTCACAGTTGTTATTGTAACCTTTAAGTTGCTTTTTATTTATGCACAAATGAACAGCAGTACCCACTTCTTTCATTATTCAACCAGTTAGGAAAACAAAAACAGAAAGCAAGATAAATATGTAACAAGTTTGTTAAAATACTGTATCACACACAAAAGCACTTCAAATTACTCTGAAATATTTATCTAATTTTACACTAACTCATGGTGTTAGAAAGTGAATTATACAGAAAAAGAATCCATCAATTACACTTATCTAGCACTGTGCAAACAGTTTCATAAGCCGATCTGAAAGATGTGCCCTCATCTGCACTGAATGTTACCTCATTTCAAGCTGTTTTTATGAGGCTTGTGAGTTGTGTTTTTTTCGTCAAGCTCCGCTGTACTCTCGCATATGCATTTGTCTCTTTTTCCCCCTCTCCTCTTTGGTTAATTTACATTTACATATGAGTAAACTTGACATTCAAAGACCGGTATGCACTGAATGGAAAGTAAAAATGCAAAATATATTTCATTTCAGATACTCTAGCAGAGACGGCTTCAGCTGACACATAAATTAGACCTTTTCGAGAAAGGTCACCATGTTGAACACCACATAAATCACTAATCCAACTTCACCTCAGTGGCAGAGCAAGCCAGCATACACCAGTGGGGAGCCGAGCTACAAGGCGTCCATCTTGGATCAAGTTTCTACTCAATTGACTGCAAATATAGCAGGACCCATAAAAAGCTCATCCAAAAGCCTCAGTTCAAGGTTAGATGTGAATTCTCAGTTGGACGCCTGTGGAATAACGTTACAGCTATGTGATTGGCAGGCAGACACACACTGCTTAGTTTGGATTCACTGACGGTCCAACATTAACCTAACATCAATCAAAATCCCCGACACAGTTCTATGAATATGAGTGTTCCAGAACTGAGGAGGATTTGAATGGGGCCACTGTTTTCACTCCACCATCTTCCATGCCTCTCCTCCGTCTCCTCTCACTCTCTCTTTCTCCCACCCCCCTGGGTTTCCTAATGTACCAGAAAAAGTGCACCACCAGCAAAAGTGATGTGTAACCCCCCCCCCACCTCCCCCCCAGGAATGAGGTGTCAGACACGGGTAAAAGACAGCGGGTCAGGCCAGAGGTAGGATGGGGCAACAGTGAGTCAGAAGCAAGGCAGAGAGAGAGCCAGAGAGGGGGGGGGAAACAAACTCCTGTTATCACATAGAGAAAACAGGAGAAACACGGAGGTAGAGGCTTGATAAGGAAATGTGTTTTAATAAATGATTAGAATGTTACAGTCCTGAAACCATAGGTCTGATACCATGTGATTGTATGAAATTAATTTGAATCAATAGATTATTATAATACATGTGTGTAAGTGTTAGACTCATTCGATGATTATATTATAATATGGTGTGTGGTTTTAGTCAGAATCAACATTTTGGGAACAATGTGTTTAGTGTTTTGAGAACAGACTATCTGTCTGTGCCAGATCAGGGGAGACCTTGGCTGGGACACTTCCCAGTCCCAGGTCTCTCCCTATCTTAGGGGAGGGTAGGAAGACACTATTCTCACGTTCTCCCCTAGGCTCTAATGGCGGGCGGATTTGATGTTTGGTGTGGAAGTATGTGTGTCGCTATAAATTGAAGGTCCTGTACTGTACACGTCAGAACGTTCCCGTGAATAAACATTTAACGTTGGTAGACTGGGCCTCTCTCCGTTTCCTTTTCTATCAGTATCTTACAAATCCTGATATAACAGACGAAGGGTAACTTAATTGAATTGGTAAATGAACAGGAGTATAGAATTCTCCTGACAAGACTTCACACAGTACAGTAGGTAGAGGAAATAAAGGTGTGGTCAGAATAATAAACCCCCCTTGGTATATGTTTATGATAGTCCAGTTTTGTCCATACGTAGTGGAGCCCAACATTTTTAGCAAAAATAAATAAATATTTTGCATGTTATTTTGGCATTAAGATGTCACATATCAGTTTGAAAACACTGTAAAATAATTTATCATTTAGTTAATAAAGCCCCATACAACCATGGTCTCTTTTTTGTTTTCTTGAGTAAGGCAGCTCCATAATGCAGGTGTTTCAGCCTAGCTCAGTGCTTTCTGTGGTGGTGGGGCTGCCAGCAGAAAATACTCAAGCCCCTTGGGTGCTGCCATAGAGTTACATTAGAAGTGCCCATCCAAGAAGGCTCAAGGTAATTGGCCACAGAAATGACGTCAAATCACATATCTACAGTAGCTTTGCTTGGACTGATCATGTCAACATCATACTTTCAAAATCTTAGCTAGCAGACATCGTGAATGAAGTTGACAATCTACTGGCAAATCCTTTTTAATCCTTATCATATGAAGAGAAATAATGAAGATAAATTATAGATAAAACGTATTGGTGCTCATCGGCCATTGAACATAAACATTACACAACAAGTTGGAAATTGCAAATTCAACAATGAGTGGTTTAGAAGGAATCAGTGGCTAACTGCAAGCGTTGCAAAGCAATCATTAGCCTGCTATTCAGTGGAGTGGCTGTGTGGTCCCAAGTCTAAGATTAAGGGTGTCTTTTCCTAGTTTAAAATGATAAACATTCAACATTGGCCATGCTGTCAATGAAGCATGATTTGTGTTGCACTCAAAACAACTTAACTCGGAACTGCAAATTCAAGACAACTGGGACCTCGGGAAAAACAAGCTACGACTGGGAAAATACATTTTGAACTTTCATCCAATTTGGAATTGTAAATTTGAGACAAAATTTGCCCACGAAGGACCACCTTCCTGTTTAAGTGAACACAGCACAACAAGGGGAGACCAAAAATGTATTGTATGCTGCTACATAAATGATGTAATATGCCAGGGAGATATGTATACTGTAGCTAAGAAAGTAATACTAAGTGCATGTTGTGTAGTAAGCAGTTAGTAGCCCATGTGCCTCACCCTAATAATTTGGTCTATTTTCACCTTTAAATTGTTTTAGGTGGTGCACATGTACATAACCTGTTTTTGAGAAATGTAATCATTGAATATTGTAAGAGCTTTCATTGTATACTTATATGCCCCCTTTATTTATCCTATGGTTCTGACTTGGTGTACAGGAAGAACACTAAGAATGGCTCATATTCTGAATTCTGTTGCTGTACATTTCAAAAGTGCTGAACAAATAGTTGCATTGACTATGTCTGTCCTAGCTTGCTCATTAATGTCTTAATCA
Source organism: Oncorhynchus clarkii lewisi (assembly GCF_045791955.1). Classification (NCBI taxonomy): domain Eukaryota; kingdom Metazoa; phylum Chordata; class Actinopteri; order Salmoniformes; family Salmonidae; genus Oncorhynchus; species Oncorhynchus clarkii. The sequence continues at coordinate 17,234,698 of NC_092155.1, forward strand.
AAATTACAGATGGCCTCTTATCCTCTTGTTGTTCCCTTATGCCATAGGTCATACATCTCAATTCAGCCATATCAGCTATGTTTTCTTTTAAAGGCAGTAAATGAGGCTGAATGAACTGTTTCTCTGCCAGACAAGGCTCTACTGATAGCCAGGTGTAGCAGTGGTAAGATGCTGTTGTGACTGGTGTTGGGACAGGTTGATGTCGGCCCTAACAGTTTGTGGGCACCGTTTGTCACCATTATAGTGCAATTAAGGTATTGTTTAGTGTTGTGTTGTGGCTTTGCTGTCCACATTTTTTTTGTCCACACCAAAATGTACATGCTAAAATCGCCATTATCCATATCACAGTCCAGTGAAAGGTGGGGGGAGGGGATCTCATGAAACAAATATTGCTCTCCATAGTCCTCTGAAAGAACCCCCCCCCCCCCCCCCCCCCCCGGCTGTAACTGAAAATGTATGCCCGTAAGCCAAAGATAAATTCCCATTTTAAACAAACATGGACAATAACGTTTTTGAACTTGACACACTACTCTCAGCACCCCTCAAGCAAACCCTCCCAAAGACCCAGCTGTACCTGTGAATCAGAGGCTCTGCTCGCTCCAACAGGGGCCCTCTGCAGATGACAGAAGTGGTCCATATTGTGAACCCTACTAAACAAACGGCGTAAAACAAAGCTGTGGTTGTCAGTGTTGTTGTTCAAACTGAGCTTGGCGCTTCAGTTCCCAGCCATGTCTCCTTCGACAGCTATATACGGCAGAACCAGGTTCCCAATGACACTCAGCAGACGTTCAACTTGTATCCATAGCGACCTACACTACAGTGAGTGCATACATTTTTAGTATGTGATTCTGGTGAGAATCTAATCCACAACCCTGCCGGTTGATAGTGCCATTGCTTTTTAACAGCGGAGCTACATAGGACCACCATTACTCTTCATTGGTCCAGTTCTGTCCCATCTCAACTCCTCCAAAATCAACTGCACTGTGGAGTTCATCAGAATATGTTGTACAGAGCATTATGGGTACTGCAGTTCAACATGCTACCGGTTACACCACTGTAGTCCCTCCAGGTTCTCACCCCCTTCACTCGCCCCCCCCAAACCTCACTGAGCACAGCGGGACCCCCTGGCCCTCCCCAGCCTCTGACAGAGAAAGAGAATCAAGGTAGGGTAGTGTTGGCACCGTGGGCCCTGGATGTGGTCGTAGAGGTGAATCGAAGTTGCACTGGGTCATATGTAGCCCTATAGGCACAGTGGAGCATGGCAGGGACAGGGTGCTGCCAGAGTTCAGGCCCAGCTCAGTGTCTCCCCCAGTGTGCCAGTCCATGTTGCATGACCTGTAGTCACCGGGGAAGGGTTTGCTGCTGTACCCGTCACCCAAGCTTGGGGCCTGGGCGTTGGTGAAGACACAGCCGGACAAGGAAGACATGATGGAGAGGTGGTCGTCCACAACCTCCACATGGATGTCACTGGGGTCAACAGGGTCTGAAGAGGACTCTGGGGGGTGCTGGAGGGATGCCTGGAGAGTTGCCTGCGTGAAAACACAGAAACACTGCATTGTATTCCCAATTACATACCCAAGGACTATGGACTATATGTACTGTAATATATAGAACTATACACTTGGTTGAAATCAAATATAGACACTGCATACTGTGAGTGAGTGTGTGTGTGCCTGTCAAGAGAACAAGGACAGTTTACTAGAGTCTTGGGGAGTCTGTTAATGCGAGGTGCATCTCGTTTCTGTTTCAGCCGATACAGAGCCAGAGCAAGGAGAGCAGAGAAGAGCACAGCACACACTCCTATCCCCAACAACACTGGCTGCAACCCTGGTGAACACAGACACACATTTAATTGTGAAATCACAGTTGTATACATTAGCTCAAACCCTAGCTTAACGTCCACAACCTGGATCAACCCTAACCCTAGCTTAATGTCCACACCCTGGATCAACCCTAACCCTAGCTTAACATCCACACCCTGGATCAACCCTAACCCTAGCTTAACGTCCACACCTTGGATCAACCCTAACCCTAGCTTAATGTCCACACCTTGAATCAAACCTAACCCTAGCTTAATGTCCACACCTTGAATCAACCCTAACCCTAGCTTAATGTCCACACCTTGGATCAACCCTAACCCTAGCTTAACATCCACACCCTGGATCAACCCTAACCCTAGCTTAACGTCCACACCTTGGATCAACCCTAACCCTAGCTTAATGTCCACACCTTGAATCAAGCCTAACCCTAGCTTAATGTCCACACCTTGAATCAACCCTAACCCTAGCTTAACATCCACACCCTGGATCAACCCTAACCCTAGCTTAACGTCCACACCTTGGATCAACCCTAACCCTAGCTTAATGTCCACACCTTGAATCAACCCTAGCCCTAGCTTAATGTCCACACCTTGAATCAACCCTAACCCTAGCTTAATGTCCACACCTTGGATCAACCCTAACCCTAGCTTAATGTCCACACCCTGGATCAACCCTAACCCTAGCTTAATGTCCACACCCTGGATCAACCCTAACCCTAGCTTAATGTCCACACCCTGGATCAACTCTAACCCTAGCTTAATATCCACAACCTGGATCAACCCTAACCCTAGCTTAATGTCCACACCTTGGATCAACCCTAACCATGACCTCTCACCTGGTCCTGGGGCAGCCTGGTGGACACAGTGTGGATGGGAGGGGGGAGAGGAGGCCAGGGGGAAGGTGGGGGGTCCAAAGGAGAAGTTAGCCAAGGCACAGTAGTCCTGTCCTGGGACCAGGTCTGAGAACTCAGCCCTGAACACCACCTCCTGGGCCCAACCAGTACGCCTCTGAAACAGGATCAGGGAATTGGGAAGGAACATGTGAACATGAGAGAGAGAGAGAGCGCTTGTGGAGCTTGTACTAACCGGATGCACACAAACAACACACAGCAGACCATAGACTGGACACCATGACCGTATATGGTTGGAGCACTTTAAGAAGTGTACTCCACAGATTCACTTACATAGCAGCAGGGGAAAGGGAGGGACCATGAGTGTGAGAGAGAGACAGAGACAGAAAGAAAGAGAGAAGATGGAGGGTGAACAAAAGGTGGTATTGCAGATGGCACAAGCAGGGGGATACCTTGTAGTCAGAGTGGTTATGTTGGTTAAATACGGTCACTGTGACCCAGGGGTCAATCAGTTCTGACAGTGGACAGCAGCTCTGCAGAGGAAAGCACCCTCTGTTGGTAGAACAGGGGAAGTGCACCTCCACTACCAGCCTCTCTCTAGACAGAGACACAGAGATGGAGGGGCTGTTGAAGGCTGAGGAGAGGAGAGGGGAAGGGAAGAAGCCACTTTGTCATTTCAATCACACCAACCTACTCATGTCAGCAGCTTTAGCCACATCCATTTGAATTCTGCAGTGTAATGAGATTTTTAAATGCTCTCTACGTGACATTTGATTTGATTGGAACAACAAACCAGCATTTTAGATATGTGATTGGTCTTGAGAGCAGAGAGGTAGGTTACTGACTGAAATCACTTGGGTCAAACTTGCGTGGTTTTGTCCAGACTGGGCTCCCAGGGCCCTGGTGGAGGCCCAGGCGGATCATGTTGTAGAGTTCAAAGTCAGAGAAGGCCTGGGACACGTCACAGTGCTGGGCGGAGATCCGCACACACCCCTCCACGTCCTGCCACGGATCTCTGTAACACACACACACACACACACACACACACTACAATCTATTCATGGGTTTCACCTTAGTCACTCACTCGAAATGTATGTGGACATTTCGGAAAATACCCATACAAAATAACACACATCCCCCTGGTTGTTATGACTGAAACCAGTTGAGAGGAGAGGAGCAGGCAGAGAGTGCGACGGGCTTGGTTTCACAGCTGTGGTACAAAACAGTAGTGCCCCTCTATCAGTTCCTATCTACTTTTAAGGCCAATAAACCATAGACTGGAGTGACTGATTCATCTCTCTGATTAAAACCCTTCTGAGGTTTCTCTGCCAAAACCACACATGATCAATTCTCACACTACCTCCCTCTACCTCTTTCCTGCTCTTCTCCCCTTCATCAGAGCCAGTTGTTCTATCAACAATCATGTACTTTCCCTTTCCATTCTAGGCTAGCTTTCCCTTAAGCTCCAAACCGTTTCGCAATTCATATTAACTTTCATTGTTCAGTAAATGAGTATCAGGATCCCGGTGCTTGTTAGAACCCTCAACCAAGCAATGACTTGACTTAAACTATGATATTTAAATGACTAGATACTAATTACACACAGAGGAAACATTACACTGAAAAATAAAAACGTCATACATTAACGTATGGATTTTTTCCCAGTAAAATAATGAGTTACTAATTCTAGAGAGTAGGGCCACAGTAATATAGCATTCCACAGAGCTAGATACTGGTCGATTAGATCAGTCAGTATAGTGAGCACAGACAGAGACAGACAGACCCACCCCTGAGTCTTAGTTTGGACGGTGTAGGTGGTGGTGTTAGCGTTGGCCTGAGGACAATCCCACCGCAGGAGGCATCCTAAATCCAGGGAAGCCACACTGGTGGTACAGAAGGTCCCAGATGATCCTGAGAGTTCACACGAAACAGTTCACAGTCAACACACACACACAGGAATAGATCACACACACTTCCGACATAGGCTACACTTTCATATTCACGAGCTCACAGTAACAACGATGGCTATGCCTAAAGACGCAACTCATACATACTTAACATAATTGACTTAACTGTTCCTGAATGGATTACTACAGTTCAACACACTTTATACTATTTGAACCTTTAGTTGGCCATTTAAGCCATTGAGATCAAACCCTATATATAGAGAATCCCTGTGGTGAGCCCCCCATAGACAGTGTGAGAGGACAGTGAATTGGATCAGTTACTGCACCCAAAATGGATGGACAGAGAGCAAGTCAGACTCACCTGTGATGAGAAGAGCGACACACAATCCTGTTAACACAAGGGTCGCCGGTACATCTGGCACCGTCACCATGGTGACACAGGGAAGCTAGTAAACTGGACCACCGGGTGAGAAGGACAAAAGGACAGACTGAGGAGGACTCAGACAAAATATTTTTCCAAAACAAAATCCCCTTTGGGGAGGGATACCACATCCATGCAAGTCCACTGATGCACACAATGTAGCGGTCTATAAAATGCTTGACAAATCATTTGTAAAAGTTGAAAAGGAGAGCGGTAGAGTAAGCTGTCACTTACCTACATCCAGAGACAGTAGTGAGAGAGAGAGAGAGAGAGATGATAGAAAGAGAGAGAGAGCGAGGGTGGAGGAATCAGGACGTGATACAGTACTTGTGTGTTCAAGAGGAAGTGACATAATCTGAAGCTTAAAAGGTCCAATGCAGCAGCTTTTATCTCAATATTATACCATTTCATTTAAGTACCTTACTGTGATTGTTTTCAATTCAAATGGGAAAAAATGAGCAAAAATAGCTTCTTAGCAAAGAGCAATTTCTCAAGCAAGAATTTTGCTAGGACTGTCTGAGAGTGGTCTGAGTGGGGAGGGGAAAACTGACTGTCTGAGAGTGGTCTGAGTGGGGAGGGGAAAACTGACTGTCTGGGAGTGGTCTGAGTGGGGAGGGGAAATCTGAAAACTAGCTGTTAACAGCTGAGAGGTTTGGAACTCTCTTATTGCTCTAGTAAAGACATGCTGTGGAACTTTGGCAACTACTAAGTATTTATTTTTAAATACCCCCGCTTTGGGCTGGATGTGTCAATGTGTAGTTCATACATTTAAAAAAATATATATATTTTTTACCTTTATTTAACTAGGCAAGTCAGTTAAGAACAAATTCTTATTTTCAATGACGGCCTCGGAACAGTGGGTTAACTGCCTGTTCAGGGGCAGAACGACAGATTTGTACCTTATCAGCTCAGGGGTTTGAACTTGCAACCTTCCGGTTACTAGTCCAACACTAACCATTAGGCTACCCTGTCTCCCCATACATGCATAATCGATGAGCAGAATTATTATTTTACCTCGATTAGCCACAAAGTCCCTAGTTTGAAAGCGACCGTATTTCTGGAAGCTGTGCTACGACATTTCCCTCATGTGTGCCAGTCCCCCCAGCAATTCCAGTTCAACCAATGAGCTTCAGCCCTTCGCCATATGCGTGAAAGTTAAGAGGCACATCATGCATCCACAGCAGAGTGAGAGAGAGAGAAATGACAATGACGTGGTGCACGTACGACGTAGTATGCAATTTTCGGGGACAACTTTTAGCTCGTGAATACTACTTTCAGAACTACTGGCTAAAAAGTATACAAAAAGCACCAGAGAATCTCGAACTGATTTACTGCCTGGTGATGTCACCAGGCAAACCAAAACTGCGTCCCACCAAACAGGTTGAAATTTCTAAAAAGGCATTATTTGCACAGTATTATTCTAACCTCAGTGTGGAAATATACTGTATACAGCACCTTCAGAAAGTATTCACAGCCCTACACTGCTTCCACATTTTGTTGTCTCACAAAGTGGGATTCAAATGTTGTCAATGATCTACACAAAATACACTGTCAAAATGGAAGTAAAATTCTAACTTAAATTTTTTTTATGTAAAAATAAAAACGACTATATTTTGATTGGACAAGTATTCAACCTTGTGAGTCAATATGTTAGAATCAACTTTGGCAGCAATTACAACTGTGAGTCTTTCTGGGTAAGTCTTTAGGAGTTTTGCAAACCTGGATTGTACAATATTTCCCATTATTCAAAAAAATAATAATTAAAGCTCTTTCAAGTTGGTTGTTGATCATTGCTAGACAGCCATGTTCATGTCCTGCCATAGATTTTCAAACCCATTTAAGTCAAAACTGTAACTAGGCCACTCAGGAACATACAATGTCTTGGTATGTAACTGGTGTATAATTGCACTTGCGTTTTAAGTTATTGCCCAGCTGAAAGCTGGATTTCTTTGCCATATTTATGGTATCGCTTTAGTGCCTTTTTACAAACAGGATGCATGTTTGAAATTGTATTATTCTGTACAGATTCCCTTTTCACTGCCAATTAGGTTAGTATTGTGGAGTAACTCAAATCTGGAAGTTGTCTCATATCATAGCAATTTAACTCAAACTGGTTTAAAGTCACCATTGACCTCATGGTGAAAACTGAGCATTTCCCTTCCTCTCTGTTGACCCGAGTTAGGACGCCTGTATCTTCGTAGAGACTGGGTGTATTGTTACACCATCCAAAGTGTAATTGCTAAGGTCACCATGTTCAAAGGGGTATTCAAAGTCTGCTTCTATATTTTGACACATCTACCAATAGGTGCCCTTCTTTGCGAGGCATTGGAAAACCTCTAGTGTTTGTTGGTGAATCTGTCCTTGAAATTCATTGCTTGGCTGAGGGACCTTACAGATAATTGTATGTGTGGGGTACAGAGATGAGGTAGTCATTCAAAAATCATGTTTAACACCATTATTGCACACAGAGTTAGTCCATGCAACATAGCATGACTTGTTAAGCAAAGTTTTACTCTAAGTTCAGGCTTGCCATAAAAGGGCTTGAATACTAATTTACAAGACATTTCAGCTTTAACATTTTAGTAATTTGAACGAATGTCTAAAACATTTGGGGGTATTGTGTGACAAATCCTAATTGAATCCATTTTAAATTCAGGCTGTAACAAAACGTGGAAAAAGTCAAGGGTTTGAACACCACAGTGCGTGAGACAGGAGAGAAGACTGAAGGTATAGAGATGAGTAGCAAGACCGACAGAAAAAGACCACTACACTTGCAATAACATCTGCTAACCCCGCGTATAAAACTTGATTTAAACCACCTTGCAAGCTTTGTGTAAGAATAAATGTTTGTTTTCTGTACAAGTGCCTAGTTGAGTCACTATTTTCTTAGTAATGTCGGTACAGTACAATGTTGGATCTTAATTTGAGTCTCTGCTCCAGCAGGAAAATAATCACACAGCAACAGCATATTATAATTTAGACATGTGTAGGGTTTGATATCACTTTTCATCACAGAAAATCAAGTCAAATTTCAGAAAGGGGGAAATTAAACTTCAAAAGCCTTTTTAAACCTCAAATACACAACTTTTAAAAGTCCTGCATTGCAGGAAAGCTCCCCTGCAACAGGGGGATCAAATGAAGATCCTACATTTGTAACCAGACCCACTACTACAAAATAAATAAACATGAATACATAATGCTTCTTAGATATTCATGACCATGTGGGCCAGCAGAGTTGGCGAGAAATCCTGCAACCCAGCTAAAGAAAAATAAATCACACGGACAGTCTGTCCATTCTCTAGTTTTATTCAATGCCTTTTAAATAATATTCATCTATACTTTGTTGAAGTGGGTCTTTGACCATTCATTCTCAAATAATAACAAGTCACGATACAATACAAGTGCCGTTCGAGGATGAGGAACATAAGACATCATACAGCGTCAGTCACATACTGTATCAGTCAACAGAACAGTGTATGGCTCACTGGTGCACACACACACACACACACACTGCCCTGCTCATGGCCTCTCCAGGGTGCACCATACAGCTGTCTGAACACAAAGGCAAACTGCTGAGCCGAAACCCATTGAGACAGTATCAAAACATACAAATCATAACACTTCAACATAAGTCAAAAATATGGTTTTTACAACTGACTGTCAGGGAAGGAGCCATGGACCCCCACGATAGGAGGATATCAGAACACACATAACCCAGGGGATTGGTCCAATACCAAAGCCGTGTATACATTTAAATATGGCTCTGACCAATACGTGTTGCCATGCTGAGGGAAAGTATTGCCGTTGCTTCTTTATGAATCAGTCAGTCTACAAGCCTGCATCTGCTATAGGAAACAGTGGGATCGCCGCTCACTCCTTTACAGTCAGTACAGCATTATTAGGTTATAGGTGTTGACTATATTATTACGATCATTACCGCCTCAGTCCAGCAGAGGGCGCCATACCATCACTTATAGGCAACCAGCACAGCAGTGCATCCACACCAGCAGCTTTACCTCCCATGTCACCGTCTGAGTAAGAATGGAATGAAGTAGCCCCTTAGGCACTGATCTAAGGTCAGTTTAGAGTCTCTCTCCTAAGAAAAACAGTTGGGATTTGGTGTATCTGATCCTAGATCTGTGGTTAGGGGCATTCTGTATCTATGTTTGCGCCCCAGGCAAGGCTAGGCCAGGCTCTGGGTTGGTAGGCGAGGACGGTCGCCCCTTAGGACCTTTATAGAGCAGCCCTCGGTTGGCTCCCGTACTGTCCCTGTTCAGGTTCTTATAGGGGTTCCTGTGAGGGGGTGCGCGGAAACACAGCGAGGGGAACCGGAGCCCCGCCAGGCAACAACCAGAACACGAGATAACCTCCTCCTGCTCCAGAGAGGGAGCGGAACCGTTACCGGTGCCGTTACCGGAGCTGAACGGCGAGCCCCCTATGGGCCCCCCAGGAGTGGAGTGGTACCCGTTGGTGCCCCCCCATCCTAGGTGGGGCAAGGGTGGGGGGGGCAAGCAGGGAGGGTCATTAGATATGGGGGGAACATTACCCCAGCCATTGGTGAATGTAGGGGGGGTGGGTGTGGAGGGTTTGGAATAAGGCAGGAGTGTAGGTTGAGTGCCATCTAGAGTGTCGGGGGAGCTGGTGCAGTCCATGGGTTCTTCCTCCAGGCTGCTTGTGTCCACTTCCTCCTCATCACATAGCTGGTCTAATGACAGCAGCTCTGGGTCGAGAGGAAGCCCGGAGTCATCGGCAGTGAGGCCCTCGCTGCTCTTCCTCCTCTCCACATCCTCTTCGACCACGAACTCAGACTCAAAGGTAAACCTCTCTCCTACGATTTCCCTCTCCTTCTCTCCATTCCTCTCATTACTATCAGTACCTAGGTCTGTTTTCTCTGCACTTTTGTCTTTGGTGGTGGGGGGCAGGAGATCTGGAGGAGGGGTGCAGGGTAGGGACAGGCAGCGTCTATGGAGCCTTCCTCGGGGCATACCCCCACCCCCCGCTCTGTCAGAGGGGGTGGTACAGGGGTCCAGAGGTTGGGGTAAGGTGAACGTTAAAGAGATGACTGACTTGCTGGGCGTGTCAAACAGTTTGATCTTGCCTCCGTTAAGGTCTTCTCGCAGGGAGAAGGGGTTGACACGGGTGGGAGGGGCCAGAGTGGGGAGCGTGACTGGAGAGAGCATGTCTGATTTGCTGCGGCAGAGGCGGGGGTCACCAGGGAGACAGAGGGACCGTCTTCGCAGCAGGCTGAGATCTGGAGAAAGAGATGCTGAAAGAGAGATTCAAGAAAAAATATATATAATCACACATGGCTAGTAATGCACCGTAGAAATGGCATATATAAAATTGAATAAATGTGTCCTACACCTATCTATTGCACTAAATGTAAAAGTCTTTCTATACTCAACAAAAATATACATGCAACAACTTCAATATTTTACTGAGTCACAGTGCAGTCAATTAAATAAATTCATTAGGCCCTAATTTATTAATTTAATGCGACAGGGCAGGGGTGCAGGCAAGGGTAGCCTCAGAGGGCATAGGCCCAGCCACTGGGGAGCCGGGCCCAGCCACTGGGGAGCCGGGCCCAGCCACTGGGGAGCCGGGCCCAGCCACTGGGGAGCCGGGCCCAGCCACTGGGGAGCCGGGCCCAGCCAATCAATGTTTTCCCCCCAAAAAGTGCTTTATTACAGCCTGAAATAGTTCTGTTTTATCAGATGCCTGGGTGGCTGGTCTCATAAAATCCCTCTGGTAAAGAAGTTTTGTTCAGTATATAGAACATTCCTAGACGTCCCTGTGCTAGTCCCCATCCCACCGTGCTGAATTGAAAAAAGTACCACTTTCTTATTCATTTTCATCATGACTGATGATAAATATTGAGAGCAGCATTTCTTCTTAGACACCAGAAAAACAGACCCCCCCCCCCCCCCAGCTCATAACCAACAGCTGGGTCTTAATGACTCCTGTCTGAACACAGTTGTGTTTTGGAAAACCCTTTCAGACTGACCTCCCTGTGCTCCATACCCTCCAGGACAGACACACACACCCGTTGGTGCAGCTTCATCTTTCTGAGTCCTCTCCGTTGCTCTTCCCTCCAGCTCTTTTACGATCGCTGAGAACGATGGACGACGCTTTGGATCCATCTGAGAGCGAGAGATGGACAGACAGAGCGAGATGAGCAAAATATATATATATATATCGGCTGAATGTCAACTCTCTCGCGCTCTCCCTCTCCCCCGGCTGAATGTCAACTCTCTCTCGCGCTCTCCCTCTCCCCCGGCTGAATGTCAACTCTCTCTCGCGCTCTCCCTCTCCCCCGGCTGAATGTCAACTCTCTCGCGCTCTCCCTCTCCCCCGGCTGAATGTCAACTCTCTCTCGCGCTCTCCCTCTCCCCCAGCTGAATGTCAACGCTCTCAACTCAAGAGTCATAGTACGAAGGAGAAGGAAAAAGGGGTAACAATAAAATGAGAGAAAAGGTAGAAGATTTGCGTGTGTGTGTGTGAGAGCGAGTGTCTTGGTGCGCGCGTGTGTGAGAGAGAGCGAGTGTCTTGGTGCGCGCGTGTGTGAGAGAGAGCGAGTGTCTTGGTGCGCGCGTGTGTGTGAGAGAGAGAGCGAGTGTCTTTGTGCGCGCGTGTGTGAGAGAGAGCGAGTGTCTTTGTGCGCGCGCGTGTGAGAGAGAGCGAGTGTCTTTGTGCTCGCGTGTGAGAGAGAGCGAGTGTCTTTGTGCGCGCGTGTGTGAGAGAGAGCGAGTGTCTTTGTGCGCGCGTGTGTGAGAGAGAGCGAGTGTCTTTGTGCGAGCGTGTGAGAGAGAGCGAGTGTCTTGGTGCGCGCGTGTGAGAGAGAGAGCGAGTGTCTTGGTGCGCGCGTGTGAGAGAGAGCGAGTGTCTTGGTGCGCGCGTGTGAGAGAGAGCGAGTGTCTTGGTGCGCGCGTGTGTGAGAGAGCGAGTGTCTTGGTGCGCGCGTGTGTGAGAGAGCGAGTGTCTTGGTGCGCGCGTGTGTGAGAGACAGCGAGTGTCTTGGTGCGCGCGTGTGTGAGAGACAGCGAGTGTCTTGGTGCGCGCGTGTGTGAGAGAGAGCGAGTGTCTTGGTGCGCGCGTGTGTGAGAGAGAGCGAGTGTCTTGGTGCGCGCGTGTGTGAGAGAGAGCGAGTGTCTTGGTGCGCGCGTGTGTGAGAGAGAGCGAGTGTCTTGGTGCGCGCGTGTGTGAGAGAGAGCGAGTGTCTTGGTGCGCGCGTGTGTGAGAGAGAGCGAGTGTCTTGGTGCGCGCGTGTGTGAGAGAGAGCGAGTGTCTTGGTGCGCGCGTGTGTGAGAGAGAGCGAGTGTCTTGGTGCGCGCGTGTGTGAGAGAGAGCGAGTGTCTTGGTGCGCGCGTGTGTGAGAGAGAGCGAGTGTCTTGGTGCGCGCGTGTGTGAGAGAGAGCGAGTGTCTTGGTGCGCGCGTGTGTGAGAGAGAGCGAGTGTCTTGGTGCGCGCGTGTGTGAGAGAGAGCGAGTGTCTTGGTGCGCGCGTGTGTGAGAGAAAGCGAGTGTCTTGGTGCGCGCGTGTGTGAGAGAAAGCGAGTGTCTTGGTGCGCGCGTGTGTGAGAGAAAGCGAGTGTCTTGGTGCGCGCGTGTGTGAGAGAAAGCGAGTGTCTTGGTGCGCGCGTGTGTGAGAGCGAGTGTCTTGGTGCGCGCGTGTGTGAGAGCGAGTGTCTTGGTGCGCGCGTGTGTGAGAGCGAGTGTCTTGGTGCGCGCGTGTGTGTGAGAGCGAGTGTCTTGGTGCGCGCGTGTGTGTGAGAGCGAGTGTCTTGGTGCGCGCGTGTGTGTGAGAGCGAGTGTCTTGGTGCGCGCGTGTGTGTGAGAGCGAGTGTCTTGGTGCGCGCGTGTGTGTGAGAGCGAGTGTCTTGGTGCGCGCGTGTGTGTGAGAGCGAGTGTCTTGGTGCGCGCGTGTGTGTGAGAGCGAGTGTCTTGGTGCGCGCGTGTGTGTGAGAGCGAGTGTCTTGGTGCGCGCGTGTGTGTGTGAGAGCGAGTGTCTTGGTGCGCGCGTGTGTGTGTGAGAGCGAGTGTCTTGGTGCGCGCGTGTGTGTGAGAGCGAGTGTCTTGGTGCGCGCGTGTGTGTGAGAGCGAGTGTCTTGGTGCGCGCGTGTGTGTGAGAGCGAGTGTCTTGGTGCGCGCGTGTGTGTGAGAGCGAGTGTCTTGGTGCGCGCGTGTGTGTGTGAGAGCGAGTGTCTTGGGTGCGCGCGTGTGTGTGTGAGAGCGAGTGTCTTGGTGTGTGAGAGCGAGTGTCTTGGTGCGCGCGCGTGTGTGTGTGTGAGAGCGAGTGTCTTGGTGCGCGCGTGTGTGTGTGAGAGCGAGTGTCTTGGTGCGCACGTGTGTGAGAGCGAGTGTCTTGGTGCGCGCGCGTGTGTGTGTGAGAGCGAGTGTCTTGGTGCGCGCGCGTGTGTGTGTGAGAGCGAGTGTCTTGGTGCGCGCGCGTGTGTGTGTGAGAGCGAGTGTCTTGGTGCGCGCGCGTGTGTGAGAGCGAGTGTCTTGGTGCGCGCGTGTGTGTGAGAGCGAGTGTCTTGGTGCGCGCGTGTGTGTGTGAGAGCGAGTGTCTTGGTGCGCGCGTGTGTGTGAGAGCGAGTGTCTTGGTGCGCGCGTGTGTGTGTGAGAGCGAGTGTCTTGGTGCGCGCGTGTGTGTGTGAGAGCGAGTGTCTTGGTGCGCACGTGTGTGAGAGCGAGTGTCTTGGTGCGCGCGTGTGTGTGTGTGAGAGCGAGTGTCTTGGTGCGCGCGCGTGTGTGTGTGAGAGCGAGTGTCTTGGTGCGCGCGCGTGTGTGTGAGAGCGAGTGTCTTGGTGCGCGCGCGTGTGTGTGTGAGAGCGAGTGTTTTGGTGCGCGCGCGTGTGTGTGAGAGCGAGTGTCTTGGTGCGCGCGTGTGTGTGTGAGAGCGAGTGTCTTGGTGCGCACGTGTGTGTGAGAGCGAGTGTCTTGGTGCGCACGTGTGTGTGAGAGCGAGTGTCTTGGTGCGCGTGTGTGTGAGAGCGAGTGTCTTGGTGCGCACGTGTGTGTGAGAGCGAGTGTCTTGGTGCGCGCGTGTGTGTGTGAGAGCGAGTGTCTTGGTGCGCACGTGTGTGTGAGAGCGAGTGTCTTGGTGCGCACGTGTGTGTGAGAGCGAGTGTCTTGGTGCGCGTGTGTGTGAGAGCGAGTGTCTTGGTGCGCGCGTGTGTGTGAGAGCGAGTGTCTTGGTGCGCGCGTGTGTGTGAGAGCGAGTGTCTTGGTGCGCGCGTGTGTGTGAGAGCGAGTGTCTTGGTGCGCGCGTGTGTGTGTGAGAGCGAGTGTCTTGGTGCGCGCGTGTGTGTGAGAGCGAGTGTCTTGGTGCGCGCGTGTGTGTGAGAGCGAGTGTCTTGGTGCGCGCGTGTGTGTGAGAGCGAGTGTCTTGGTGCGCGCGTGTGTGTGAGAGCGAGTGTCTTGGTGCGCGCGTGTGTGTGTGAGAGCGAGTGTCTTGGTGCGCGCGTGTGTGTGTGAGAGCGAGTGTCTTGGTGCGCACGTGTGTGAGAGCGAGTGTCTTGGTGCGCGCGCGTGTGTGTGTGAGAGCGAGTGTCTTGGTGCGCGCGCGTGTGTGTGTGAGAGCGAGTGTCTTGGTGCGCGCGCGTGTGTGTGAGAGCGAGTGTCTTGGTGCGCGCGCGTGTGTGTGTGAGAGCGAGTGTCTTGGTGCGCGCGTGTGTGTGAGAGCGAGTGTCTTGGTGCGCGCGTGTGTGTGAGAGCGAGTGTCTTGGTGCGCGCGTGTGTGTGAGAGCGAGTGTCTTGGTGCGCGCGTGTGTGTGAGAGCGAGTGTCTTGGTGCGCGCGTGTGTGTGAGAGCGAGTGTCTTGGTGCGCGCGTGTGTGTGTGAGAGCGAGTGTCTTGGTGCGCGCGTGTGTGTGAGAGCGAGTGTCTTGGTGCGCACGTGTGTGAGAGCGAGTGTCTTGGTGCGCGCGTGTGTGTGTGTGAGAGCGAGTGTCTTGGTGCGCGCGCGTGTGTGTGTGAGAGCGAGTGTCTTGGTGCGCGCGCGTGTGTGTGAGAGCGAGTGTCTTGGTGCGCGCGCGTGTGTGTGAGAGCGAGTGTTTTGGTGCGCGCGCGTGTGTGTGAGAGCGAGTGTCTTGGTGCGCGCGTGTGTGTGTGAGAGCGAGTGTCTTGGTGCGCACGTGTGTGTGAGAGCGAGTGTCTTGGTGCGCACGTGTGTGTGAGAGCGAGTGTCTTGGTGCGCGTGTGTGTGAGAGCGAGTGTCTTGGTGCGCACGTGTGTGTGAGAGCGAGTGTCTTGGTGCGCGCGTGTGTGTGTGAGAGCGAGTGTCTTGGTGCGCACGTGTGTGTGAGAGCGAGTGTCTTGGTGCGCGTGTGTGTGAGAGCGAGTGTCTTGGTGCGCACGTGTGTGTGAGAGCGAGTGTCTTGGTGCGCACGTGTGTGTGAGAGCGAGTGTCTTGGTGCGCACGTGTGTGTGAGAGCGAGTGTCTTGGTGCGCACGTGTGTGTGAGAGCGAGTGTCTTGGTGCGCACGTGTGTGAGAGCGAGTGTCTTGGTGCGCACGCGTGTGTGAGAGCGAGTGTCTTGGTGCGCGTGTGTGTGTCTTACGTGGCAGCAGGTGACCGCCAGGTTCAGGAAGTCAGGGGGACAGTCTCCCACCATGTGCTGAAACGTCTCTATGTCCAGACCAAAGTCCTACACAGGGGAAAGAGCGTCACACACTGATCAGCGACATCACTCAGTGAAAGAGCCCTAGAGAGACTCCAACAGGAGCTCTGATTTGCTGTACTCCCTTCAGTCCCTAATTTACACAATAGAACAGAAGAGGACCCCGTCTGCGACTTCAATGAAAGGACTGACTTACTGCCTGGTTGGAGCTGTTAAACTGCAGCTTCATACAATGAAAGGACTGTGACTTACTGCCTGGTTGGAGCTGTTAAACTGCAGCTTCATACAATGAAAGGACTGACTTACTGCCTGATGGGAGCTGTTAAACTGCAGCTTCATACAATGAAAGGACTGTGACTTACTGCCTGGTTGGAGCTGTTAAACTGCAGCTTCATACAATGAAAGGACTGTGACTTACTGCCTGGTTGGAGCTGTTAAACTGCAGCTTCATACAATGAAAGGACTGTGACTTACTGCCTGGTTGGAGCTGTTAAACTGCAGCTTCATACAATGAAAGGACTGTGACTTACTGCCTGATGGGAGCTGTTAAACTGCAGCTTCATACAATGAAAGGACTGTGACTTACTGCCTGATGGGAGCTGTTAAACTGCAGTTTCATACAATGGCCAGGAGGAGACGTTCAGTCTACGTCACATCATACCATATTGTGAACCCTGATTGTGTGCTAGTGTGTTGGGGTGTGTGCGCGTTGTGTTCAAACCTCTGTGCGGGGGAGGACGTCAGGGTCGGCCTGTATCCTAGCGATGACCTCACACAGGATGATCCCATACGCAAAGACATCCACTTTCTCGTTGTAGACCTCTCCTCGCAGTACTTCCGGTGCCATCCAGTAGGGGGAGCCCACCACAGCCAGAGGCTCCTGGTCGGACTCTTCACTGTGGACAGAGAGAGGAAGACAGGCCTGGACATTATTACAGGCGGTGAAGTTGCCTTTAGATGCTGGTCTAGGGTCGGCTTTGCATTTTCCCCACTAATGGGACTGGAGGGGGGGGGGGGGGGGGATCTGATCCTAGACCTGAACATAGGGGGAAACCCCAGAGCCATTATTTACAGCTCCAGCTCACAGACTTCAGCTCGCTTCATCGCGCTCTAGTTCAGTTACAACCATCCCAAAAGGAAAGTTTACATGGGGTAAATCTATTGTGTGTAAAGGCATAAAGGGGCAGACAAACACAAGTGACTGCAAGGCGCATGCTCTGAACACCACCCCCCGGCAGTCACTTCCTCTCTGTGCTATTTCCATCTCACTAAACCATGATATTGCATAAGTAGTGAGGGAAGTGATGGGAGCTGAGAAAGAGGAGAGCTCCCAGTGTAAACCCTATTTGGGGAAGTGGAGGGAGAAAGGGAGGGAGAGCGCGAGAGAGAGTTGACATTCAGCCGGGGAGAGGGGGAGCGAGGAGAGAGAGTTGACATTCAGCCGGGGAGAGGGAGAGCGCGAGAGAGAGTTGACATTCAGCCAGGGAGAGGGGGAGCGAGGAGAGAGAGTTGACATTCAGCCGGGGAGAGGGAGAGCGCGAGAGAGAGTTGACATTCAGCCGGGGAGAGGGGGAGCGAGGAGAGAGAGTTGACATTCAGCCGGGGAGAGGGAGAGCACGAGAGAGAGAGATGACATTCAGCCGGGGAGAGGGGGAGCGAGGAGAGAGAGTTGACATTCAGCCGGGGAGAGGGAGAGCGCGAGAGAGAGTTGACATTCAGCCGGGGAGAGTTGACATTCAGCCAGGGAGAGGGGGAGCGAGGAGAGAGTTGACATTCAGCCGGGGAGAGGGGGAGCGAGGAGAGAGAGTTGACATTCAGCCGGGGAGAGGGAGAGCGCGAGAGAGAGTTGACATTCAGCCGGGGAGAGGGAGAGCGCGAGAGAGAGTTGACATTCAGCCGGGGAGAGGGGGAGCACGAGAGAGAGAGATGACATTCAGCCGGGGAGAGGGGGAGCGAGGAGAGACTAAGTGTGCTTGAATAGTTTGACCATATTTGGAAAGCTTTCCTAAACTCCATCTCTGTTTCTCTCCCACTCTCTGACAAACAGAGCTAGAGTGCACATACACACGTTGACAAATTCAGAATTAGAGGAAGGTCATCAACATACAGCAGACATTGCATTCTCTGGTTCGTAATTTTACTGTTTTGTCAAGTCAGTTTCCTTCGACCTAAAAGCACCGTAAATAAACAAAAACATGTTGTGACGCATCAACGTGGCTGTACAAAAACAAATACACAAGGTAAACACTGGGGTGACTGTAGACAAACGACAGGAAGTGGTGCGCGCACACACACACACACGGGTTAACGCGACAGCTGCTTCCTCTCAGACAGTGTTTACAAAAAGGATACAGACCCATTTACCAGGCCAGGGGGGGGTATGTGTGTGTCCAGCTGATATTTAATCTGTGCCCACTATGGGCAACTTCTAAATAATTAGCAGGACACCAACTTGTCAACAGGAAGAAGCCGAGAGGATTAAAACAGGCTGGAGCGATGAATACAACACATGAGGTGTCAATGTTAGAATTATAAACCAGTTATATCTGGAGTTGGTGTATGTGTGCCTCTCGCTCTCAATCCGGCCAGATTAAATATTGACACCATCGCAGTAAGTCAACGAACGATGTACCCCCCCCCCCCCCCCCCTGAAACAGGGGCTTAAATCACACATAGTTCCACATAGCTGGCAAACCACAACTTCTTCAGGGGGAAAGTGTGTCTCACATTCTTTGGAAAATGGGACTCTGCTTTAGTGTGATGAATGATTCATTTTTTAGACCCAAGACAGTGATAAGGTCAGTTTGTGTTTTTTTTAATGTACACATTATAGTGAGGAATGGGGAAAAGGAAGCTGAGCATAGAGCCTACAGGCAACTTCTACCTGGGGTTTCAGTGACTGACTGAAAGATTGATGGGCAGAGCCAAAGAGAGCGAGCGAGCGTGAGCTATCAAGATAGAGAGCGTGAGAAAGAAAGAGGAAGGTAGAGCAACCATTCAGGTGTGTTATCTAATCAGTTTGTGTTGATAGACGGATGATGAATGAACTCCACTGACCTGTACTCTGGTATTTTCTCTGCCAGGCCAAAGTCCCCCACCACGGCCGTACACTGGCCACTGGCCCAACGCACCAGGCAGTTCTACAGGACAGAACCAGAAAGACGGCGGTCAGGACCCGTATTCACAAAGAGTCTCAGAGTAAGAGTGCTGATCTTAGATCAGGTCACTCCTGTCCATGTAGTCTTATTCATTATGATCCAGAAGGTAAAAATGATCCTAGATAAGCACTCCTACTCCGACAAGCTTTATGAATACGGGCCCTGATAAATCCATTTATAGTTAACTGTGTACTTGAGTACGCACTATTTAGTGTTAAGGAGTGTATGTATGTGTAGCGTGCCACCTGTGTGCCTGCCAAAGTATGTACAATTACCGACAGGTGTGTATCCGTATAAGTGAGTGTACCTTCGCGTGCGTGCGTGTGTGTGTGTACCTTGGATGTGAGGTCTCTATGGAAGATGCCTCTGCTGTGGAGGTACTGCAGGCCCCTAGCGATGTCTAGAGACAGGCCCATCCTGACTGACCACGACAGGTACTGGTCACTGTCCAGCAGCTGCTCAAGGTTACCCCCGTTGATGTACTGGAAGTAACCATGACAACCACAGACAAGCGTCAATCAAAAAGAGGCGACTGTGCTGTAACCATGACAAACGACAGGTTTCCCTAACCTTTACCACAGGTGACTCTCCATTGAGATAAAATAGATATTTTTTGCAAGACAGGTACAGGTCACTGTGCGTCAACCTAGACGACATCGAATCAAACCCTTGTTTAAAAGAGGAGATCTTACCTCTGTTAATGCATGGAGCTGTCCCTCATTAACACATACCCCTACAAACCTGGGACAGGAGACAGGAAGATGATTAGGTAAACATAATAGGTGGGGGGGGGGGGGGGGGGTTTAAAATGTGTATACTGAGGAATTTCCCCTGCAGACCAAAGCATTGATGATATGGACAGAGTGTGTGTTTTCATAAAAGCAGAACACAAACCTGAGTATGTTGGGGTGAGACAGGCGGTTCATCAGTTGGACCTCCCTCAGCATGTTAGCTCTGTTACTGGCCATGGTGTTCATCTTCAGAGCCATCACCCGCCCACTGATACGGTGCTGCACCTGCACAGAGAGAGACCGGAGGAGAGAGAACCATCACTAAGGTCAGACACCGGCCTGTTACGGACTTGACAACCAGCGTTAGAGAAAGGAAACCATTGGACAAGCAGTGAACATCAACTGTACTGTATGTGTCTAGCCCCCCCCAACCCCCCCGAGGGTCCTAGACTGGCATGTCTAGCTAAGCTGGGTGCTTTGGTGGAGAGTGTCTGGTGGTCACCATGGTGACGTGGCGTCTCATCCCCTATATCCTTGAGTGTGTTCGGAGGGGCTTGGACTCCTGCCCATCTCCCTCTAACTAAGACCATATAGATACCCACTAAGTAGTCCAACAGTCCAATTAGTACTGGGAGGGTGTACATGTCATGTTTGTAGGTATGAGAGAGTGAGTGTGACACATCTAGTGGTGGTGTGTGAAGAGAACAGAGAGCGTGGTTACATCAGTGCGACAGTGGCCTAGTAGATATGAGTTGGCCAGCAGATCAGTGGAGTGATGGGAAATCTAGAGTTTATTAATGGATCTATTAAAACAGACAGTCTGGCCTCGATCTTAAATCAAGGCTACAGCATACAGTCAACCAGTGACCATTAGGTCCATCCTACTCTGAACTGCAGTCCGAGATGGGGCGTGGGTACACACACACATACACAGAGTGGCCGCTGCTGTATTGAGGCAATCAGTGCCCACATTTATGACCACACTTCCAGTAAGAGCTAGTGCCGTCTAACGATTAGCTCTATGGTTCGTTCCCCAATCTAATTTATTAGATCTGGCTATAGGATTTAACTACATTAGTATTGCTGTACTACAGGCCAGGCCGCCCCTCTACCAGGTAGAAGCTGTGCCGCCGCCCCTCTACCAGGTAGAGGCTGTGCCGCCGCCCCTCTACCAGGTAGAGGCTGTGCCGCCGCCCCTCTACCAGGTAGAGGCTGTGCCGCCGCCCCTCTACCAGGTAGAGGCTGTGCCGCCGCCCCTCTAGGTTTAGGCCAGGGATGGGCAACTCCAGATCTCGAGGGCCTGATTGGTGTCACAGTTTTGCCCCTGCTAACAAACCAGAGTCCAATAAATCACCAAATCCCGATCTTCAGTTTAGAATCCAGTTTGATTAACTTATGGCTGCAGGGGCAGTATTGAGTAGCTTGGATGAAAGGTGCCCAGAGTAAACGATCTGCTCCTCAGTCCCAGTTGCTAATATAATGCATATTATTATTAGTATTGGCTAGAAAACACTCTGGAGTTTTTAAAACTGTTTGAATGATGTCTGAGTATAACAGAACTCATATGGCAGGCAAAAACCTGAGAAGAAATCCAAACAGGAAGTGGGAAATCTGAGGTTGGTCGATTTTCAACCCAACCCCTACTGAATACAGAGTGGGATATGGATAAAGTTGCACTTCCTAGGGCTTCCACTAGATGTCAACTGTCTTTAGAAACTTGAATGAGGCTTCTACTGTGTTGTGGAGCCAGATGGGAGCACTTTGAGTCAGTGGTCTGGCAGAGAGCCAGGTCACGCACATTTCACATGATAGTGACCTGCGTTCCATGGCTTCTCTAAAGACATAGAAATTCTCCGGTTGGAACTTTATTGAATATTTATGATAACATCCTAAAGATTGATTCTATACTTAGTTTGACAAGTTTCTTCGATCTGTAATACAACTTTTTGAAGTTTTCGTCTGACGTTCGGATGGACCTGCACGAGCGTTTGGATTTGTGTACTAAACGCGCTAACAAAAGTAGCTACTTGGACATAAATAAATGGACATTATCAAACAAATCAAGCATTTATTGTGGAACTAGGATTCCTGGGAGTGCATTCTGATGAAGATCGTCAAAGGTAAGGGAATATTTATAATGTGATTTCTGTTGATTCCAACATGGCGGGTAATTTTATTTATTTTATGAGCGCCATCTCAGATTGCATGGTTTGCTTTTTCCTGAAAGTTTTTTCTAAATCTGACACAGCAGTTGCATTAAGGAGAGGTATATCTATATTTCCATGTCTAACAATTGTATTTATCGACATTTATAATGAGTATTTCTGTATGATGTGGCTCTCTGCAATATCACCAGATGTTTTTGGAACTAGTGAACGTTCCAATGTATACTGAGATTTTTTAAATATAAATATGAACTTTATCAAACAAAACACACATGTATTTTGTAACATGAAGTCCTATGAGTGTCATCTGTTGAAGATCAAAGGTTAGTGATTAATTGTATCTCTATTTGTGCATTTTGTGACCCCTCTCTTTGGCTGGAAAAATGGCTGAATTCTGTGACTCGGCGGTGACCTAACAATCATTTGTGGTGCTTTCGCTGTAAAGCCTATTTGAAATCGGACACTGATGGGATTAACAACAAGATTATCTTTAAAACGGTATAAAATGCATGTATGTTTGAGGAATTTTAATTATGAGATTTGTTTTGAATTTGGCGCCCTGCACTTTCACTGGCTGTTGTCATATCGATCCCATTAACGGGATTGTAGCCCTAAGAAGTTTAATCAGCTGTGGTTACTAGGGATGGAGAAAAAGTGAGACACAATCAAGCCCTCGAGGACTGGAGTTTCCCACCCCTTGTCTAGGCCATCTGCTTTGTCCCGTCCACATGCAGAATTTCAGCTCAAATAAACAAGTGCACAGTAATCATGGATACAGGCCGTTGCCCAGTGGCCACAAGCAAAAATAGTCCTGCCATGGCAATGTGGTGTGAGAGTCCTACCTACCTACCTGAGGTAGTAGGTAGGGGTGTGTGTGGTGTCAGTGCTCCAGTCACAGCTAAACAGTGAGTAGCTGTGGTATCAGCATTCTAGTGACAGGAACATGGAGATGCCCAATAAATCTTACTCCGAGATCTATTTGGCTAAAATCAACATTTTCTTGGTGACCTGGAGATAAGACCAGGGGATTCATGTGGGGCTGGTTGCTGAACAAAGTCCGCAATAAACAGGCAGGGAGGACCTGTCTGTCTTCCTGTGTCGTCTTTAACTTGTTGAGTGTAGGGGGCAGTATTTTCATTTTTGGTTAAAAAACGTACCCATTTGAAACTGCCTATTTCTCAGCCCCAGAAACTAGGATATGCATACAATTGTCAGATTAGGATAGAAAACACTCAAAAGTTTCCAAAACTGTAAAAATATTGTCTGAGTATAACATAACTAATATTGCAGGCGAAAGAAAGCCTGAGGAAAATCCAATCAGGAAGTGCCTCTTATTTTGAAACCTCTGTGTTCCTATGCATGCCTATCCTCCATTTAAAGGGATATCCACTAGATTCCTTTTTCTATAGCTTCCCTAAGGTGTCACCAGACTTTAGACATAGTTTCAGGCTTTTATGTTGACAAATGAGCGTGAAGGATCACATTGCGTAAGTGGATAGGTGGGGGCTCCCAGAGTGAGCTTTGCGCAACTGAGTAAAGCGGCCATTGTTTCTCCCGCTGTTATTGAAAAACCTACACACTCGGTTGATATATTATCGAATATATATTTTAAAAACAACTTGAGGATTGATTATAAAAAACGTTTGACATGTTTCTGTGGACATTATGGATATTATTTGGAATATACTGCGTCTGCGTTGTTGTGACCGCTCTTTCCTGTGGATTTCTGAACATAATGCGACAAACAAACGTAGGTATTTTGGGTATAAAAATAATCTTCATGGAACAAAAGGAACATTTGTTGTGTAACTGGGAGTCTCGTGAGTGAAAACATCCGAAGAACAAAGGTCAACGATTTTTTTGATTGCTTTTCGTGACCTAGCTACTTAATGCTTAGTGTACATAATGTTATGTTATGCTATTGATAAACTTAAACGCTTGGATTGCTTTCGCTGTAAAGCATAATTTCAAAATCTGAGACGACAGGTGGATTAACAAAAGGCTAAGCTGTGTTTTGCAATATTGCACTTGTGATTTAATGAATATTTTTTGTAATATTATTTGACTGTGGCGCTATGCTATTCAGCGGTTGCTGATGACAATTATCCCAGTACCGGGATGGGTAGCATCATGAAGTTAAATAGAACACGATCCACTGTCTAAACCAGGAGCTGACTGTCTTCCTGGGTAGTCTTTAAATAGAACATGATCCACTGTCTAAACCAGGACCTGACTGTCTTCCTGGGTAGTCTTTAAATAGAACACGACCCACTGTCTAAACCAGGAGCTGACTGTCTTCCTGGGTAGTCTTTAAATAGAACACAATCCACTGTCTAAACCAGGACCTGACTGTCTTCCTGGGTAGTCTTTAAATAGAACACAATCCACTGTCTAAACCAGGAGCTGACTGTCTTCCCGGGTAGTCTTTAAATAGGACACAATCCACTGTCTAAACCAGGAGCTGACTGTCTTCCTGGGTAGTCTTTAAATAGAACATGATCCACTGTCTAAACTCTAGACCAGGACCTGATACACTCCGCACCATTTAGTGTTTTGCACAACATCGGTAGTGAGTGCCTCACACACACCGCAACTCCAGTATCTAATGCTATGACAGCCCTTCCCCACTCTTGCGGTGTGTGTGTGGTAAGCCTAGCAGGAGCAAGTAAGAGCATGCAGATTCAGGACATCAAAAGAAGCCCCCTCTCTCTTCTGCTCCCCAGTAGAAACATTTCCCTCTATGCCTTTCCTCCTCCCCCTCTCTGGGCTGACTCACTGGACCTTCAGTCACACCTCCACAACCACCTGGATCGTGTTCATTAGGGCGCACCATAGCAAAATGTTTTGGAACAGAAGATTTGTCCAGGTAGTCACTCACTCCCTGTTGAAGTCAGTTGTGTCCCAGTTTGGTGCGAAATGAACACATCCCTAGTCCGTTTATTTACCTACTGTAATGCTGAGGGTGGGGCCAGGGTGCTGGGGCGTAGCAGGGACAACAGAACGTGGAGACACAGAGCACAGGGAAATGGAAAGAACAGTCAAATATGTGTGAGTGCATTTAAATACCAAGTAGGTGTGCATGCATTTAAATACCAAGCAGGTGCGCATGCATTTAAATACCAAGTAGGTGCGCATGCATTTAAATACCAAGTAGGTGCGCATGCATTTAAGTACCAAGCAGGTGCGCATGCATTTAAATACCAAGCAGGTGCGCATGCATTTAAATACCAAGTAGGTGCGCATGCATTTAAGTACCAAGCAGGTGCGCATGCATTTAAATACCAAGCAGGTGTGCATGCATTTAAGTACCAAGCAGGTGCGCATGCATTTAAATACCAAGCAGGTGCGCATGCATTTAAATACCAAGCAGGTGCGCATGCATTTAAATACCAAGCAGGTGCGCATGCATTTAAATACCAAGCAGGTGCGCATGCATTTAAATACCAAGCAGGTGCGCATGCATTTAAATACCAAGCAGGTGCGCATGCATTTAAATACCAAGCAGGTGCGCATGCATTTAAATACCAAGCAGGTGCGCATGCATTTAAATACCAAGCAGGTGCATGTGAGCTCATGTGGAACATAAACAAAGGAACACACACACATCTTGATTGACAGGAACACAAGCTTTGACTGGAGGGGAGAAATAATAGAAGCAGGGAAAAGTGCTAGCTAAGTCACACCTCCTCCTCCAAACCCCAGCCAATGAACAGCCTGACTGACTCATGTCACTCATTGTAACAGATCACAAACACATGGGTGACAGTCGATGATGGATAGGTGTGTGATGCTAGGTCTGTCTGGGTAAAATAAATCACTGCTGAGTTTGCACAGAGGAGATTACCGACTCAGACAGAGGAGGGTGTGAGTGAGTGTGGGTATGTGCATGTCACATAGAATGTGTTTATGTGAGCGAGTATATATATATATATATATATATATATATATATATATATATATATATATATATATATATATATATATATATATATATATATATATATAGTAGTTTCTCAGGACGGCTGTTTTGGAAAAGGGCAGACTTTCCACAACTGAACTCTCCTCTGATAAAACTCTGTTCAGTTTTGACAACAGGACCCTGGAGGAGAGCACTTAATCCAGCCTGTCAATCAAACACACAGATTTCCTCACATGAGCGAACAGACGCACGTTCACTCAAACGCTGTCCGAGTGAGTCATCTCCTCTGTGCAAATGCAGTAGTGATTTTGCCCCGACAGTTCTAGCATCATCAGTGACCTCAGGGGTTGAAAGAAGGCGAGTGAGAGAAATTTATCAAGAATGAAGATATACAACACAGAATGTACCACAGAAGGCTTGCAAAGAGAATGTGAAGCAAGAAAATAAATAGGCCAAAAAATTCAAGAGATAAGAATGAACTGTTGTTGCAGATCAATCTGTGGCAGTAAATGGAGAGCAGATATATACATATATATATAGATATATATATAATATTACCAATATGATCATGTTGACATTTGAAGCATTTAGCTAAGAAAACGTCTGCATGTTCTGGCAATGAAAAGCAGGTGAGTGGGAATGGGGCGGCAGGTAGTCTAGAGGTTAAGGGGGTTGGGCCAGTAACCGAAAGGTCGCTGGTTCGAATCATATGCCACACCTGTCAGGTGGATGGATTCCCCTGGCAAAGGAGAAATGCTCACTAACAGGGATGTAAACTAATTTGTGCAAAACAAATTGAGAGAAATAAGTTTGTGCGTATGGAACATTTCTGGGATCTTTTTTTCATGAAACATGTGACCAACATGTTGCATTTATATTTTTGTTCTAGTTATTCTATACTGAATGGAACATTCTAAGTGTGTTCACCGCACTTCATTAAAACAGTAATGTAATTACTATTAATTGTATTATATTTCCGTGGCCAAAACAATGATCTGAACAAGGAAGTACCAGGACTCCTGCCTGCCTGTACAGGAAGTAACAGTTACAGTACGGCAGGCAGGTCGGTCTAGGGAGCTCTCGAAAAGATAAAAAGCAGAACCTGAAGGATTCGTCTTGACACGCGCACCCCTCCTCATATTGCACAATGGCAGCGTTGAGGTATGAATACCTGCCTGACGGCTGTGAGGAAAGCATCCATTGATCCAGAGTGTGTGTGTGTGTGTGACAAAGAAGGTGCTGAATAACACTAGAGATGGCAGGATGCCAAGAGTTTTGTGCAGCTCTGTTTATAATCCAGCATCAAGACTCAACGCTTCAGAGGGTGTGTGAACAGAGTGGCGAGGATCATTTATGGCTCTATTACCACACAGTCTGTCATGTCATCTGAACATTATAACAGTTAGATTGGAACTCCATGTAATTGCTGCGGTAAAAAGAATTTGCATTCATATGCAGTTATCAAAGGGCAGGTTGCTCAATCAAGAGGCATCTTTACAGCTGGCACTTTTAAACCCCAAGTCATTTGCATGCTCACTGCCCAGTCAAAAGGGCAACATGGCTGGGAGGAGTGATCACAGTGTGTGATACAGTAGGACCATGACTCAACCTCCTAGTCTAATGAAAGGTCTAGGATAACATTTTCCTTAACTTAACTATATGGTTAACTGTGCTAACAAGGTCCCAGAACAGGGGCCCGAGTGTGAGATTCCAGACCTCGTTACCTTAACCATGATTGTTATGGTCATGGTTAACTGGACTCAGTTGTTGACAGTATACCTAGGGCCCAGAGTTTTTCCTGACCAGGAAATACTACAGGAACCTAGTTTATATGCTATAATGTACACTGGGAGTTTTCCCAAGTCAGGACACGTTTAAGAAAAACTCCTGGCCCAATGTTATGAACATTACAATGCTCTGTGAAACAGGAGCAGGACTAGATGAAGTTGACACTATTGCTTGTTGCCCATAGAGCTCTGAGCTATGTAGGGAATGGGGCAGTGGTTCCCAAACTTGGGGTTGGGACCCCATGTGCGGTCCCCTCAAATTGAAATGGGGTTACCTAAGAAACTGTGTAATCTTATCAAACAAAATGTTTCCCTTCAAATGGGTACGGCATACAACCTTTAAGTATCAACTAATGACCCCTTACACTAGTAGAATGGGGTCTAACCCCATGAAGTTCTGGAAAACGGTTAAAGACCTGGAGAATAAACCCTCCTCACAGCTGCCCATGGCCCTTAATGGTGATGTGGTTGTTACTGACAAGAAGCACATGGCTGAGCTCTTTAAATCACCACATTAAGTCAGGATTCCCATTTGACTCAGCCATGCCTCCTTGCCCGTCCTACATTTCCTCATCTCCCACCCCTTCTAATGCGACTATTCTTGATGCTTCTCCCTCTTTTTCCCCTGCCCTTCAACACAGTTTCTCCCTGCAGGCAGTCACTGAGTCAGAGGTGCTAAAGGAGCTCCTGAAACTTGACCACCAAAAAACATCTGGGTCAGATGGTTTAGACCCTTTCTTCTTTAAGGTTGCTGTCCCCATCATCGCAAAGCCTGTCTGTCCTTTCTGGGGAGATTCCCATTGCTTGGAAGGCAGCCACAGTTTGTCCTTTATTTAAAAAGGGGGAGATCAAGCTGAACCGAATTGTTACAGGCCAATTTCTATTTTGCCCTGTTTATCAAAAGTGTTGGAAAAACTTGTCAATAATCAACTGACTGGCTTTCTTGATGTCTATAGTATTCTCTCAGGTATGCAATCTGGTTTCCGCTCAGGTTATGGATGTGTCACTGCAACCTTAAAAAGGTCCTCAATGTCACCATTGCCCTTGACTCTAAGCAATGTTGTGCTGCTATTTGTATTGCCTTGGCCAAAGCTTTAGATACAGTCTGGTTTGCTAACAACGTCTCTCAAAGAGTGCAGTGTATAAAGTCAGAAAATCTGCTGTCTCAGCCACTGCCTGTCACCAAGGGAGTACCCCAAGGCTCAATCCTAGGCCCCACGCTCTTCCCAATTTACGTCAACATAGCTCAGGCAGTAGGAAGCTCTCATCCATTTATATGCAGATACAGTCTTATACTCAGCTGGCCCCTCCACAGATTTTGTGTTAAATACTCTACAACAAAGCTTTGTCCAACAAGCTTTCTCTACCTGGAACCTTGTTCTGAACACCTCCAAAACAAAGGTCATGTGGTTTGGTACGAAGAATGCCCCTCTCCCCACAGGTGTTATTACTACCTCTGAGGGTTTAGAGCTTGAGGTAGTCATCTCATACAAGTACTTGGGAGTATGGCTAGACAGTACACTGTCCTCTCAGCACATATCAAAGCTGCAGGCTAAAGTTAAATCTAGACTTGGTTTCCTCTATCATAATCACTCCTCTTTCACCCCAGCTGCCAAACTAACCCTGATTCAGATGGCCATCCTACCCATGCTAGATTACAGAGACGTCATTTATAGATCGGCAGGTAAGGGCGCTCTCGTACGGCTAGATGTTCTTTCCCATTTGGCCATCAGATTTGCCACCAATGCTCCTTATAGGACAAATCACTGCACTCTATACTCATCTGTAAACTGGTCATCTCTGTATACCTGTCAAAAGACCCACTGGTTGATGCTTATTTATAAAACCCTCATAGGTCTCACTCCCCCCTATCTGAGATATCTACTGCAGCCCTCATTCTCCACATACAACACCTGTTCTGCCAGTCACATTCTGTTAAAGGTCCCCAAAGCACACACATCACTGGGTCGCTCCTCTTTTCAGTTCGCTGCAGCTAGTGACTGGAACGAGCTGCAACAAACACTCAAACTGGACAGTTTTATCTTAATTTTTTCATTTAAAGACTCAATCATGGACACTTACAGACACTTGTGGCTGCTTTGTATGATGTGTTGTCTGTGATGTATTGTTAACAGCCCTGTGTGCTGTTGTCTGTGCCCAATAATGTTTGTACCATGTTTTTGTGCTGCTACCATGTTGTGTTGTCATGTGTTGCTGCCTTGCTATGTTGTCGTCTTAGGTCTCTATTTAGTGTCGTCTCTTCTTGTGATGTGTTTTGTCCTATATTTATATTGTATTTATTTTTTTAATCCCAGGCCCCCCGTCCCCACAGGAGGCCTTTTGCCTTCTGGTAGGCCATCATCGTAAATAAGAATGTTCTTAACTGACTGGCCTAGTTAAATAAAATAGAATGCGGGTTCATGTCATTGTGTCTGGACAGCCGGCGGGACCTAAAATTGAGTGAATATGAGCACAGCAACCAGGGGATATAATTTCTCCAAGTTATGTCCCCTGCATATTCTAGTGTCAATT
Source organism: Oncorhynchus clarkii lewisi (assembly GCF_045791955.1). Classification (NCBI taxonomy): domain Eukaryota; kingdom Metazoa; phylum Chordata; class Actinopteri; order Salmoniformes; family Salmonidae; genus Oncorhynchus; species Oncorhynchus clarkii. Next base: position 17,264,607 of record NC_092155.1, read on the forward strand.
TAGGGTTGTGTAAAGTAAAAGATTGGGAACCCCTGGAACAGGGTGTCATTTGGGGACACAGACCAGGCTGAACCCCCTGGACTTTCTCCTCATGCAGTTCAGGGGCAATTTCACATTAACGGAATGAGGCGGAGACTCAGATTTTGCACTTAGAAAATAGGTCAAACAAGAAATTGCAAAGTTAAAAACCATACAACTACGCAAAAGGACGACTTCATTTTCTCATTTAGTTTTAAATAAAACACATTTACTTCTACAGTGCAGATTCAAAGTTTAGGAACTGAATGATTGCAAACAGCAAAGCAGTCAATCCGTTAACAAACTTTGCATATGCTCAAGTAATGGAGAATTGCTCAGTGGAAATGGTTAAATTAGCAGTCCCTCCTGGATTTGACAGGGATGTGATATTTTTAGGCTTAAATGCTTGATTTTGCTGCAGCAATTCCGTACTTTTTTTTTATGGCAATATGCAATGACTGTCACATTTTTTACGTGGGTTGATTTAACCATATTACGCAGCTAATGTGCAAGTGATAGGTTGAAAATGCGAGCCCTCTTTGTAACGCAGTGATGGATCAGTTTTAAGCAATAATATTGCGTTGATTTGACCGTTTAATGCAGAAACCGTGTGGTGATTGGTCAAATTTGTAAACCAGCCTTCGCATAACATGTAGGGAATGGATGTGAAGTAGTCCTTGTGCATAGAGTCATAACGTTTGTTTTAAAGTCATTGGCTTTTGTTTGACAGATTTTGAAGTGCAAAATCAGCATCCTTCTGTTCTCGTGAAATTGCCCTTTGAGTAGGGCTAACATCTATCTCTGCCTACAGACCGACAGGCCAGGAACCGGTATCACTTTCACACCAAAACACTGTCCCTTCCCTGTAATGTGGGCTATAGGGTTGGGGTCAATTCAATTTTAATGCAAGTGAATTCACAAAAAAAAACAAATTCCTTTTCCGAATTGTCCTCCTTGAAAAGCATTGGATCTTCAGTGTAATTCCTGAATTGACTGGAATGGAAATGAACCCAAACCTGGTGAGCCACAGACACAGTTCTGGTGCGGGTCAAGGTGGTGTTGTGGTCACCAGCAGCAAAATCATCATCAAGCCCATCACCATGTAAGCGTAAGCCTACATTATCTAACTCCTTGAGTGTCAGGTATTTAGAAGCTTCTTGTTTTCTACATAAGATTATTTTATTTAAAAAATATATTTAAAAAAAACGTTTCTGGAAAATGTCCTTCCAAAGAAGGTCCCTAAACTTAAGCCACCTCCACACACACACACACACACACACAGTAAAGGCCAACTAGCCACTAGTTTACAAGACCTAGATTATGTCCCAAATGGCACCCCATTCCTTATTTAGTAAACTACTTCTGACCAAAGCCTTATGGGGGCCCTGGTCAAAGGTAGTACACTAAATAGGATGCCATTTGGTACCAAGATATTGTTACCCGATGCATCAGGTAAGAATGCATGGTCATCATGTTTCATGCTTGGTGCCAATGATGACCTTAACAGGGATGCTCAGATGCCCAAACGGAGTTAGGTTGGCCATCTCATCCCACACTGTTTTGCATAAAACCTAGACTTGCTAAAACAAGTCAATATGCCGAGTTAGTCTGGACACGTATTTAAAGTGTCTCACAGTAGGAGTGCTGATCTATGATTTAAAGTGTCTCACAGTAGGAGTGCTGATCTAGGATCAGGACCTTTTCTCCATATTAATTACGATCAAGTAAAAACGGATCCTTAATCAGCACTCTTACTCTAAGACGCTTTATGAATAGGCTACAGGACAGGCCCTGAGTTCCAAACTCTTACATGTAATTTATAGGTAATTTACCTTGAACACTTCTGAGAAGAAGCCCGAGCCAATCTTCTCGCAGATGAAGTCATCTATCCGGGCCAGGCTGGACACAGCGCTGCGCAGTGCCCGGTAGGACGAGGGCCTGATCCGGTTCGGCCCGTGTACCGCGTGGATGGGTGGCTCCGCCGCCTCCTGACACCGGTCCGGCTCGACTCGCTCCATCTCGGTTATCCCGGGACTGCGACCTGCACGCAGTTTAAAATCCAACGTTTCTGTTTACATTTCTCATGTCCTCCGCAGCAGCGCGACGGTCCCGTGAAACGGATGAGCTTCACACTGGATGCTGAATTTCAGAACGAGGGTGAAAGACCGATTAATATCGCTGCCGAAATCCCATCGAACTCTAACGCAAAACACTGCCGTCTGTGTCCTCAAGTTCGGGCATTTCTTCCTCAGACTTTAGTTTCTACACAGCTTCCTTCCATCATGCCGCATCCGGCAGAGGTTGTGCGCGGTGTGTTTGATTATGTGACTGTAAAGATTTAGGCAGGCTATCCCCTCGTTCTCTCCCTCTACCCAATGCTGTAACTGCGCACTCAGGCTGCAGCAGTCAAAATCAGCTTCCTCTGGTCTGCATACGTATGCAGCGAAAAGGGCTCCTATTCTGCACCAATTGAAACCGGGTTTCCAGTGCGTATTTGTTGACAGAACGCGAAGCAGACAGACTCGCCGTTCGATGAGGAAATGAGAACAGAATTCCCTGTAAAATAGAAAACGAGGGTGTTAACTGTGGCTAACCGGTTATATGTGTAGTATAGGCCTACTTATCGGTGACTGGTCTGTCCTGATACAGGTCATGGAAGCAGTTAGCCCTTGACCATGACTCGGTTTCATTACACTACACATAAGGGTCGTTGGACAAAGGAGTATTCTGTACGGGGAGGTCTGTTATGAGCCCCGACCCTTGGTCTGAACATTAACACGCATCGCTTGCGGTAAGGTTTTTGGAAACATAAGGACCATGTGTCATATTAGTGAGAAATAATTTGGAAAAAACAAAAGTGTAGATTGATATACACCTTTATAGGGATAGGGTAAGGGTTCCCACACGGCCACATTTCCATGTTACAGCGCTTGTTTACGGATAACTGACAGAAGACAGAGTGGACAACCTGTGCCAATTTGCCATCTGCGCCGCTGAACACCTGTGTGTCAAGGGAAGACAGATGCCAAACTGTTGACAGGGAAAAATACTGTCAGCTGCAACTGTTAAAACAGTGTACAGTAAAAGTGTGTATTTTGCATTTATGGAATTATTTGTGTTATGTGAAAGAGGGCTGTGTGTTTCTAAAACCATACCGCAATTGAGACTCAATTCACGTTTATATTGAGTATTTGTCTGTTTTGTCTTTCAGAGCCAATTCGCCTTTAAACAAAAAATTTAAGGTCCTTGGACTATATGAAGTAACATTAGGCTACTTTAGTCCATTATTGGGATAGAAAGTAGTGCGATATCGCATCATCATTGTAGACACTTTACATAGACTACAGAACTGATCTAGGCCTAACCTGAGCCAATCGCGCAGGCGATTAAAGGCTAGGAGCCTATTCAAATGTACAGTATTTTGATTAATCACTCAATAGAAACGAGACTGACAGGCTGTACAAACACAAGCAAATATTCAGGTTGAAAACAAACAACCGATAGACGGGGCGGCGGGAGCTTGATGCTGTCGGTAAACAGTGAGCGAGCATATTCGTGAGAGACCTTCGGCCACCGTCAGTTTGACTGCGAGTCGTAAATTATAAATGCTGGGCTGAGTTGTGGGGGTTTGCCAGTCTCCCACACAATTCGTTATACACTAAATATAAGCCTACACTATTTCAAAATTGAAAATAATGACAAAAACACTATCATGCGCAACTTCGCAAAAATCATGGACGCGACTTACCTGCAATTGATCAAATCTACAGGTAGCCTAGCCTACTGTAACCTCAGCCTCAAGTGCCCTTAACCGACCGAGGTGTTTGGTTACCGGGCCTCTTATTTGACTAATTAATCAGCCTTGTCTACCGTCCCGCTGCAGCACGGTTCTCGTTTTACGTCCCCTTGCCTCCATTTGTCTTGGCTCTGCAGTGCACCGAGGAAAAAAAGTGCGACTTTTAGTGTGGATTCTTATTGGAGGAGAAGATACTGGGCGGGGCCCTACGTCATCACCTTCAGAAACTTCACTTGCCGGGGCTTTCAAATTCCAAAAAAAAAAAAAATTCAGCAAGTCAAAGTAAACACACTTTGCCTGTCATAGTGCGCAGTATATCCTACAGTAGTCTATGCAATCAAATTAAATAAAACAAATGTATTTCATTAAGACCATGTTACATCTGCAGTTGTCACAGAGTGGTTTACAGATAGCCAACCTACCCAGCCAAAAATCCCAAAGAACAAGCAATGCAGAGGCAGAAGCACAGTGGCCAGGGAAAAACTCCACAGAAGACAGAAACTTAGGAAAGAGACCTAGAGAGGAACCAGGCTCAGAGGGGTGGCCAGTCCTCTGTAGGCCTGTCTGGTTCAGTGACACTCCACATAGCCTAACCAGACAACTGACTCTGAACATCGAGGAACAGAGCTCAGCATTCGACCTAAGTGCCACCCTGTGATAAATCGCTTCATACTGTAGACCCATCTCACACCACATGCCGACATAGTTCACATTATAACATGCTGTGGCCACATTTGGCCCTTGGCAACACGTTGTGCCATTCAGTACCCATTGTGCCATTCAGTCCCCACTGCAACATCAGAATAGGCTGTAGGCTCCACAATGCATCATTTATCAATTTGTTTATTGGTTCTTTTAATCCACACATACTCTCCAGTGACTATGCCTGAAACACAATACTCAAGTCACACCATTGTTGTAGATAATGACATATTCCATGTATTATTCAGGACTGCTGTTCACTTATTTATTGAGCCTAAAATGTTATTTATTTTGACAACAGGACAGTCTCACAATAGAACTGACTGTGCTTTTCTCCTAAATGGCACCCCGTTTCCTACATCATGATTTCCCAAACTCTGTCCTGGGTCAACATCCTAATGGTGGAACCAGCTTCCCCCTAGAAGATATGACAGCAGAGTCCCTGCCCATCTTCCGAAAACATCTGAAACCCAACCTCTTCAAACAGTATCTTAAATAATCCAGCTCCTCACCTTGACCCCCCCCCCCCCCCCATTATAAAAAACGAATAATAATTAACCAGCATTTGCACTTGACCCACTCCCCTTCTGCTCTGAATCTACTGATAGCTACATTAATGAGGAAAAATGTACTTTCTATGCCTGTAATATGTGGTTGTCCCACCTAGTTATCTTAAGATGAATGCACTAACTGTAAGTCGCTTTGGAAAAGAACATCAGCTAAATGAATAAAATGTACATGTAAAATGTAAATAACCAAGTCATCATTTAAATGTGATTATTTGAATCAGCTGTGTAGTGCTAGGGCAAGAAACTAAACATGTACCCAGGGGAGGGTCCCAGGACCTAGTTTGGGAAACCTTGCCCTACATAATGCACTAGCCTACTTTAGACCAGAGCCCTATAGGGATAGGCTACTACAAAAATGGTGTCATTTGGGACAGCTTGTGTGATATGGACAGGCGGTGATTGTGTTGACCTCACACAGTAGTGAGCCACGGTTCTTTATCCAAACAAATACGCATGGGAGATCATTTGGCTACTACAGTATGTCTAGGTCATTGATTCTGTTGGCTATATCAGGGCTCTCCAACCCTGTTCCTGGAGAGCTACCATCCTGTAGGTTTTCACTCCAGCGCTGGTCCTGGAAAGCTACCCCCCTGTAGGTATTCATTCCAACCCTGTTCCTGGAGAGCTACCATCCTGTAGGTTTTCACTCCAACCCTGTTCCTGGAGAGCTACCCCCCTGTAGGTATTCACTCCAACCCTGTTCCTGGAGAGCTACCATCCTGTAGGTTTTCACTCCAACTCTGTTCCTGGAGAGCTACCCCCCTGTAGGTATTCACTCCAACCCTGTTCCTGGAGAGCTACCGTCCTGTAAGTTTTCACTCCAACCCAGTTACTGGAGAACTACCCTCCTGTAGGTTTTCGATCCGACCCTAATGTAGCTCACCTGATTCTAATTAGCTAGTTGATAAGCTGAATCATTTTGGTTACAACTGGGTTTGGAGCTCTTCAGGAACAGCGTCGGACAGCCCTGGTCTATATGCTTCGGACACATAAACCAGGGGAATTCAACTCTGACCCTACGAGGTCTGGAGGTCTGATAATTTATTGCACCCAGCTGGTGTCTCAGGTCTCAATCAGTTCCTGATTAGAGGGAACAATGAAAAAATGCAGTGACACTGGCTTCGAGGTCCAGAGTTGAGTTTGAGGGTCATAGACTAATGACTTGTTGACCTTTTAGACTGCGTATGCATAACTAAATGTGAATATGCATGTATGGGCCTGCATATGTATAGGCCTGTACTGGTAGGGCTACATATAGGTGGATAGGCCTACTACATACACTGCATACTGCACATTGGAGTATAGCCTGCATCTCACGTCTCATTTCCTCCACCAGTGCAGCAGCATACTGTGGACACACACACACCTCATTACGGACCTCCTGCAGGTACTAATGATCACACTCACTTCCCCTTGTTTCTATTTGGCTGTATGGGTCTGTGAGGTAGGGGGCTCCAATTGTTTTTGGAACTCACCAGCTGTTTCACGACCCCCCCCCCCCCCCAGAGGAAGAGGATTGGAAGGGGTATCCCACCTGTGGAGATACTGGGCAACAGGGCCAGTCACTAGAGGGGACACAGTGGTTAGTGGTATATCCTGGAGGAGAGACAGGGCACTAGGGTCAGTCACTAGAGGGGACACGGTGATTAGTGGAACCCCCTGGAGGAGAGACAGGGCACTAGGGTCAGTCACTAGAGGTGACACGGTGGTTAGTGGAACCCCCTGGAGGAGAGACAGGGCACTAGGGTCAGTCACTAGAGGGGACACAGTGATTAGTGGAACCCCCTGGAGGAGAGACAGGGCACTAGGGTCAGTCACTAGAGGTGACACGGTGGTTAGTGGAACCCCCTGGAGGAGAGACAGGGCACTAGGGTCAGTCACTAGAGGGGACACAGTGGTTAGTGGAACCCCCTGGAGGAGAGACAGGGCACTAGGGTCAGACATTATGGAACAATAAATTGGCAGGAAAGCAGATCATAATGAAGTATGTGTGCTCTCATCCTCTCACCCAATGGAAGTTGAAGATAATGAATAAAATTGCTAAATTACTGTGAACATTATACATAAAGTATAGGGTCATAATACTGTAATAATACCATATAAGGCAGTCTATTCAGTGGGGTGTATTTAGAAATGTGTTTGATATTGAAGTACAATGAAAAGACTCCTCAATATAATGAGATGGGATGAGTTGCCCTCCATCCATTATAGTCTAAATGGCTTAAAGATAAAAAAGAGAAATCAATTGAATGGGCCCCTTGAGGATTATTATTCTATTGTGTATGTATGTCCGTGCATGTGTCGGGGTGTGTATGTGTGTATGTGCGTGTGCGTGTGCGTGCATGTGTCGGGGTGTGTATGTGTGTATGTGCGTGTGCGTGCGTGTGTCCGGGTGTGTATGTGAGAGCGAGCGAGCGAGTGACCAATATCATAGTACCCTGAGTGCTCATGTCAGCAAAGATGTATGAAACACACATCAAACATGACACTGTGGTAGAGCCCAACTGCACTCTATGGATCTCAAACTCTACGTCTGTAATGAGACAACTACAGTGTTCTATTTACAGAATCAGAATGAGTAGAACAGGCATCCCCTTCTACAGCTTCTATTTATATTGTTATCCTGCATGTGGGCTGTAGATAATAAGGGACATTGGATTGTAGAGACTTGAGAGACACAAACACAGTCAATTAGCAGTTTTAAGATGTCCCACCCACTGCTCTCACTCTTTCCTGTCTCTACATGCCCCAAAAGGTTACTTCTCTACCGACCCTACAACAGAGAGTGTGGGGGTGTGTGGTTCTCACTTTACAGGAGAGATAGAGACCCACTCTCTACTCAGGTTTCTATTATTGTGAATGTTTGTATTAAATCCTATTGATATTGTAATTATTGGGTTGATCATTTGCTCCATAAATCCTCATAAGCCTGTGTGTGGGGGCTTGTTGTGATGCTAAATTGTTGTATTTCCTATAAATTAGACAGGTCTAAGAATAGCTTTGGTTCTTGTTGAATTTAATTAGTCAATAAAAGGCTATGTATCACTTTGTTGGCTAATTATGCTGCATGACAGTAGGTTTTACAGGGATGACTGATTGTCCATAAATAATATATGCAGAGGACTACAGTAAAATAATCTGCATTATTGAAAATACAGCAACTTGCATCGCCCCTTTAAACAGGCTAGATGAGATATTGATTTGGCCTATTTTCACGGGAATGAAAACATCGTTTTCCATAGCTTAAAAGATTTGTGGCCTATGCAATTTAGCCAAATGTAGCCCATAAGAAAATGTCCAGCAAAATGTCCCCGGGGGGACACTGTCCTTTTGGGAAACCCTTTCCTAACCCACTGACTTGCAGTGCAGATGGTGTTTCCCCCACACCTCTGAATATCCCCCTGTTTGTTTGACAGACGAGTTGTTTGAACAGTTTTTATGCATAGCAATACTGCCACCCTGTGGCGCAAGGTAGGGATGACATCGTGGATCGCATTCAGGAGAGGATTATAGTAAATACAGGGATTTGTGTGGATTTGTGAGCGTGCGATGTGTCACTATAATGATTGGTTGACTACTACGCTGTACATCTATTTGTTTTTGTGGTTTACTTGATAGACGTATGTACATTACATATTACATTACAAGGTGCTCCAACACCCCCTGTTGGTGAGATGGTGAAACTGAAAGAATTTGTGTTGCAATAAAAAACAATGAAAAACTATTTTGGCTGCATTATTGATATAAATATATACATGTTTTGCTCATGATATGCTCTTATCTACTCAGTTGTGGGGGTTTGGAGTTGGGCATGCTCTGCTGTATATGATGGACCTCTCGCTCTTCCTCTCTGTACCTCCCCCCTCTCTTCTCGGCCCCTTGTAGTGGATATCATGTGATCTGGAGTGGTGCTCGCAATAGTTTTCCACTATTTCCTATTTGTTTACTAAACTCTAAACTTGTCGAAAGGGGAATAAGAACTATATCAAATAATAAGGAACATGGCATTCTGAACAGCTAAGCGCTCAGTCAACCTCCATTTGGCAATTCTGATTCCCGATTCCTTCTTACAGCAAAAATGAAATCAGGAAGCACCAGTGACTCGATCTATAAAAAAGTGGTCAGATAAAGCAGATGCTAAACTACAGGACTGTTTTACTAGCACAGACTGGAACATGTTCCAGGATTCTTCCGATGGCATTTAGGAGTCAGTCACTGTGCATCGAGGACGTTGTCCCCACAGTGACTGTACGTACATACCCCAACCAGAAGCCATGGATTACAGGCAACATTCACACTGAGCTAAAGGGTAGAGCTGGAAGATCATAAGAAATCCCGCTATGCCCTCCGACGAACCATCAAACAGGCAAAGCGTCAATAGGATTTAGATTGAATCATACTATAAAGGGAAGCACATCAACACCATTATCCCAGAAACTCTAGACCCACTCCAATTTGCATTCCTCCCCAACAGATCCACAGATGATGCCATCTCTATCGCACTTCACACTGCCCTTTCCTTTCCCACCTGGACAAAAGGAACACCTATGTGAGAATGCTATTCATTGACTACAGCTTAGCGTTCAACACTATAGTGCCCTCAAAGCTCATCACTAAGCTAAGGACCCTTGGACTAAACACCTCCCTCTGGAACTGCATCCTGGACTTCCTGACGGGCCGCCCCCAGGTGGTAAGGGTAAGTAACAACACATCCACCATGCTGATCCTCAACACGGGGGCCCATTAGGGGTGCGTGCTCAGCCCCCTTCGGTACTCCCTGTTCACTCATGACTGCACGGCCAGGCATGACTCCAACACCATCATTAAGTTTGCTGATGACACAACAGTGGTAGGCCTGATCACCGACAATGATGAGACAGCCTATAGGGAGGAGGTCAGAGACCTGACCGTGTTGTGCCAGGACAACAACCTCTCCCTCAACGTGATCAAGACAAAGGAGATGATTGTGGACCACAGGAAAAGGAGGACCGAGCACGCCCCCATTCTCATCGACGGGGGCTGTAGTGGAGCAGGTTGAGAGCTTCAAGTTCCTTGGCGTCCACATCACTAATAAACTAACATGGTCCAAGCACACCAAGACAGTCAGGAAGAGGGCATGACAAAACCTATTCCCCCTCAGGAGACTGAAAAGACTTGGCATGGGCCCTCAGATCTTCAAAAGGTTTTACAGCTGCACCATCGAGAGCATCCTGACGGGTTGCATCACTGCCTGGTATAGCACCTGCTCGGCCTCCGATCTCAAGGCACTACAGAGGGTAGTGTGTACGGCCCAGTCAAATGGCTACCCAGACTATTTGCATCCCCCCCACGCTGCTGCTACACTCTGTTATTATCTATGCATAGCCACTTTAATAACTATACCTACATGTACATAATTACCTCAATTACCTTGACACCGGTGCCCCCCGCACATTGACACATTGACTCTGTACCAGTACCCGCTGTATATAACCCCACTATTGTTATTTACTGCTGCTCTTACATTCTTTGTTATCCTTATCTCTTACTTTTTTAGGGATTTTTTAAAACTGCATCGTTGGTTAAAGGGCATGTGACAAATAAAATTGACTTTGATTTCATTCTCTCGTCTTCCTCTCGCAGGCCTGCTCCTTTCCATGTTTAACAGGTATGTGTAGGCCCAGCAGCCCAGCAGCCCTAGTCTAGAAAGCAACACAGTGAGTGGTGCTTTCCACCTGCTGGTGCTGGTTTGAGGTGAATGCTTTTCTAAACGATGAACCGCACAGATGTCCATTTGTGCTCAGTTTTAATAGGCACAATCTTAGTGACAACACCCCTCTCATTATCTCTCTCTCACTGTCACGACTTCTGCCGAAGTCGGTCCCTCTTTTTGTTCAGGTGGCGTTTGGCGGTCGACGTCATCGGCCTTCTAGCCATCGCCGATTCACTTTTCATTTTCCATTTGTTTTGTCTTTGTTTTACACACCTGGTTTAAATCCCCCAATTACATGTTCATTGTTTTCCCCATGGTTTTTGTGCGTGATTGTTTTATTGTAAGTTCGGTCCAATGTTTGTGGGCTCGGTATTACTTCATGTATTTGGACATTTTGAGTAAAGTTCCTTGTGTTACTCATCTCTGCTGTCCTGCGCCTGACTCCTCTGCACCAACTACACCCAGATCCTTACACTCACATACACCTCCTTTGTAGTTACACAGTATAAAGAAATGTGAGCTCTGTTCACATCTGTGCTCCTTGGCAGTGTGTGAGTTTCAAGTTTGGGGAAGCTTACAATTTATCCTACCATGTCTACCGATCTCTTTGCCAGTTATTATTTTCATTTGCAAATTTTCGTGAAACAGTTTAATTACAATAACAACGTTTTAGTTTCCAAAAATCATTGTCAAGTGGTTAATAATTACATCGGAAATAAAATGATACGAATCCTAGAGTTAAAATTCCACTGATGGGAGAGCACCAGCCTCTGCCATATGGACACGTTGATTGACATTGAGCCGTTGGCAGCTAAAGAAATGAGCGCATGGAACTAAGAGATAGCCTAGGCCAATGTAGCAATAGGCCTAAAATTGTCTACTAAGTAAAAATAGCCTGCAGTAAACCAACAAATAAACAGACAATATCCAGATGAAAATGCATATAGTAGACTGCATTAATCTCTCTACTCTGCCTGTCTGCCTCCCTTTATATCTGTCTTGACTTGAGCTATTTCTATCTGTCTTGACTTGAGCTATTTCTGTCTGTCTTGACTTGAGCTCTTTCTATCAGTCTTGACTTGAGCTATTTATATCTGTCTTGACTTGAGTTAACACTAGTGAAGTACAACATTGTATCAACTAGCCTATTCAGGGCCCTCAGAGTTTCCTTGCCAGTGAGCTAGAGACAGAGACAGCTGATTTTGCAAAGGGAAATGTGTTCAGGTGTTTTATGACATTTCCACTGGATACTGTATATGGGATCATCAGAGCATGACATTTTGGTCTGGTGATTATCAAGGGGGAGTGTTGGAAAGATTTGTCAAATACTGCGAGGAACTATTACCACTTACAATATATTTAAAAAACTGACTGTAGTTGACTTACTGTGTGAGGTGAAGAAAATACTTACTGAGAAGCTCAGTTGATTTGTGATGTGAATTAAGACAATAAGAAATCAGACATCCATCCCCAAATGGGCACTTTCCTACATTTGCACGCAGCAGGCCTGTTAGTCTACTTCTATATGTGTTCAGCCTACTTCTATACGTGTTCAGCCTACTTCTATATGTGTTCAGTCTACTTCTATACGTGTTCAGCCTACTTCTATACGTGCTCAGTCTACTTCTATAGGTGCTCAGCCTACTTCTATATGTGTTCAGTCTACTTCTATACATGCTCATTCTACTTCTGTACGTGTTCATGCTTCGTCAACATTAAGAGGACAGAGCAACCAGACATATGCTCATTGCTCACATGGATCGCTCCAAACAAAGTACAATGTAAAAATTGACAAAACTCTTAAATGATTGTATGAAATAAAACAAAACTTGTTTCTCACAAGTGTTGCAGGTTGTGAACTCTGCAAGCAATGTTTCCACTCCTAGAATGAGAACAGTAAATGACTGTAGGCCTAAAATAAATTAATATAACCAAATGATGGGGATTCATTGTAAATGTATTACTGGTGACATTTGCGATGGGGAATTTATAAAAATAAACAATCAAAGGGCAAACAATTAACCCAATTAAACAACGAATGCACAAGAATTGGCGGTAGACAGCTCAGCGCATCAATAGCCTATTAGGCATATAGAACAACATGCTTGTGATTTGAAACAATCCACAGCTTTAAAAGATGCCAATGATCCTCTGTGTCTGAGTCTTACTCTCTGGTGATGTTTTTTTAGGATTGTATTTATTTCTGTATAGAAAGGAGTTGGCTAATGTATTTATATTTACTTTAGGCTGCAGTGACTAAGCTACTCTTACCGAATCTTATCTTATTCTTACTCATAGTCAATACCGTAGCGAGCCTGGTTTATAAGTGAGGATATTGACTCTTCTACTTGAGCATGCCTTTGTGGCACAGTCTATTTCCGCGGGGCTACGGGCCAGAAGGTTGAGGGTTCAAGACTGTCATTACAACCCAGTGCTTTTAATTCTCATAGGACACGAGGACAAATCTATGGTTCATATAAAATAACATCTAGGCTATTTATTTTTATGAGAAGCAATGCTTGTGGACAGCAAAGGATAACCATGAACCTTTTATAATGATTGTTCACACACTTGGCCACTTCATATATGGGTTAGCTGAAAACGTCACGATACCGATGCGCACTCTCTTCAAAATGTTGTGATTCTGATTGGCCAGATAGCTACCAACAATGACAAGAAACTGTCATATTGGGAATCGTAAGTGACTCGTTTCAGCTAGTTTCTGCCTTCACATACTAGTCGGAACTAGGAAATTCTGACATTCTGACTTGCTGATTCATTGAACGTGGCACATGTAGAACTCCATCCAGTCAGCAAGTCGAACTTGACTAGCACATGAATTTAGCAATTATCTTGTTCTTGATACCATGTCTTGTTTTGAGGTGTTTTGACTGATTTCATGTCAATGCTACTATGCATAGCCGCGGGAAGTAGAGGTGCAGCACCTGAAAAATCAGAATTTAAAAAAGTATTAATAAAAAATACAAATTCTAGATTTTTTTTTCTTTCCCCAAAAGTAGTGCACTGTGTCTTTACTACACCTGTATTAGCGGCATCCCCACCCCAACAAGCATCTGAGCCATATTGGTATAGCTGGCTAACCAATAACTAAGATGTACAGTATTTGAGACAAATGCTCATTGTGCAAATGTATTTATGTTTTCAATAAACATTGGAGACAAAATATAGTTTACATATTATCAACAATCTAAGCCAACCCTGTCTGTTTTGCCTCATGCAACTATATCGGTTTTGCTAAACAACTATATCGGTTTAAAGTTTAGCCATGGCTGACATGATTGCGAGGTCGAGGATGGTTTTGAATTCCACTGCGACTAGTGATGGGTCGTTCGCAAATGAGTCGGCTCTTGTAGGTGAACGTTGGGAGCCGGCTTGCATATCAGAAGAGCCAAATCTATTTATTAAAAAAATACAAAAATAAAAATATGAATAATCAAAATATTTAAATGAATAGAATTAACTAATTCAAAGAACGAAAAATAAATAAAATAATATAGGCCTAAATGCTCAAGCGCACACACATTCGTTCTGACTGTCTGCTCAGACTAACAGCCTCACCTGTTGTTCCTGTCAATCAGACACGCAGTGTCAACCAATGAACCAGAGATGCGTGTGGGAGGGCCGAGCCAACTCACTCACAGTCACACACTTAGCAGCCGAGGAGAGAGAGGAAGGACAGCTGTGAAAACAACAGCTGGAAAATGAGTCGGAAGCACAGTAGCATTTGGATGCATTTTAATAATGTGGACAATGTTAGAGCACAGTGTAGAATTTGCCAAAACAAAATCTGATATAAACCTGGTTCTACGCACAACCTACACCGGCATATGGGAACTGTGCACCCAACTGTGAAGCTAGCTGTAGTGAAGCTTTGAGAAACTAGTGGGCCTGCTAGTGATAATGGTGGAGTCAGCACCTCCACACGTGGAGATGTATCCACTCAGTCAAGTAGGCCTACTCCGCGACCCACAGCAACGCAGTCTTCTATAGACCAGTTTATGCCAAAGTCTATGTCTGTAGCAAAACAAGGCCAAATTGATATTGCATTGGCTAAAATGATTGCCACCGATTTCCAGCCATTTTCGATCATGGAGGACAGAGGTTTTAGAAATTATAGCAATAGTCTAAATCCAATGTACACAATTCCAAGCAGGAAAACCCTTTCAAAATCACTTAATCCACAACTGTATGAGAGCACACAGGCTTCAGCGCGGGAAAGAAGCTACTGCAGTTTGCCTTACCACTGACTGCTGGACATCAAGGGTAACCAATTCTTACATGTCGGTTACATGTCACTTCATTGAAGATTTTTTATGTCTAGCTGTCTTCTGGACTGCTTTGAGTTCAGCAACAGACACACCTCAGAGAACTTGGCAGAGGAACTGTTGAGAGGGGCCAGAAAATGGCAAGTAGATGGAAAAGTGGTCTGTTGTGTTAGCGACAATGCAGCTAACATAATCAAAGCCATGAACATTTTAAAATGGACCCATCATCCATGTCTTGCCAACACAATCAACCTGATTGTAAGAGATGCTCTGAAGGTGATGAGGCCCACTATGGACTAAGTGAAAGCAGCTGTGGAATACATCCACAGGAGCACAGTAGGTGCTGAATAACTAAAGTCTACACAACGCCAGATGGGGATGCCTGAGCTGAGGCCTAAACAAGACTGCACTACAAGGTGGAATTCAGCATTTTATATGTGGAAGCGGTTTCTTGAGTCAAAGGATGCCATCATCTCTACCCTGGCCATTGTCAATGCACCTGTTGATGCTCTGACCCAAGAGGAATGGGAGGTGGTAGAGGAGGTGTGCAGAGTCCTGGAACCCTTTGAGTAGGTCACTGTGGAGATCAGTGGAGAGAGGTACAGTAAGCAGTTATTACTACATCATTATTTAATCCAGTATTATATATGTACAGTGGGGCAAAAAAGTATTTAGTCAGCCACCAATTGTGCAAGTTCTCCCACTTAAAAAGATGAGAGAGGCCTGTAATTTTCATCATAGGTACACTTCAACTATGACAGGCAAAATGAGGAAAAACCCCAAGAAAATCACATTGTAGGATTTTTTATGAATTTATTTGCAAATTATGGTGGAAAATAAGTATTTGGTCAATAACAAAAGTTTATCTCAATACTTTGTTATATACCCTTTGTTGGCAATGACAGAGGACAAACATTTTCTGTAAGTCTTCACAAGGTTTTCACACACTGTTGCTGGTATTTTGGCCCATTCCTCCATGCAGATCTCCTCTAGAGCAGTGATGTTTTGGGGCTGTTGCTGGGCAACACAGACTTTGAACTCCCTCCAAAGATTTTCTATGTGTTTGAGATCTGGAGACTGGCTGGGCCACTCCAGGACCTTGAAATGCTTGTGTTTGGGATCATTGTCATGCTGAAAGACCCAGCCACGTTTCATATTCAATGCCCTTGCTGATGGAAGGAGGTTTTCACTCAAAATCTCACGATACATGGCCCCATTCATTCTTTCCTTTACACCACATATGTCAGAGTCAAGGCCCGCGGGCCACATCCGGCCCGCAAGAAGGTTTTTTACGGCCCCTGGGATGATCTTGATTTATTATTAGAACCGGCCCGCAGCAAGCCGGCAGCCCGCAGATCTTTTACACGCACCAATACTACATTTCCCACAATGCAAAGGTGACGCACCGAGCAGTAGGCTGCTTCATTTCAATATTTATTGGCACAGCAGTCGTCAGCATCACAGTAAAATTAACTTTCAGATACCCATCAAAAATGGCAAAACGGAAGGTGGATACTGAGAACCGGGGGTTTCAAACAAGGTGGGAGTCGGAGTATATGTTCACGAAGGTAGCTGGAAAACCTGTGTGTCTTCTGTGTGGAGAAAGTGTGGCGGTACTGAAAGAGTATAATCTGAGACGACATTATGAAACGAAACACGCGGACACACACGCGGACGCAACTGTCAAGGCCAGTTTTATTTTGGCAGAAGAGATCGCTAAATCAGCCCGGCCATTTACGGAGGGGGATTTCATCAAAAACTGCATGATTAAAGTTTGTGACGAAGTTTGCCCAGAAAAAAGGCAACTCTTTTTAAATGTGAGTCTGAGCAGAAACACCATTGCCGAGAGAGTAGACCAGTTGTCCATCAATCTAAAAGAGCAGCTTGTGAAAAAGGGAAAAGATTTTATTGCATATTCCTTGGCTGTGGATGAGAGCACCGACATTTCTGACATTGCCCAGTTGTCAATTTTCATCCGCGGAGTGGACTCCAACCTAAGCGTGACAGAGGAGTTTTTGGCTTTACGTCCTATGCATGGCACAACTACGGGGCATGATTTGTATGAAGAGGTGTCAAGATGTGTAAATGAGATGGAGCTGCCTTGGGAAAAACTCGTGGGTTTGACAACCGACGGAGCACCTGCGATGTGTGGACACAGGAGCGGACTGGTGGCGAAGATACGGGAAAAGATGCAAGAGGAAAACGCGACAGGTGAGCTGACAGCTTATCATTGTATCATACACCAGGAAGCGTTGTGCGGTAAAGCCTTGAAAATGGAGCATGTAATGAGCATCATCACGCGCACAGTTAACTTTATCAGAGCCAAAGGTTTGAATCACCGCCAGTTCAAGGCATTTCTGACGGAGTTAGAAACGGAGCATGGTGATTTGCCTTATCACACAGAGGTGCGATGGCTAAGCCAGGGAAAGGTGCTTCAAAGATGTTTCGAGCTTCGTGAGGAGATTTGTCTGTTCTTGGACAGCAAAGGGAAAGACACAACACAACTCCGAGACGAAATGTTTCTGTGTGAAATGGCTTTTCTGTGTGACATTACGAGTCATCTGAATGCAATAAACTTGCAGCTGCAGGGTCGGGATCGTGTCATCTCTGATATGTACAGTACAGTGAAGGCATTTAAAACCAAACTGACTCTGTGGGAGACGCAGATGCGGAAAGAAAATTTGAGCCACTTTCCCAGCTGCCAGACCATGAAAGAGAAGCTCTCTACCAGTGCGTTCCCGAGCACACAGTTGGCTGATAAAATAGGTATGCTTGCCGCTGACTTTCGACGCCGATTTGCTGACTTTGAAGCACAAAAAAGCAGGTTGGAACTGCTCGGTAACCCATTTGCTGTTGACGTGGAAAGCTCACCACCAAACCTCCAAATGGAGTTGATTGACCTCCAATGCAATGATGCACTGAGGGCAAAATATGCGGCAGTGGGTGCTGCGGAGTTCGCCCGTTTCCTCCCCGGCACAATGCCCCAGCTGCGCATCCAGGCTGCTCAAACGTTGTCTATGTTTGGCAGCACATACCTGTGTGAACAACTGTTTTCTTTGATGAACCTGAACAAAACATCACACAGAAGTCGACTTACTGCTGAACACCTCCACTCAATTCTGAGGATTTCTTCAGCTCAGAGCCTTACCCCGAACATTGATGAACTTGTGGAAAAGATGGGACACCACCAAGTATCACCCTCAACCTCAAACAAGTGAACATTACTGTGCAATCACATATTTAGAGTTTTTACTCAGTTCAAGTTTAAAAGTTAAAATTTAATATTTGTTTTCACTGCATGTTACTTCTCCTTAAACAAAGTGTTGTTTTTGATTAATAGATTTTTGCACTTTATTTTTTTGTATTTCAATCCAATTATATTTTAAAAATATTTCAGTTGAGTGGATGATAGAAAATTGCTATTATTGTTTTTTCTTTGAAGTAAATTTAGCCCACTTTTGCTAAAATAGAAAATATAGTCTACTGATGGTGCCTTGAATACCGGTTTCTTTCATTTAATGTTCATGTTATGGGGATATTTATATAAAGGAAATTTGTCTTTTGTGTCTGTTGAAAATTAAAGATTACTGACAGAGCCATAAGAAAATATTGCTTTATTTATCTGATCATATTGTAATATATTTGTTAGGTTTTCAGTAGGTTCAATTAGGTTCACTAGACTATATGCGTCATTTAAAAATTTTTCAATGAACATTCGAACAGTCCGGCCCTCGTCTTGTAGCTGATTTTTTTATTTGGCCCTCCGTCCATTTGACTTTGACACCCCTGCTTTACACGGATCAGTCGTCCTGGTCCCTTTGCAGAAAAACAGCCCCAAAGCATGATGTTTCCACCCCCATGCTTCACAGTAGGTATGGTGTTCTTTGGATGCAACTCAGCCTTCTTTGTCCTCCAAACACGACGAGTTGAGTTTTTACCAAAAAGTTATATTTTGTTTTCATCTGACCATATGACATTCTCTCAATCTTCTTCTGGATCATCCAAATGCTCTCTAGCAAACTTCAGACGGGCCTGGACATGTACTGGCTTAAGCAGGGGGACACGTCTGGCACTGCAGGATTTGAGTCCCTGGCGGCGTAGTGTGTTACTGATGGTAGGCTTTGTTACTTTGGTCCCAGCTCTCTGCAGGTCATTCACTAGGTCCCCCTGTGTGGTTCTGAGATTTTTTCTCACCGCTCTTGTGATCATTTTGAACCCCCGGGGTGAGATCTTGCGTGGAGCCCCAGATCGAGGGAGATTATCAGTGGTCTTGTATGTCTTCCATTTCCTAATAATTGCCCCCACAGTTGATTTCTTCAAACCAAGCTGCTTACCTATTGCAGATTCAGTCTTCCCAGCCTGGTGCAGGTCTACAATTTTGTTTCTGGTGTCCTTGGACAGCTCTTTAGTCTTGGCAAAAGTGGAGTTTGGAGTGTGACTGTTTGAGGTTGTGGACAGGTGTCTTTTATACTGATAACAAGTTCAAACAGGTGCCATTAATACAGGTAACGAGTGGAGGACAGAGGAGCCTCTTAAAGAAGAAGTGAGAGCCAGAAATCTTGCTTGTTTGTAGGTGACCAAATACTTATTTTCCACCATAATTTGCAAATAAATTCATAAAAAATCCTACAATGTGATTTTCTGGATTTTTTTTCTGATTTTGTCTGTCATAGTTGAAGTGTACCTATGATGAAAATTACAGGCCTCTCTCATCTTTTTAAGTGGGAGAACTTGCACAATTGGTGGCTGACTAAATACTTTTTCCCCCATTGTATATGAACAGTAGATGAGAATGAAGTATCAGTAGACCAAACATGAACCTGAAATGATAAGTTACTGTTCTCTCTTCAGCTATGTGACAGCCTCAAAAATTATACTCCTGTGTAAGGGTTTGCAGCGAATCACAGCCAGCCGCCAGTGGAAGCAAATGTAACCACAGGACATGTGACAGAGTTGATGGACACCCTATGTTCATCAATGGACAGAAAGTTCCACAGAATGGCTATCAGAAACCACTGCACTTGACCCCAGGTTTAAGAAGTTAGCCTTCAGTGATGCCAGAGCGATTGATGAGGCTCTTCAAAGAATAACCTCAGCAGCAGGGAGGGACATCCCCAGCAGTCAGCTGGCTCAGGCACCAGGGCAACAGGAAGAAGAGGGATCAGATGGAGCAGAAGCACCAGCAGTAGTGCCACAAACGTCTGCTGTTTAGATGCTGTTTGACGAGAGAGCAACTGGGGATGCAGCACGAAGGAATCCCTCTGCAGATGCCATAATGGAGGTCCGATCCTACTTGGACAAGGAGAGAGGACCCGAGGAGAGTGTGTTGCTGCATGATAGGCTACTGCGTTGCTCTCTGGGAGCAGTAGTTTAGACCAAGGTTTCCCAAACTCGATCCTGCCCCCCCCCCCCCCCCCCCCCCTGGGTGCATGTTTAGATTTTTACCCTGATTCAAATAACCAACTCATTATCAAGTTTTGATTATTTGAATCACTGTGTAGTGCTAGGGCAAAAACCAAAACGTGCGCAGGGGACCCTGGTTTAGACTGGCTGAACCTGTCCATTACATACTGAGCCTGTTCTGTGCTCTCCTAGTGAAACTGCCTGCTTGACTTTTTATAGTGAGTAAAACGTCCATAGTCTGCCAGTCTAGGCCTAATAGCCTACTGAGAACCATAGCAGTTATTAGATAGACACCAAACTTTGTATCAGTAGCCTACAACACACAGGAGGTTGGCAGCATCTTAATTGGGGAGGACAGGCTCATGGTAATGGCTGGAGCGGAGTTGGTAGAATGGTTTCAAACACATCAAATATACAGAAACCACCTTTCACTCTATTCCATTAATTCCATTCCAGCCATATAGCTCCTCCCACTAACTCCTTCTTCTACAGCACCAGTGCTCCCCACCAAAATGTATTTCATTCACAATTCATAGACATTGCAAGGTAATCCTGATTGCTGCAAGTGACCGCACCTGAGGGGCATGTGGTTTTAAGCAATTAGTCTGGTCTTCTGTAAGGATGTAAACAAGGGAGAAAGCACAGGAGGTTTGTGCCACCATGGTTTCCATGGTTTCCATGTGCTTGACATGATTCAATTCACTCCATTCTAGCCAATATTGTGAGCCGTCCTCCCCTCAGTAGCCTCCACTGGGAGAAAGTGAAAAATCTGGGAGAAAGTTTGACCCCTGTGGGGACCAGGAAGTGACAACGCAGTGCGACCCCGGGCTGACCCCTGCGGAACAGAACTCCAACCGGAGTGACGAGGAGAAGCCCGTCTAACATTGGGAGTAGCTGGTTGCTGTGTGACCCAGAGACGGACCTGCCCGCTCTCCGTGGCAACGCCTAGCTGTTAGGTGGGCAGGGACTTCAGGTGGACAATCGACAGTTTAGATGGATCATTCATTGATCATACATTGATTGATTGATTAACAGTTGATATTAAATAGTAGCTAGGTTTCCATCAAATTGCCAATATTTAAAAATCTGCATAAACAAAATATGCGCATTTTCCCACAGCTGGTGTTTCCACCGAACTGACATGTTGAGGATAAACAAAACTGAGTGATGACGTAGGACACATAAAACATTTTTTTCTGTCTTTCATGTACCGAATAACAATCTGAATTTCAATGTGTTTCCAACGCATTTTCAACTCTACCAATAGTTTTTGGTCACAAAAAACTGTTGCGTTAAATAACAAAATGTGCCTTCTCAGACATTTCACAATGTTGTTGTGGCCCTGAACTAGCACACCTGATTTAAGTAGTCAGGGGATTTATGATTAGTTGACAAGTTGAATCAGGTATGCAAATTCTGAAAAAGTTTAAATACATGGCTGGGTGTCCCTGTTCCACACTGTGTACCCTGTATACGTGTACCCTGTAGATGTGTACCCTGTATATGTGTGCCCTGTATATCTGTACCCTGTAGATGTGTACCCTGTAGATGTGTACCCTGTATATGTGTGCCCTGTATATGTGTACCCTGTAGATGTGTACCCTGTAGATGTGTTCCCTGTGTATGTGTACCCTGTAGATGTGTACCCTGTAGATGTGTTTCCTGTATATGTGTACCCTGTAGATGTGTTCCCTGTATATGTGTACCATGTGTATGTGTACCCTGTATATGTGTACCCTGTGTATGTGTACCATGTAGATGTGGTCCCTGTGTATGTGTACCCTGTAGATGTGTACCCTGTAGATGTGTACCTTGTAGATGTGTTCCCTGTAGATGTGTACCCTGTGTATGTGTACCCTGTATATGTGTACCCTGTGTATGTGCACCCTGTAGATGTGTACCCTGTATATGTGTTCCCGGTATATGTGTACCCTGTAGATGTGCTCCCTGTATATGTGTACCCTGTATATGTGTACCCTGTGTATGTGTACCCTGTATATGTGTGCCCTGTGTATGTGCACCCTGTAGATGTGTACCCTGTATATGTGTTCCCTGTATATGTGTACCCTGTAGATGTGTATCCTGTAGATGTGCTCCCTGTATATGTGTACCCTGTATATGTGTACCCTGTGTATGTGTACCCTGTGTATGTGCACCCTGTAGATGTGTACCCTGTTTATGTGTACCCTGTAGATGTGTACCCTGTGTATGTGCACCCTTTAGATGTGTACCCTGTTTATGTGTACCCTGTAGGTGTGTTCCCTGTGTATGTGTACCATATAGATGTGTACCCTGTAGATGTGTTCCGTGTATATGTGTACCCTATAAATCAAATCAAATCAAATCAAATGTATTTATATAGTCCTTCGTACATCAGCTGATATCTCAAAGTGCTGTACAGAAACCCAGCCTAAAACCCCAAACAGCAAGCAATGCAGGTGTAGATGCACGGTGGCTAGGAAAAACTCCCTAGAAAGGCCAAAACCTAGGAAGAAACCTAGAGAGGAACCAGGCTATGTGGGGTGGCCAGTCCTCTTCTGGCTGTGCCGGGTGGAGATTATAACAGAACATGGCCAAGATGTTAAAATGTTCATAAATGACCAGCATGGTCGAATAATAATAAGGCAGAACAGTTAAAACTGGAGTAGCAGCACGGTCAGGTGGACTGGGGACAGCAAGGAGTCATCATGTCAGGTAGTCCTGGGGCATGGTCTTAGGGCTCAGGTCCTCCGAGAGAGAGAAAGAAAGAGAGAAGGAGAGAATTAGAGAACGCACACTTAGATTCACACAGGACACCGAATAGCACAGGAGAAGTACTCCAGATGTGTACCATGTAGATGTGTACCCTGTACATGTGTACCCTGTATATGTATACCCTGTATATATGTACCCTGTATATGTGTACCCTGTAGATGTGTACCCTGTAGATGTACACCCTGTATATGTGTACCCTGTATATGTGTACCATGTACATGTATACCCTGTACATGTGTACAACATGAATGAATAAATTCATGAATACAACACATCCCAAAGATCCTTTCCATCTCCTTCCTTCCTGCCTTCCTTCCCTCCCGCCCTGGTGTCTGGGAAGCACCAGGACCGCCTGTCCCTGGCCAGAGGCTTCTACCTGGAGAAGATCTTCGGAGGCTGGAGAGACCCTGGAGCCGCCTGACCCAGGCCCATATCCATAAAGCAACTCAATAGTAGAAGTGCTGATCTAGGATCAGGTCACCCCTGAGCATGACTTCTTATTAATTATGATCTAAAAGGTAAAAAGGATCCTAGATCAGCTCTACTCTGAGATGCTACGAGGCCTGACCTGAGGAAGCCGCTGGCTCTGAGGGAAGGAGGAGGTAGAGGTTGCCCTTTGCCATTTTTAATGGTGAAGGGTAGAATTGTAGATAGGATAATCTGATCCAAGATCTGTGGCTAAAGGCAGGGAGTAGGAAGAATGTGTCACTAATTGTTGATACAGGGATGTGTGTTAAGGTCAAATTCTATCTCAAGCCGTGCGCTCAGAATCTCACTCTCTCTCACACACAATTCAGATCTTATCCCAATGGAAATGTATGGTTCAAACACCTCTCACTGAATTTAAATGTATGGTTCAAAAACCTTTCACTGAATAATGAATGTCTGTTGTTTCTCTGCCATGCTCGTATGTAGGTTACTGCACTGAAAGCTAATGTTGTTTTGAATCACTTGGCCTAAATGTTGTTGGGATAAAGAATGTCTAGTCAGCCATGATAGACTGTTGCACTATGAAAGTATTTCTTACTCTTTGTGTATTTCTCTGCTTCCATAAATACATACCTTTTACTAAACAGATCATCTGATGATTCATTATTTGCTTGGATACTTGAACAAATAATAATAACTGATAATACATTAGACTTACTTATACGTGACGTTTTACGTAAAAAGTATTTGACCAGCATGGTCAAATAATAATAAGGCAGAGGCAGAGGGAGGAGGCAATACAACAGGTCTTAACCATAAAATAACACCTTTACCCTAGTCATCATTGTGTTGTGTGGTGAAAAGATAAGGCAGGACAACCCACTAGTTCACAGGAGATTTTTCAGCCACTTAATCAGTCTTCCAATCCACGTATTTTCTCTCTTCATCATTGAAGTAGTGAGACAGACGCACAGTCTGACAGAATGAAGAAAGAGACAGAAAAAAACAGTGTACAGTATATTATTTCATAAATATTACATTTAATGAACTAAAGTGTTGATAGCTAAGGAAAAAGGAGGGAGGAGGCAATACAACAGGGAAAGTGTCTGATGATAAGGTAAACATTTGGGATAGTAACAGTAAGTAACCATAACCGAATCCCGAGCCGGCAAGGTGGAAAAATCTGCCGTTCTGCTATTGAGCAAGGCAGATACCCCCAACAATATCTGCACCGAGGACATTGAATTTGGCAGTCCCCCGCACCTCCCTGATTCAAAGGGGTTGGGTTAAATGCAGAAGACACATTTCAGGTTGAATGCATTCAGTTGTACAACTGACTAGTTATGCCCTTTGCCTTTTAGAAGAGTTCTCTGGAAGAGGGAGGAGGAGGAGGAGGGAGGAAGAAATGAAACAGAGGTGTGTGCTGATAAGGTAGAAGGGTTCTCTGGAAAAGGGAGGAGGAGGAGGAGGAGATACAACAGTTAGAGGTGTTATGTGTCTGTTAATGTGTATTCATATCTAAAAAAAAGTTTTACCTAGAGCCAAAATGCAAGTCCCTTCAAGCCGAGTACAGATACAACAGCCAAGACAAGACGCAATGATTTTTGATGGTTTTAAAATGTGTTTTATCTACCCAGTTTTAGAACGTCTCCTGTCGGCTGTTGGCGTCTCTAAGATTTAATGTGTAAAACCTTAGCTTTTAGTCTTAAGCAATTCTGTTCAGTGTGAAAGACCCATCCACGTTTCATCTTCAATGCCCTTGCTGATGGAAGGAGGTTTTCACTGAAAATCTCACGATACATGGCCCCATTCATTCTTTATTTTACACGGACCAGTCGTCCTGGTCCCTTTGCAGAAAAACAGCCCCAAAGCATGATGTTTCCACCCCCATGCTTCACAGTAGGTATGGTGTTCTTTGGATGCAACTCAGCATTATTTGTCCTCCAAACACAACAAGTGGAGTTTTTACCAAAAAGTTTTATTTTGGTTTCATCTGACCATATGACATTCTCTCAATCTTCTTCTGGATCATCCAAATGCTCTCTAGCAAGCTTCAGATGGGCCTGGACATGTACTGGCTTAAGCAGAGGGACAAGTCTGGCACTGCAGGATTTGAGTCCCTGGCGGCGTAGTGTGTTACTGATGGTAGGCTTTGTTACTTTGGTCCCAGCTCTCTGCAGGTCATTCACTAGGTCCCCCCGTGTGATTCTGGGATTTTTGCTCACCGTTCTTGTGTTAATTTTGACCCCACGGGGTGAGATCTTGCGTGGAGCCCCAGATCGAGGGAGATTATCAGTGGTCTTGTATGTCTTCCATTTCCTAATAATTGCTCCCACAGTTGATTTCTTCCAACCAAGCTGCTTACCTATTGCAGATTCAGTCTTCCCAGCCTGGTGCAGGTCTACAATTTTGTTTCTGGTGTCCTTTGACAGCTCTTTGGTCTTGGCCATAGTGGAGATTGGAGTGTGACTGTTTGAGGTTGTGGACAGGTGTCTTTTATACTGATAACAAGTTCAAACAGGTGCCATTAATACAGGTAACGAGTGGAGGACAGAGGAGCCTCTTAAAGAAGTTACAGGTCTGTGAGAGCCAGAAATCTTGCTTATTTGTAGGTGACCAAATACTTATTTTCCACCATAATTTGCAGATCTGGAGACTGGCTAGGCCACTCCAGGACCTTGAAATGCTTCTTACGAGCCAATGCCCGCTCTCCGTGGCAACGCCTAGCTGTTAGGTGGGCAGGGACTTCAGGTGGACAATCGACAGTTTAGATGGATCATTCATTGATCATACATTGATTGATTGATTAACAGTTGATATTAAATAGTAGCTAGGTTTCCATCAAATTGCCAATATTTAAAAATCTGCATAAACAAAATATGCGCATTTTCCCACAGCTGGTGTTTCCACCGAACTGACATGTTGAGGATAAACAAAACTGAGTGATGACGTAGGACACATAAAACATTTTTTTCTGTCTTTCATGTACCGAATAACAATCTGAATTTCAATGTGTTTCCAACGCATTTTCAACTCTACCAATAGTTTTTGGTCACAAAAAACTGTTGCGTTAAATAACAAAATGTGCCTTCTCAGACATTTCACAATGTTGTTGTGGCCCTGAACTAGCACACCTGATTTAAGTAGTCAGGGGATTTATGATTAGTTGACAAGTTGAATCAGGTATGCAAATTCTGAAAAAGTTTAAATACATGGCTGGGTGTCCCTGTTCCACACTGTGTACCCTGTATACGTGTACCCTGTAGATGTGTACCCTGTATATGTGTACCCTGTATATGTGTACCCTGTAGATGTGTACCCTGTATACGTGTACCCTGTAGATGTGTACCCTGTATACGTGTACCCTGTAGATGTGTACCCTGTAGATGTGTTTCCTGTATATGTGTACCCTGTAGATGTGTTCCCTGTAGATGTGTACCCTGTGTATGTGTACCCTGTATATGTGTACCCTGTGTATGTGTACCCTGTAGATGTGTTCCCTGTGTATGTGTACCCTGTAGATGTGTACCCTGTAGATGTGTACCCTGTAGATGTGTCCCCTGTATATGTGTACCCTGTGTATGTGTACCTTGTATATGTGTACCCTGTGTATGTGCACCCTGTAGATGTGTACCCTGCATATGTGTTCCCGGTATATGTGTACCCTGAAGATGTGATCCCTGTATATGTGTACCCTGTATATGTGTACCCTGAGTATGTGTACCCTGTATATGTGTACCCTGTGTATGTGCACCCTGTAGATGTGTACCCTGTATATGTGTTCCCTGTATATGTTTACCCTGTAGATGTGTACCCTGTAGATGTGTTCCCTGTATATGTGTACCCTATAAATCAAATCAAATCAAATTGATTTATATAGCCATTCGTACATCAGCTGATATCTCAAAGTGCTGTACAGAAACCCAGCCTAAAACCCCAAACAGCAAGCAATGCAGGTGTAGAAGCACGGTGGCTAGGAAAAACTCCCTAGAAAGGCCAAAACCTAGGAAGAAACCTAGAGAGGAACCAGGCTATGTGGGGTGGCCAGTCCTCTTCTGGCTGTGCCGGGTGGAGATTATAACAGAACATGGCCAAGATGTTAAAATGTTCATAAATGACCAGCATGGTCAAATAATAATAAGGCAGAACAGTTAAAACTGGAGTAGCAGCACGGTCAGGTGGACTGGGGACAGCAAGGAGTCATCATGTCAGGTAGTCCTGGGGCATGGTCCTAGGGCTCAGGTCAGTTGAAACTGGAGCAGCAGCACGGCCAGGTGGACTGGGGACAGCAAGGAGTCATCCTGTCAGGTAGTCCTGGGGCATGGTGCTAGGGCTCAGGTCCTCAGAGAGAGAGAGAAAGAAAGAGAGAAGGAGAGAATTAGAGAACACACACTTAGATTCACACAGGACACCGAATAGCACAGGAGAAGTACTCCAGATGTGTACCATGTAGATGTGTACCCTGTACATATGTACCCTGTATATGTATACCCTGTATATATGTACCCTGTATATGTGTACCCTGTAGATATGTACCCTGTAGATGTGCACCCTGTAGATGTGTACCCTGTATATGTGTACAACATGAATGAATAAATTCATGAATACAACACATCCCAAAGATCCTTTCCATCTCCTTCCTTCCTGCCTTCCTTCCCTCCCGCCCTGGTGTCTGGGAAGCACCAGGACCGCCTGTCCCTGGCCAGAGGCTTCTACCTGGAGAAGATCTTCGGAGGCTGGAGAGACCCTGGAGCCGCCTGACCCAGGCCCATATCCATAAAGCAACTCAATAGTAGAAGTGCTGATCTAGGATCAGGTCACCCCTGAGCATGACTTCTTATTAATTATGATCTAAAAGGTAAAAAGGATCCTAGATCAGCTCTACTCTGAGATGCTACGAGGCCTGACCTGAGGAAGCCGCTGGCTCTGAGGGAAGGAGGAGGTAGAGGTTGCCCTTTGCCATTTTTATTGGTGAAGGGTAGAATTGTAGATAGGATAATCTGATCCAAGATCTGTGGCTAAAGGCAGGGAGTAGGAAGAATGTGTCACTAATTGTTGATACAGGGATGTGTGTTAAGGTCAAATTCTACCTCAAGCCGTGCGCTCAGAATCTCACTCTCTCTCACACACAATTCAGATCTTATCCCAATGGAAATGTATGGTTCAAACACCTCTCACTGAATTGAAATGTATGGTTCAAACACCTCTCACTGAATTTAAATGTATGGTTCAAACACCTCTCACTAAATTTAAATGTATGGTTCAAACACCTCTCACTGAATTTAAATGTATGGTTCAAACACCTCTCACTGAATTTAAATGTATGGTTCAAACACCTCTCACTGAATTTAAATGTATGGTTTAAAAACCTTTCACTGAATGGAAATGTATGGTTCAAACACCTTTCACTGAATAATGAATGTCTGTTGTTTCTCTGCCATGCTCGTATGTAGGTTACTGCACTGAAAGCTAATGTTGTTTTGAATCACTTGGCCTAAATGTTGTTGGGATAAAGAATGTCTAGTCAGCCATGATAGACTGTTGCACTATGAAAGTATTTCTTACTCTTTGTGTATTTCTCTGCTTCCATAAATACATACCTTTTACTAAACAGATCATCTGATGATTCATTATTTGCTTGGATACTTGAACAAATAATAATAACTGATAATACATTAGACTTACTTATACGTGACGTTTTACGTAAAAAGTATTTGACCAGCATGGTCGAATAATAATAAGGCAGAGGCAGAGGGAGGAGGCAATACAACAGGTCTTAACCATAAAATAACACCTTTACCCTAGTCATCATTGTGTTGTGTGGTGAAAAGATAAGGCAGGACAACCCACTAGTTCACAGGAGATTTTTCAGCCACTTAATCAGTCTTCCAATCCACGTATTTTCTCTCTTCATCATTGAAGTAGTGAGACAGACGCACAGTCTGACAGAATGAAGAAAGAGACAGAAAAAAACAGTGTACAGTATATTATTTCATAAATATTACATTTAATGAACTAAAGTGTTGATAGCTAAGGAAAAAGGAGGGAGGAGGCAATACAACAGGGAAAGTGTCTGATGATAAGGTAAACATTTGGGATAGTAACAGTAAGTAACCATAACCGAATCCCGAGCCGGCAAGGTGGAAAAATCTGCCGTTCTGCTATTGAGCAAGGCAGATACCCCCAACAATATCTGCACCTGATTCAAAGGGGTTGGGTTAAATGCAGAAGACACATTTCAGGTTGAATGCATTCAGTTGTACAACTGACTAGTTATGCCCTTTGCCTTTTAGAAGAGTTCTCTGGAAGAGGGAGGAGGAGGAGGAGGAGGAAGAAATGAAACAGAGGTGTCTGCTGATAAGGTGGATTAGTTATCTGTAAAAGGGAGGAGGAGGAGGAGGGAGGAAGAAATTAAACAGAGGTTTCTGCTGATAAGGTAGAAGGATTCTCTGGAAAAGGGAGGAGGAGGAGATACAACAGTTAGAGGTGTTATGTGTCTGTTAATGTGTATTCATATCTAAAAAAAAGTTTTACCTGGAGCCAAAATGCAAGTCCCTTCAAGCCAAGTACAGATACAACAGCCAAGACAAGACGCAATGATTTTTGACGGTTTTAAAATGTGTTTTATCTACCCAGTTTTAGAACGTCTCCTGTCGGCGTCTCTAAGATTTAATGTGTAAAACCTTAGCTTTTAGTCTTAAGCAATTCTGTTCGGTGTTGAAACTACAATCCCACTCCGCCCTTAGACAAATTCAACTGAGTATTAGTGTATCCCAAGAACAGTTGATCATTACTTGT
Source organism: Oncorhynchus clarkii lewisi (assembly GCF_045791955.1). Taxonomy (NCBI): domain Eukaryota; kingdom Metazoa; phylum Chordata; class Actinopteri; order Salmoniformes; family Salmonidae; genus Oncorhynchus; species Oncorhynchus clarkii. The sequence goes on from NC_092155.1 coordinate 17,295,054, forward strand.
ATCAGTTCAAGGGGGCCTGAAAAAGGCAGATCAACCTTATCGAATAGGCTAAACACAGCTAGGTGATGTTATCTAAGCCCAAGCAATAAGGATTGACAGTTTAGCGGGAATCCTCAGAGTCAAGGCCGCAACGTTCACTGGGGACGGGGGCGACATGTACCCCACCACATTCTGAAATTGCATTTTTGTCCCCCCCAGCTTTATCATTGGAATGTGATATAAAAAGAGGCAGCGGTGTGCTTTAAGACCATGCGGACGCCTCCGATCGGTCAGGCAGCCTGTTAGGAGTGTTTATCTGACTGGATAAGATAATAAATAATAATAATAATATTCATGTCCCCCCCCACTTCTAAAACCAAAGTTGCGCCCCTGCTCAGAGTCAAGGTATGGTGGCTTAGTCTATCTCAACCTAACAAGCTTCCTGCTGTCCGTGTCAGCGCTTCCACCATAGACAGTTTAATGATAATCTCTCCTGGATTAAATCCTTTCCCCGCTCCTACTAATGCAATAGTACAATAGGCTGGGTCTAGGTTACTTTAATGCAGAAACACCGATTTTATTCAGTTTAGACAGAGTTTAATTCGGTTAAATTACCAAATTCCAGCATGGGTGGAATGTTAATAATATTGTTCATAATTTCATAATAAACAATTTTTAAAAAAACCTTGAAGATCTGGTATTTCGGTTTTGTTATATTTCAGTCTTCTGTGATGTATATAAAAGTGTAATATTGGGATGCAAACTGAAAATGTAATACATTTCAACTCTATACCTGACATGATACAGGTGTTTTCTCATTTTTAAAGCCCATAACCATGTGTGTGAGGTGTTTACTTTTGTTTCAAAGTAGTTACCAAGAAGCTCTCTGTGTGGCCCCTGATTCAGCCACCTGCAGTAAAAAAAACTAGATGCTAAAAATCCTCAATCAATGAACCTAATTAAGGACCTTCAGTAAAACAACACTGATGAAAAGAGTCTGTAAAAACAAAACTGAGTTTAATAGAAATTCCCAAACGGCCATAAAAGTCAGGATTTTACCGCAAAAATCACACAAGCATGATACATGATGATACAGTGCCTTCAGAAACATTCAGACACCTTGACCTTTTACACATTTTGTCACGTTACAGCCTTATTTTAAAATGTATTAAATAAATACAAATCCTCAGCAATCTACATACAATACCCAATAATGACAAAGCAAAAACAGGTTTTTAGAAATGTTTGCAAATGTATTAAAAATAAATAACAGAAATACCATATTAACATAAGTATTCAGACCCTTTGCTATAAGACTCATAATTGAGCTCAGGTGCATCCTGTTTCCATCGATTATCCTTGAGACAGAGTCCACCTGTGGTCAATTCAATTGATTGGACATGATTTGGAAAGGCACACCCCTGCCTATATAAGGTCCCACAGATGACAGTGCATGTCAGAGCAAAAACAAAGCCATGAGATCGAAGGAATTGTCTATAGAGCTCCGAGACAGGATTGTGTTGAGACACAGATCTGGGGAAGGGCACCAAAACGTCTCTGCAGCATTGAAGGTCCCCAAGAACACAGTGGCCTCCATCATTCTTAAATGGAAGACGTTTAGAATACTCTTCCAAGAGCTTTCCGCCCGGCCAAACTGAGCAATCAGGGGAGAAGGGCCTTGGTCAGAGGAAGATCCAGGACTCCAGCCACCCTATTCATAGACTGTTCTCTCTGCTACCGCATGGCAAGTGGTACCAGAATGCCAAGTATAGGTTCAAGAGTCTTCTAAACAGCTTCTACCCCCAAGCCATAAGACTCCTGAACATCTAATCAAATGGCTACCAAGACTATTTGCATTGCCCCCCCCCCCCTTATTTACACAGCTGCTACTCTCTGTTTTTATTATCTATGCATAGTAACTTTAATAATTCTACCTACATGTACATTTTACCTCAACTAACCGGTGCCCCCGCACATTGACTCTGTACCGGTACTGCCCTGGATATGGTCTCCACATTGACTCTGTACCGGTACTGCCCTGGATATGGTCTCCACATTGACTCTGTACCGGTACTGGATATGGTCTCCACATTGACCTGTACCGGTACTGCCCTGGTAATGGTCTCCACATTGACTCTGTACCGTACCGGTACTGCCCTGGATATGGTCTCCACATTGACTCTGTACCGGTACTGCCCTGGTAATGGTCTCCACATTGACTCTGTACCGGTACTGCCCTGGATATGGTCTCCACATTGACTCTGTACCGGTACTGCCCTGGATATGGTCTCCACATTGACTCTGTACCGGTACTGCCCTGGATATGGTCTCCACATTGACTCTGTACCGGTACTGCCCTGGATATGGTCTCCACATTGACTCTGTACCGGTACTGCCCTGGATATGGTCTCCACATTGACTCTGTACCGGTACTGCCCTGGATATGGTCTCCACATTGGACTCTGTACCGGTACTGCCCTGGATATGGTCTCCACATTGACTCTGTACCGGTACTGTCCTGGATATGGTCTCCACATTGACTCTGTACCGGTACTGCCCTGGATATGGTCTCCACATTGACTCTGTACCGGTACTGCCCTGGATATGGTCTCCACATTGACTCTGTACCGGTACTGCCCTGGATATGGTCTCCACATTGACTCTGTCTGTACCGGTACTGCCCTGGATATGGTCTCCACATTGACTCTGTACCGGTACTGCCCTGGATATGGTCTCCACATTGACTCTGTACCGGTACTGCCCTGGATATGGTCTCCACATTGACTCTGTACCGGTACTGCCCTGGATATGGTCTCCACATTGACTCTGTACCGGTACTGCCCTGGATATGGTCTCCACATTGACTCTGTACCGGTACTGCCCTGGATATGGTCTCCACATTGTTATTTTACCGCTGCTCTTTAATGACTATTTACTTTTATTTCTTAATCTTATCCATATATTTCTTTTTTAAACTGCCATGTTGGTTTGGGGCTTGTAAGTAAGCCTTGCACTGTAAGGTGCAAGGTGTAAGGTGCACTGTAAGACTGTTATATTCCTCACGTGTAACTAATACAATTTGATTTGATAATAAAGAAATACTCACCACCATAGAAAAGGGGCAAGTTAAGTGTTTCCTGCATTTTTCTCCGTAACTGTCAATCTTAAGTGTGTGTGTGTGTGTGTGTGTGTGTGTGTGTGTGTGTGTGTGTGTGTGTGTGTGTGTGTGTGTGTGTGTGTGTGTGTGTGTGTGTGTGTGTGTGTGTGTTTGTAACAGGGCCTATATAAGATGACAGAGGACGGGACTAGAGTGTGGAGATCAATAGGAGATCAACTGGAGGTGAAGATTAAGGTTGGACTAGTCTGCTGTACTGTACATCTCTGGTAAGACTTCTCTGTCTAAACACTGCATGTAGACTTTGTGTGTTTTATTGTTTATATATATTAAATTGTTCATGTTGTAAATCCATTTGTGACAATCTGTCTTTGTAAAAAGTGCTGTATCAATAAATATGGTTGATTGTTGTGTAATAGAATGATGCAGGTGACCTTTATTCAAATCAGTCTAAAGTCTTTGGCATCTAGTTTTGCAGTCAGATTGATAGACGTGTTTAGGACATAAAAAATATATATTAGAATGTCTTTGGGTTTCAACTGAGTACTATAAGTCCTTGGACACAAATGTGATAATTTAGAGTAATTGAATTTCACAGTACTGTTATTAGTATTATAATATTTCTTTAACCCAAATAACATCTTATTGAGAGTTTTCTGACCCTATGACATGCAGAAAAACCAAGGGATTGGTTTGTGTTTAAAGGATCTGTTTTAGTGGACTCAGAGAGAACAATGTTGAATCAAACAGATACTCCTGAGGTAAGAAACTCATCATCACAATATAGTAGGACATTTGTCTGAAATAAACCACACAATATTATGTTTGGTTCTCGTCAAATACTATGCTACTGCATAGCTGATATCGCTTAAATATACACAATATACACAACCCTTCTCTGTTGCTGTCAATACTAAACTCACCAAATTAAATCATATTGAAAGGAAACTTACTTCATTATGTTGATGTTTACACAATATAAGGATGACATTTGTCTGTAACATACCAAACTGTACTGTAATACATAGCTATGAATATGCATCCAGAATTAAGGAATAATACATACTTTTCTGACAAAGAGTATAAGCTGTCAGAATTATGTTTTATTTATCTTAAAACAGCTTTTTATGAAATGCCATGTTATGTAAGGTATGAACATTAGAAGTGTTATGGCTCAATTAAAGACATTGAATAAAATATTTTTTCTTAGCTTTCAACACGTCAGTTCACCAAACTAGATCATTATGAAATAATATCCTGAACACATACATTTTTCTGTCTCTTTCATTCATTCTGTCAGACTGTGCGTCTGTCTGACTCCATCAATGATGAAGAGATAAAGTATGTGAAGGAGAGGAAGACTCTGATTAAGAAGTGGCTGAAAGGTCAGGGTATCGACTGTGAACTGGTGGGTAGTCCTGTCTTCTCTATCGATCACTATCTCTGGTACTCATGCTCTTTCTCTAACTCCTCCCTCTCTCCACAGCCAACTACATACGGAGCCCCCTCCCCACTCCTTTGTCTCCAGCTGCCTGTTGTTAGCCCAACCCCCCTTCGTTCTTATTTAAAATATGATGGGACACTGATGAGAAATTCTGTAGATTTGATCCCTTTTTTAATTCTATCTTTCTTTTTTTGTCTCTATCTCTCTCTGTCACTGTCTGTTTCTCTCTGTCTCTGTCTGTTTCTCTCTGTCTCTCTCTCCCCATCTCTCAGGAGGATGTTCCTAACATAGCGTTGCTGGGGTCAGGTGGAGGAGAGAGGGCAGCAGTGGGCATGCTGGGATCTCTGCATCAGCTGGAACAGGACAACCTGCTGGGCAGCCTCCTCTACATGTGTGGGGTGTCAGGCACC